>NC_087395.1:1209545-1814318 GCF_031307605.1 Tribolium castaneum | reverse complement strand
GCTTGAAAATAAATTACATTTAAAAAAAAAATTTTTTTCTATTTTCGTTTCTGATTTTTGGTCTCTTATAGCAAAATTACGTGAGATAACTGAGAAACTTGATAAAATCTTAGGTCTTTTAAATAACCTAAATATAGCGAAACAAATCAAAATAACGTTACATTCTGCATAACTAAGTGAGTGATATCTCGATCAAAATTTTGCCCAAAAAGTAAAAAAGTTAATTTTTGTGTGAATAGCCAAACCACGTTTTATGTACATTAGTCGTTTTTTACAAAATTTCGCTAAATAATAAAGTTTTTTACCGAAAAATAAAATAAATCTAAGGAAAAAGGTGAAAACAATATCAGCAGCATCACTCGAATTAAATTTTACGAAAACAGTTAGTTTTTCGCTTAAAAGTCATGCGAAATTCTTAAATGACTGAGCTTTATTTTGGTCATTTTTGACGAAGTGTTCCAAAATATGTAAGTTCATTGCTTAACATCTTTTTCAAATTTTTATCATGTTTTTTTTTTTCTATATAAGAGAAAAATGAATTTTTGATTACGTGATTTTTTCGGATTTTTAGGACAATTTTGTGGAACAGTTTTATGAGTTTTATTGATTTTAAGTCCCAACAACGCTATTTTCGACCAAATTAAACGATACTTCGTTCTGTTTTAACGAAATTTTGAGAACAAAGTTAGTTCTTGGTTCATAGAGCATAAACAAGTCACAATAAAGTCATTTTCGTTTTAAGTTTTTTTTACAAAACTTTGAAAATACAGTGATAATACAAATAAAAGTATTAGTTTCTTACTGAAAAATAAGACATACCTACCTAAAAGTATAGGGCATAGGGTGTAGTGCCAAATAGAGTATAGGGTAAAGTGCATTGTTGTTGGTCACTTTAGCAAAAAACTAAATTGAAAAATCATTAAAAGCAATAGATAATTACGCGATTCCAAACTAAAAATTGAGATGTATACCAGATCCTAATTATTATAATACAATGTGATAACCTTTATTACTATTATTTTTTATAGAATTTTTATTTATTAAGTGCAAAAAACTCAGTTATTGGTCGGGTCTAAAAATTATACATACATGTTGTCCAAAATATGTCATTTCAAAGAAACACAACAGGAGAGGGTAGTTGGGGCTTCGTGTAATGAAAATATGATTTTAGAAAACAATATATTAAAACTCCCTGGCCAATAACTGTGACCTTTACCCTATTTAGCTAAAAAAAGTGGGATTTTCCATGTAAAAATAGATGATTTTTTACTGTGTTTTATTTTGCGAAAAAAAACAGAATAAAGTGGGTTTCTCGTAAGAAAATCATATTAAAGATATTAAAGCAGTTTCGATTTAATTTGGAAATTTTGTGTACCATAATAAGGTCATGTTCGAAGTTCGATTATATTGTTTTTGTTTTTTCTATTTTAACGAAATAATGTTTAATTATGTTTAATACTACTTAAGTAAATTTTAGTTAAATACCTATCTGGGAAAAAGTTATTTATTTTTTGGTCTTAACTGTGCAAAATTTTGAAAGAAAAAATGGTTTCTGCTAAAAATAGTAATTTGTAACTAACTGGGCTATTTATGGCAGTTTACCAAAAGAACAAAGTATCTCTTTATTAACCTTATAATAAGCTGTTGGAAATATTATATTATTGGAAATAAAAAAAGTGCATTTTTAGCTCAAAATAACGTTACTTTCGACACAATTCAGTGACTTTTTGGCCGTCTAATTTGGGACATTTAGTGCGAAATTTAAGTTTCTTACCGAAAACTACGAGAAATATTTTTTCTTTATATGTTCTTTGTAATTTTTTGGCCTCCTCAAGCGATTTTATGCAAAACAAAATTTGTTTGGCTTGAAATACATGCTAAAATACGCGAAAAATGGAAAATTAAAGACACTTGTTCTACCTATTCTTAAGCGTGGTTTTGCAAAAAAAACTGAGTTGTTTTTTATTTAAAAATTTTAAGTTAAATCTGGTTCAAGATATTTCATAAATCTATAAATTTATAACACAAATTAAGGTAATTTAGACGTAAATTACATTTGCGTATAGAAAAGCAATGACGTCATTTAATTTTTGTAAGGTGTGAACCGTTTGCATTTATTAAATATTCCAAAAGTGTGTGATTTTGTGTTTTCTGTGTAATTCGTATGCGTTGGAATCCCCGTTGCGATTGCACAACACCATTCTCATTGAAGGAATTAGGTAATTACGGCTAGCAAATGTAATAAAAATTGGTAAGCACGTAATTTATTTAATCATCAATTAATTAAGTTACGTAAAAAGCATTAATAATAATTAAAGAGCAATTTCGTTTCGCGATATAACAATATTCTACAATTAATCATTTTATCTGCAGTTGTATTAATTAAGCCAATCGAAACACTAAAGCCGTTATTACCATAATAAAAGATCACCAACGTAAATAACTCCGATTGCTCAATTTGATAAATTATTATTGTTGAAAGTGGGAGTATTATTTTGTTCGGAGTGAAGAAACAAAGTGGAGAAGTATTTCAAATATTTAAATTTAGTTAATGGAGAATGCGTGGCGCCCTCGCATGGTATGCACCTGCAACTTACATCATCCTGCTACAGAACTCAATGAAATAATTGCAGGAAAAATAACTAATCAAACAAATTATTGACGAATTACAGGCTTTTGATTTAGGTTTTTCAAATAAAGCAAATGCTATTAAAAATTGATGCTTCAATCTACAAGTATTTCTTAAATTTTAGACGTCTACAAAGTTCGCCAATCAATTAGAAAAAAATAGCCATTGTAAAACACACCAAAAAATATCACTATGTATCACTAGAAACTTTGATTAGTGATTAATTAATTTTCCTTTATTTTTCACATTGCAATTTGTGAAAAGCCGTTGAGGATATTTTAGGAAATGATAGAGAGGTTACTACAGAAGTCAAAGTAATTCACACATTTTTTCCTGTTTATTTTTCTTTGTTATATTATATTTGATCAATGATTATCATACTAGATGATATGCCTAAAAAGTTGTTGCATTAATTTTTTTAATTGAATTTAGTTGTTTTCCTAAAATTTCCGACGGAATTTAACGCATTTAAAAAATTTATTTTAACAAATACTTGTTTTTTTACCATTAACTCAACATGCAAATAATTTGTTAAACCAGCTAATTCTATAAAAGCTCTCCATTTAAACTAAATTTTATTTTTCAAGAACTAACAACCGATTTAAAAACAGTTGCATGTACATGTGTCGTTAGTTCTTTCTATAATAGTAATTAATTGGTTTGTAACGAACAAAAAAATTCTTCTATACAGATTTACTTGCAAAAACACTCTAATTACATAAAATGCGAAACAATTTTAATTAATTTAGATTCAAACTCTAATAAAATACAATCAAAACTTTTTTGTTTATAGGAATACAAAAATATATATTCTAATATAATTTTTTTTATATAATTTTTCTATATTGCAACTTTCACTACTTTAATTATCTTTGGAATCACCAAAAACATTCAAAGAGATGTTGCTACATGTTAAAAATTTATTCTTCAGATTTACATTTTTCCCGAGTATTTGGCCAAATTTTATCTAAAATAAACCAACAAATGCTCTACATAGTCCATTACAAGAAGCAATTCTAACGCAGTGAAGACCAGATTTAGAAATTTTTGTCTCTGTTTGTTATGAAATATTTGGATTTTAGAGAAGCAATGAAGAATAACACTAAAGTCATCAAATTAACGTATTTTGAACTTGCACTCTTCTCGTCAAAAAGTGCTATAGAACCAAAACTAGTATTTTTGGACTTACTTTTGCAGTTTTTTTAACTATTTTGTTTGGCAAACTTTCTCGAACTTTACTAGTCTAGAAAATAAACTTAACCTCAACCATAATAAACTTAAATAAATAAACGAAGCTGTGTGCCTAAACACTTCACACATTTGTTTTTCTTTAAATTTTTATACGCAAATATGAACTTATGTCAAATTATGTCAAGTTCTCGCAAACTGTTAGCAAAATTAGTGGCCATTTTGCACCAGTGCGAATTATCACGTAATTTGAATCTAAATGAAGGAAAGAGTTCAAAAAATCGTCGAATTATGTCAAAAGTGGTATTTTTTAAATTTTTTAAGGAGCTGAAAGAGATTGGAAACTGTGTCAGAATCTCAGTTTTTTCAAATATTTTTATTAAACCAAATGGGAAACAACATTTTGAAAAAACAAAAGAAAAAATTTATTAAAGCTCTGAAAAGTTATTGTCGGTTTTCAGTTTTTTTGTCATGAAAATTGTACGAATTATTCGGCAAAAAATATTTTGTAAATAGCGAGCTAAAGACAAATTGGAGTTATTCAAAATTAATATTTTTGACTAAACTTGTGTGGAAATCGTTACTTTTGAACAGGATAAGACGATTTGTGATCAACGCGGGATTGTTCAAAATCAACGTATTTGACTAAACTTGTATTGAAATCGTTGTTTTTGACCTGATAAGGCAATTTCATCAGCCTTCCTATACGATTTTTTTTCGTTTTTAAACAAAGAGTTGTAAAAAATGAATATTTTTAACTAAACTGTTATTGAAATCGTTGTTTTTGACCTAAATAAGGCGATTTCAGAGTTTCTAAAGCAATTTTTTTTGTTTTTTAGGAAAGGTTTGAACTGAATGAAATTTGTTAACTAAACTCGTCTTGAAATTGTCGTTTTGGCCAAAATAAGACGATTCCAACCTTTCTAAAGCGTTTTTTTTGTTTGTAAGAAACGAATTGTTCAATTGTTCTTTTGTTTTTGACCAGAGTAAAGCGATTTTTTTCAATTGTAGACAAGGAATTATTTGCAATTGAGTGCTTTCAAGTAACCTGGTGTTCATATCGTCATTTTTGGCTAGAAATGCCAAAATAGGACGATTTCAGCTTTTGTAAAGTGTTTTTTGTTTTTAAGCAAGGTATTGTTCAAAATGAACGTACTTATCTAAACTGGTAATAAAATCGTTGTATAGTGGCGGTCAGCTCGATTTGCGTGTGCGTCATCAATTTCATTTTTTCATTACCAACACAAAGCTATAAAAAATTATCAAAAACAATACAAATTTAAACAGCTAAGGGCTATCTAAGGGTGGTATCCTTGAACATTAATTTACATGTGCACTTCGACAACACCGTCAAGTGTCACGAATTTGTCAAACTGACATTGACAGCAAATTATAGACGTCGTCGCATGGTTGTCGAAAGTGTTATCGGTGTTAATTGCAAGTATTTTCTGTTCGTTTATTGTGTTTTGTGATTTGTGTTTCGTTAGGTTTTTGATTCTGCGTTTATTAGTTCTTGTTTTGTGAATCTGTATTTTTTGTAACAACTCATAATTTAAACACTTCGTAACCTCAAAAAATATTTGATAGTTTGTCACCGCTATGCCCCTGCTATGTAAACGTAGTGACAGAAATGTCAGATGACGCACACGCAAATGGAGCTGAGCGCTACCATATTTGACATGATTATGGCAAGTTTATTAGCTTTTTTAATTTTTTTTTTTTACTAAACTGGTGCTGAAATCGTCGTCTTTGGCTGGAATAAGACAATTTCAGCCTTTTTAAAGCGTTTTTTTTAACCAAGGAATTGTTCAAAATGAACGTTTTTTACTAAACTGTTATTGGAATCGTTGTTTTTTGACCTAAATATGGTAATTTCAGACTTTCTAAAGCAATTTTTTCGTTTTTAACCGAAGAATTGTACAAAATGAAAATTGTTAACTAAACTGGTGTTAAAATCGTCGTTTTTGGCCAGAATAACACGATTTCAGCCTTTCTAAAGGGTTTTTTTTTATTAGAAAAGATTTGCTCAATTGTTCGATTATTTTTGCCCAGAGTAAATTAGTTTTTTTTAATTGTAGACAAGGAATTATTCAAAATCGAGTGCTTTTAAGTAAACTGGTGTTGATATCGTCGTTTTTGGCCAGAATAAGACAATTTCAGCTTTCTAAAGCGTTTTTTTTTTTGTTTTTAACCATGAAATTGTTCAAAATGAACGTTTTTAACTAAACTATTATTGAAGTTGTTGTTTTTGACCTAAATAAGGCGATTTCAGCTTTTGTAAAGTGTTTTTTTTTGTTTGAAGCAAGTTATTCTTCAAAATGAACATACTTATCTGCACTAATATTGAAATCGTTGTGTTTGACATAACTATGTCAATTTTATCAGCCTTATTTAAATTTTTTTTAGTAAAATGGTGTTGAAATCGTCGTTTTTGGCCAGAATAAGACGATTCCAACCTTTCTAAAGCATTTTTTATAAAATAAGATTTGTTCAATTGTTTGATTATTTTTGTAAAGTTGTTTTTTTTTTCAATTGTAGACCATGAATTATTCAAAATCGAGTGCTTTCAAGTAAACTGGTGTTGATATAGTCGTTTTAGACCAGAATAAGACAATTTCAGCTTTTTAAAGCGTTTTTTTTTTTGTTTTTAACCGTGGAATTGTTCAAAATGAATGTTTTTTAACTAAATTGTTACTGAAGTTGTTGTTTTTGACCTAAATAAGGCGATTTCAGACTTTCTGGAGCATTTTTTTCGTTTTCAAGAAAAGAATTGTACAAAATGAAAATTGTTGACTAAACTGGTGTTGAAATCGTCGTTCTTGGCCAGAATAAGATGATTCCAACCTTTCTAAAGCGTTTTTTGCACCAAATGAACGTACTTATCTAAACTGTTATTGAAATCGTTGTTTTTGACATGATTATGGCAATTTTATCAGCTTTTTTTATTTTTTTTTACTAAACTGGTGTTGAAATCGTCGTTTTTGACCAAAATAAGACAATTTCAGCTTTTTCAAGCGTTTTTGTTTTGAACATTTTTAACTGAAGTGTTATTAAAGTTGTTGTTTTTCAACTAAATAAGGCGATTTCAGCTTTTGTAAAGTGTTCTTTAGCAAGGTATTTTTCAAAATGAACGTATTTATCTAAACTGGTATTGAAATCGTTGTTTTTGGCATGATTATGGCAATTTCATTAGTTTTTTTAAGTTTTTTTAACTAAACTGGTGTTGAAACGTCGTTTTTGGCCAGAATAAGACAATTTCAACCTTCGCAAAACTTTTTTTAACCAAAGAATTGTTCAAAGTGAACGTTTTTTACCAAAATGTTATTGGAATCGTTGTTTTTGACCTAAATAACGCGATTTCAGACTTACTAAAGCATTTTTTTTCATTTTTAAGCAAAGAATATAACAAAATGAAAATTGTTAACTAAACTGTTGTTGAAATCGTCGTTTTTGACCAGAATAAGACGATTCCAACCTTTCTAAAGCATTTTTTACAAGAAAACATTTGTTCAATTGTTCGATTATTTTTGACCAGAGTAAAGTTGTTTTTTTTTTAATTGTAGACAAGGAATTATTCAAAATCGAGTGCTTTCAAGTAAACTGGTGTTGATATAGTCGTTTTAAACCAGAATAAGACAATTTCAGCTTTTTAAAGCGTTTTTTTATTTTTAACCGCGGAATTGTTCAAAATGAATGTTTTTTAACTAAACTGTTATTGAAGTTTCAGACTTTCTAGAGCATTTTTTTCGTTTTCAAGAAAAGAATTGTACAAAATGAAAATTGTTGACTAAACTGGTGCTGAAATCGTCGTTTTTGGCCAGAATAAGACGATTCCAACCTTTCTAAAGCGTTTTTTGCACCAAATGAACGTACTTATCTAAACTGTTATTGAAATCGTTGTTTTTGACATGATTATGGCAATTTTATCAACTTTTTTAATTTTTTTTACTAAGCTGGTGTTGAAATCGTTGTTTTTGACCAGAATAAGACAATTTCATCTTTTTCAAGCGTTTTTGTTTTGAACGTTTTTAATTGAAGTGTTATTCAAGTTGTTGTTTTTCAACTAAATAAGGCGATTTCAGCTTTTGTAAAGTGTTTTTTTTTTATTTTTAACTACGGAATTGTTCAAAATGAAAGTTTTTAACTAAACTGTTATTGAAGTAGTTGTTTTTGACCTAAGTAAGGCGATTTCAGCTTTTGTAAAGTGTTTTTGTTTGTTTTTAAGCAAGATATTGTTCAAAATGAACGTATTTATCTAAACTGGTATTGAAGTCGTTGTTTTCGACATGATTATGGCAATTTCATCAGCCTTTTTTAATTTTTTTTAACTAAACTGGTGTTGAAATCGTCGTTTTGACGATTTCAGCCTTTCTATTGTTAGATTTGAGTGTCAGGGAACACAAAACACAGTATGTTAAAACAAAAGTTTAATGATGAACTTGATTTCGGAAGATTAACAACAGAAAAACATTTCAGGCCCACGCCATCACAGTAGCTTCTCTCCTAGTTACTTTCTGACTACCAACCTCATAACCTAAACTAACTAAATATTCTAACACTCGGTCATTCTGACCTTCGAGCGGACCTCCGCTCGACATAAAACAAGGAGCAATGAAATTTAATACACTAATGAAACAAAATCACTTAAAATAGTTTATAGTCAGCCAGTTTCTTTGGCATCCGTCTATTTCGTTTTGGTAGTTCTTCGGTTACAATTGCATCTGGTGTAGAATGTATCTGAACTTCAACAGTTTCGATTTGTGGAAGTTCATCTTCACTACTGTCACTGTCTTCGGGTTCTGTGTCTTCGGGTTCTGTGTCTTCGATTGGGTTTCTGTAGAGTTTGAGTTGAGAAACATTGGCTGTAGTCGTAAAAATGCGTCCCTCATCCGCAAGACTGGAGATACGATATACATCCGAAGGCAATTTCTCAATAACTGTTAATGGTCCTCTATATTTGGCTTTAGTTTTTGATGATTGTCCGGTTCCTCCAGGGATGTAGGTTTTGAACATAACGATGTCTCCAACGTTGTATGTCACACCTTGGAACTTCTTCTTATCATATCGTCTTTTATATGCTTTTTGTTTTTCAACAATTGCTTCACGAATTTCTGCTTGGATACTTTCGGGAGGAGTCCAGGTACAATCTTCGCCTTCTGCAAGCTTAGTGAGTTTTCCATCGTCGAACACGGGTAAGTATCCATGAAGGGCTTCAAATGGAACTCTACCAGTGGTTTTATTCAACATAGAATTTAAATTGCGTTCTACCTTGACAATCTTTTTGTCCCATTGTTCTTCGATATCCATTTCGCACATTAATGTGGGTATAAGAGTTCGCATTACTCTTTCCACTTGTCCATTTGCTTGAGGCCACCGGGGAGGTATTAATAAAACCTGTATGCCTAAGCTGTCGCAAAATTCACCGAATTCATCTGATTTGAAACATGAACCCTGGTCCGCCACTACGAGACGGGGTATTCCGTAATTGTCAATACAGTTTTGTAAGGCGCTTACACTTTCACTGGATTTTGTACTCTTCGTGGGGTACAGTTTCACAAACTTCGTTAAAGCATCGATTACCACAAGAATGTAAGAATTTTCGTCGTCGGTTTTTACTAAAGGGCCTACATGGTCTAAATGAATTTTTTCGAAAGGTCGTCGTGGTGGTCTCGGTGGGTGTAGCTCTCCGGGTCGCTTTCCTGATGGGATTTTATTTAGTAAACACTCCGCACACGCACTGATATGTCTTTGTACATATTGTTTCATCTTCGCGAACCAATATCTTTCTCGAATTTTTGCAACTGTTCGGTCAACGCCGAAATGTCCTAATTGGTCGTGATGTTTCACCACAATACTTTTCCTCATTGATTTTGGGATCACATACAGCCATTTTCCAGAACCATTCACGTTAACGTTTCTGAGTAGTCTCGCACTATCTAACTTGTAGGGAAGCACTCGCTGACGTTCCACTGGTGTTCTCTCTTCACTAGGTTTTTTCAAAATTTGGATTAGCTCACGAAGTTCAGCATCTCCATATTGAATCATTAGCACGTAGTCGGTCTCGTCAAGTGTTTGCAGGACTTCTAGTCTCTCATGAATGTGGTCAAGAGTGTCTTGAGAGTCATCGACAGGAGCACGGGAAAGGGCATCCACATGGGCCATTCTTCCACCTGGACGATGTTTAATCTCGACGTCATATTCCTGTAACAAATTAAACCAACGACAGATCTGGGCATTTTGCGTCTTAAAATTATTTAGAAATGTTATGGCTTGACAGTCCGTGTAGACCACAAATTTTAGTCCGATTAACAAATTGCGCAGTCTCTCGATACACCAAACTACCGCCATCAGTTCTAATTTCGTCGAATGATACTTCTCCTCAACGTCAGTGGTTTTCTTCGAGATATAATATACGGGATGTAGTTGTCCTGCACTGTCCGTTTGAAGTAGCATTCCCGCCACGCCCGCACTACATGCGTCCGTATGTAATTCGGTTATAGTCGCTTTTGGATTATACAGTTTTAAAACCGGTTCAGCACACAAACTATCGCGCAAATCTTCAAAAGCTGCACTTTGGTCTTCTCCCCACGTAAATGTCTGAGTCTTCCTTGTCAAATCCGTCAAAGGTCGGGCACGTATTGCGTAGTTTCGCAAAAATCTCCGAAAATAACTTGTTAGTCCTAAGAATCTCTTCAATTCATGAATATTTTTCGGCGTTGGAAACTCTGATATGGCTCTCATTTTGGATTTAGCTGGTTGCATCTTCTCACTTGAAATTGTGTAGCCAAGAAATTCAACTTCTTTTAGTCCAAATACACATTTACGCAATTTTAAAGTCAACTTTGCTTTCTTAAGAGCCGTTAAAACCATTTTTAACTTGTCTAACATATCTGTCCAATCTTTCGCACCAAGCAAAATGTCGTCAATGTAAGTCATGCACACTTTATTTCTGAGTGGACCAAGGACTATGTGCATTAATCGGCAAAACTCATATGGGCCATTTGTTAATCCGAACATTAACCTCTCAAACTGGCCTGTCTCGTCTGGAGTTATAAAAGCAGTCTTCTCCTTCGATTCTTCATCTAACGGAATTTGCAAATATCCATGAGCGAGGTCCAATGTCGAAAATATTCTTGATTCGCTCAGCATCTCAAACTGTTCATCAATACTTGGAATTGGAAAAGGAACTTTTTCAGTTTGTTTATTCAATCTCCTGTAGTCAACAACTAGTCGAGGTTCACCACTTTTCTTCTGGACCAAGACGACTGGGCTAGCATATTGACTATTTGTTTCCGTCACTATTCCATTTTCCTTCCAATCACGGACTATATTTTTAATAATTTCTCGTTCTCGCAAACTTGCTCGATAAGGTTTGGCACTTACTGGAACATTCGTATCTCTAATTTTCATTTTCATCACATCTGTGCAACCTAGTTCCTTTAAATTAAATGCAAAACAAGACCTAAATTCGTTGAAAAGCTTGATTAGCTCGTGTGTAATTTCAGGAGGAGTTGATGGGTCTACTATTATTTGATCTTCAGTAATTTCACACTCTTCGGAGACAACTTCTGAATCTTCTGCCGTTTTCTTATGTTCATCGGTCGAAATTTCCCATTCCGAAAAGGGAAAATCCTCGCGTTTTTTAAAGATTAGCTTGTCGTCCACTCTAAGATAGATTAGATTTTCATTCTCAGTAAATGGTCTGCCAATAATCATGTCCACACTTTGGGCATCATCAGCAACAATGCAGATATCAACATTATCTACGCGAACTTCATCGATTTGAATACCAGTATTCACTACACCTAAGCATGGTATTGGTGAATTATTTCCAAAACCAAACAATTGCACATCTTTTCTCGTGATGGGCCAATTGTTTTCTTTGACAACTGAACTTCTAACTGTGCAAACAGAACTGCCCATATCAATCATTGCATGGATATCTACGTCGTCTACTTTTGTCACTCGTAAATATTTTTCAATTCCATCGCTATCTTCTCTTGGCTTCTGATGGGACGAAATAAGACTAACTTCTTTCTTGACTGTTGCAACTGGTTTTCGCGAAAAATTCTGACTCTTTTCCCCATAAGAATTTTTACAATCCTTTGCCACATGACCCGTTTGTTTGCATTGAAAACAAATCGTTTGTTTTGGTTGAGTACATTTTGACGCCAAATGTCCCGCTTGTAAACAATTGTAGCACTTAATTTCGTTAATGTTTTTACTCGGTTTTATCGAACGTTCATTTATACCGGAAAACGCGCGCGAATTATTCAAAATTCTCGAAAATTCAATGATGTCATGAAGAAGTTCATCCGCGTCTGTATGCGATTTCGCGACTAGTCCTTGCACAATATTTTTATTCGATAGTCCCACAACTATTTGTTCCTTTGTTTCCGCGAAAGGTAACTTCAATTTTTGGCACAATTGGAATTTATCGTGAAAATATGTGGATACAGACTCACCGGGTATCTGTTGCCTACTTTGCATTTGTCGCCAACACTCCGTTGTGCTTACTCTGATTTCGAAGGTTTTCTTAAATTGGGTAACGAAGTCGGTCCATGTTTTGATTTCCGTGCGATGGGCATCATACCATTTTCTTGCCGCTCCCACAAGATGGTTCCTGGCTGTCTCCAAGCAACATTCGTTTGACCACGAATGGATTTCTGCCGTGACGTTTATCTTCTCCAACCATTCGATTGCTGCACCACTCTCACAATCGCCATCAAATGTCTCAACTGATTTCGAAAAATCGGGCACAGTTTGAATCGTTGTTCCACGATTTTGTTGTTCAAGCATCATTTTCATTAGTCTTTCTTCGCTGGCAACACGGTTTTGTTCCATGACTCGTAAAGCATCCGTGAACATCGTCATCATGTCCGCAACAACCTTCTCGGTACCCATGATGATGATTTCTTCCACTGATCGGCTGATCGCAATTCGTCAAAAGAGAAAAATTGAATGACGCTGTAACACCACTTTTACAAACGCCAAACACACGCGCTCACTTATTTTCTCCACACACTGGACTTTTTGGGAAAATCCCACTTCTGATTGTTAGATTTGAGTGTCAGGGAACACAAAACACAGTATGTTAAAACAAAAGTTTAATGATGAACTTGATTTCGGAAGATTAACAACAGAAAAACATTTCAGGCCCACGCCATCACAGTAGCTTCTCTCCTAGTTACTTTCTGACTACCAACCTCATAACCTAAACTAACTAAATATTCTAACACTATAGGTTTTTTTTTTCGTTTTTAATCAAAGAATTGTTCAAAATGACTGTTTTGAACTAAACTGGTGTTTGAAACCGGTTTTATGAAGATTAGTCAGAAAATGTTTTTTTCCAGACCAGCCAACCATCAACCAAACCAGCAGCAACGTGGTGGACGGCATAAACCTCGACGAAATCAAAGACTTCGCCAAAGCGTTCAAACTCCGTCGTCTATCTCTCGGCCTCACGCAAACTCAAGTGGGTCAAGCCCTCAGCGTCACCGAAGGCCCAGCGTACAGCCAAAGTGCGATATGCAGGTAGGCCCCAAATACCCCACCCCCAGTCAAAGCCAGGACATGCGATACCCATACAAATTCTTACGGAACAAACGCCGCTCTTTTGCCATTTTCCCAGCTTTTGTTCCGTAGGAATAGCAAGTGTATGACGTGATGAGTAATTGGTTGGTTTGTTCCCAGTGCCCTGGCGTCTCAGATGTTTGCAGCCGCGCAACTTTCGTCTCAGCAGCAAGCGATGTACGTTTTGTCTCAGGGTTGAGTAGTTTTAAGGATAAGTTGGTCTTTTCTGTGTAAGGATTTGCGCCAGGGCACTGGCATATTTACTGTTCGATCGTTTGTATTTTTCACGTTTTCTTATTATGGTATGTCAGTGTCCTGTGCCTAAATCAGACGAAAACGCGGCGCTTTGAGCTTGATTGCTTTTTTCTTCTGCTACAGGTTTGAAAAACTAGATATTACGCCAAAGAGTGCACAGAAAATCAAACCCGTGCTGGAGAGATGGATGAAGGAGGCTGAGGAAAGGTTGGTCTTTTTTATTTTACCTAATTAACTAACTAATAAACTGACTTAATTTTCGAAAATTCTCAAAAATTTAATTTCTTCTTTCTGTTTGGTCATTTAAATTTGACTTTTGTAATATTGTTTCCTTTCTTTGTACATTTACATCTGTGCTTATTTTATTTTTGTTTGCCAATTTTGTTACTTTTAAGTAAGTAAGTAATTCTTTTCGTGAACTTCCTGCAATTTTTTTGTTACTTTCTTTTTCATTTACTTTTAAATATGATTTTTTTTATATTTTTGTCAAAGAAGAAATACAGATTTATATTGTATGTAGTTTCCATATTATACAGAGTTTCTTAGCAAATTCGTTGGCCTTAAAATCAAAAAACATTAAAAAAGTATACACAGTTAATAATATTATCCCCCTAGCACCTAAAATTGTTTACAAATGTACAGGGTGTTTTAGGAAAACAAATTTACTTGTTTTTAATGAAACACTCTATATTTTAATACATTTTACATTTTTTTTAGTGAATGTAGAGTTTTGATAAAGGTTTTAAACAAAACAATTTAAATTTTAAGATTTGGGAGTTGTTTAACGCATTACAAGTAAAAACATGAAAAAAAATGAAGAAGTTTGTTAAAAGTTGAAAAGTAAATGGAACACTTTATCTTTTGTTTTTGGTGCTCAGAGATTATTAAATTAAATTGATCTTGGTTTTAGTATATGGTTTAAAAAAGTTTTTTCGTTAAGAATTATTTCAAAAATTGAGCAAATTCCGTCAAAAGTACAACTTATAAAATACATCAGTATTAAAAATACTTATGAAAATGTAAATAATATAGGGTTTTCTTTAAAAAACTACAAGTGTGTCGTAACTGCATTCTGAAATACCCTGTATACTTAAAATATTTTTAGGTGGTTTATTGAAATACTTAAAGATTTAATGATCAGTTATTGAACAGTCTGTATAAAAAAATACAAAAATGTTGTGTTCAAAAATCACTAATAAAATTAATCATTTCAAACAGTAGTTTATTATACAAGTAAAGAAAAGTTGTTTAGTGAGTGATCACGAGCAGATAATGCCAACATTTCTTTCTGTGTACCTGTAATCTCTTCTAAAAGTACATTGATAAATTTTTGTTAAATGTTTTCACCGATAAAATAAAAAAATCACTAATAGAAATAAAAAAATTCTCTTTCTTGTGCTTTTTACGTTCGCAAAATTTGTTAAAATGATGGATAAGTTATTGACTGCAAAAAAACGAATGTGGATATATCAAATAAATGACTACACGAGAAATGGTTTCATCATTTTTAAAAGAGATAAACATGGAAATTTGCAATTTTTTTTAAATCGAGGAAAAGTAAGTTGAAATTGAAACAAAATAATTATTTGTTTTAAAAATTTTGCAACAGTCAATAATATGGCAATACTACAACCAAAAAAATATGGTTTTAGTAGTTATGAATTTTTTTAAACCGTATATAAGAATTTGTAATTTTCGAATAATTCCGAAAAAATAAAAATTATATATTAATCAATTATCTAACAATCAATTGAGAGGTGTCATGTAAAACGTGTAGAATGTAGTTTTATATTTAAAAAAAACCGGTTGTTTTACGTATTTTTTACAACTGATTGAAAAATCGATTCAATGCAACAAGTATATTTTTTTAATTTCTAAAAAAAATCTGAAATTTGGTTTGCTAGACCAAATTCTCACCATTCTTATCACTTCATATTTTCTATCTTTTGCTCCTTGTTATTTTTACTTTATGTGTATACGAAATTTTTTCTACGTTTAATTTTTTATTTTATATTTCCTTCTTTCTAATTTTTTCTTTTTACTTTTTTTACCGTTTTAGAAGTTTCATAAATTATCTTGAATTTCTGTGATTTGTAAATAATTGTTTAAATCTATTGAATTTTCAATAAATCTTTTCTTAAAAACCACCATATGAAATTATTTCGTTAGTGACTTGCGACTATTTGCTTCTTTTCTAAGCGAGAAATTGTCATAAACAAACATATACAAAAATCGCCGTTTTTACTGAAAATAATGCGATAACCTATTGAATATTAACAAAAAGTTTCAGCAAAACTAATTCAGGTATTGTGGCTTTTAACTAAAATAAGAGAATTGTTCACGAGTTAAATTTTTAACACGTTCTCGCTCCATTTTTTCCAAAAATTAAAATATTAAATCAAATGTTTTCACCGATAGAATAAAAAATCACTAATAGAAATAAAAAAAATCTCTTTCTCGTGCTTTATCGCAAAATTTGTTAAAAAGATGGATAAATTATTGACTGCAAAAAAACTAATGTGGAAATAAAACAAATAAATGACCCTACAAGAAATGGTTTCAGAAAAAGAGATAAACATTGAATTTTGTATTTTTTTTAAATCGAGGAAAACTAAGTTGAAACTGAAACAAAATAATTATTTGTTTTAAAAATTTTGCAACAGCTAATAATATGGCAATACTACAACCAAAGGAATATGGTTTTAGTCGTTATGAATTTTTTTAAACCGTATATAAGAATTTGTAATTTTCGAATAATTCCGAAAAAATGAAAATGGTATATTAGTTAATTACCTAACAATCAATTGAGAGGTGTCATGTAAAACGTGTAGAATGTTGTTTTATACTTAAAAAAAACGGTTGTTTTACGTATTTTTACAACTGATCTAAAAATCGATTCAATGCAACAAATATATTTTTTGTTAGACCAAATTCTTACCATTCCTATCACTTCATATTTTATATGTTTTGCTCCTTGTTATTTCTACTTCATGTGTATGCGAAATTTTTTCTCCGTGTAATTTTGTATTCTATATTTCTTTCTTTATCATTTTTTTTTAACTTTTTTTACCGTTTTAGCAGATTCATAACTTAAATAATTACTTACTTAATAAGTAAGTACTTAAATAATTGTTTAAATCTTTTGAATTTTCAACAAATCCTTTCTTAAAAACCACCATATGAGATTATCTTGTTAGTGACTTGCGACTATTTGTCTCCTTTCTAAGCGAGAAAGTCATAAACAAACATATTTCAAACACGAAAATCTCCGTTTTTGCCGAAAATAATGCGACAACCTATTGAATATTAACAATAAGTTTCAACAAAACTAATTCCAGGTAAACTAAAATAAGCGAATTGTTTACGAGTTAAATTTTCCACGCCTCCTCGCTCCTTTTTTTCAAAAATTGAAATATTAATATATGCTCTAGGATTTGTTGATTGAAGAAATCGTAGCTTTAGGCCACTTTTCTAATTTAAATCCCCATTTCAAGTGTCCAGTCATTGATGTGCAAAAGTTTGCTCAATTCCAGATACAAAAGTGGCCAAAACCACTTGACCGACTTCATAGGCATCGAGCCCTCGAAAAAGCGAAAACGAAGGACATCGTTCACTCCTCAAGCTTTGGAACTCCTGAACGCCCATTTTGAACGAAATACCCACCCCTCAGGTAATTTTTTCCTCTAATGATTAATAAAAACTCTCAATTTCAACAATTCGATAATTTGAATTAGTTATTTAGATGAGCAACCTGTTTGCAGCACTCCCTGCGCTCACTCGTTTTGGCAAACTTTATGATTGTTTTTTTATAACTTTTTTTCTTTAGGAACGGAGATAACCGGTCTGGCCCACCAGTTAGGTTACGAGCGTGAAGTGATAAGGATATGGTTTTGCAACAAACGACAGGCATTGAAAAACACCGTTCGGATGATGTCGAAAGGAATGGTGTAAAACGTCTGTGATTTGACTCTAACCAGTTTAAGTGTAAATAATCGCAAACAATCAATTTTTGTATATAATCGTGTATAAAATACTTCAAAGATTGTTGTAATTGTGTGATGGTATGTACATTATTACGATGAGAATGCGCAATTTTTTATTAAGTTTACCGAATCGCACTGGAACAGACGAGCACTTAATTTATTATTTTAATGTAATAAACTGATTCATGATGACTGCTTTTATTACTTACTACATCCCTCGGAGTGACGACGTATACGATATTATTACTTAGGAAGTGACAAGACATATCCCGTTTCAGTAAATGACCAAAATTCGAAGATGGATGAAACGATTTGATCTCAACAAATCATTTTTAAGTAATTTAGTAGGGGGCGACCCCGAATGAAACCAAAGTTCCTACTAGTACATAAGCGATGATACATGTTGTAAATAGGTTTATGAAAGTTTAATTTTAGTAAATAACTTTACTAAATTCTATGTCAGAGTAGAAATTTATTGTGAATTAATTCTAGTGATTCTGGTTAAATAAGTTATGTGAATGAAATTGTACTTGTTCGTATTGTAGATGTACGCAGAATAAAAGAATCATTGTGGTAATCGTGTCCCTTTTTTGGAATTTTTCAAACCCGATAATCTTTTCCCTTTTCAATAAAACAATTAATTACAAATTTTAAATAAAAGAAGGTAATCAAAATTTGAATAGAAATGCATTTTTTTCATATCTTTAAAAATTGCAAATGGACTTTTCTGATGGTAGAAAAACTCTAAGAGCACCTCTTGAATCTTTCAAAAATAACTTATTACTATAACAATATTACTATATTAAGCAGGGATTATTACAAATACGTGTGTTAATTTTACAACATAATTAAATTCATCAAGTACAATAACTTTTCTATACTATAACATTTAAAACATTTATTCAATGCGGAATATTTAACAAAATTTGAAAAATTCGCATAAAATACGGTTACAGTTTGTCCTGTGCGTCGTATGGATTGCATGCAGCAATGACCTTCATTTTTGTAGCAGAACATTAAAAGACCTTCGTCTATAACATATTAAAAAATTGGAGTCGCCAGGCTTTTCGTTTTCATTTTATTCAAAGCGGAATGTTCAACAGTTTTTAAAAATTTTGCATAAAACATGGTTACAGTGTGTCCTGTGCGTCGAATGGATTGCATGCAGCAATGACCTTCATTTTTGTAGCAGACCATTAAAAGACCTTCGTCCATAACATATTAAAAAATTCGAGTCGCCAGGCTTTTCGTTTTCTTTTTATTCAAAGCGGAATGTTTTACAGTTGTTAAAAATTTTGCATAAAACATGGTTACAGTGTGTCCCATGCGTCGTATGGATTGCATGCAGCAATGACCTTCATTTTTGTAGCAGAACATTAAAAGACCTTCGTCTATAACATATTAAAAAATTGGAGTCGCCAGGCTTTTCGTTTTCATTTTATTCAAAGCGGAATGTTTAACAGTTTTTAAAAATTTTGCGTAAAACATGGTTACAGTTTGTCCTGTGCGTCGTATGGATTGCATGCAGCAATGACCTTCATTTTTATAGGAGAACATTACAAGACCTTCGTCTATAACACATTAAAAAATTAGAGTCGCCAGGCTTTTCGTTTTCTTTTTATTCAAAGCGGAATGTTTAACAGTTTTTGAAAATTTTGCATAAAACATGGTTACAGTTTGTCTTATGCGTCGTGTGGATTGCATGCAGCAAAGACCTTCATTTTTGTAGCAGAACATTAAAAGACCTTCGTCTATAACATATTAAAAAATTGGAGTCGCCAGGCTTTTCGTTTTCTTTTTATTCAAAGCGGAATGTTTAACAGTTTTTAAAAATTTTGCGTAAAACATGGTTACAGTTTGTCCTGTGCGTCGTATGGATTGCATGCAGCAATGACCTTCATTTTTATAGGAGAACATTACAAGACCTTCGTCTATAACACATTAAAAAATTAGAGTCGCCAGGCTTTTCGTTTTCTTTTTATTCAAAGCGGAATGTTTAACAGTTTTTGAAAATTTTGCATAAAACATGGTTACAGTTTGTCTTATGCGTCGTGTGGATTGCATGCAGCAAAGACCTTCATTTTTGTAGCAGAACATTAAAAGACCTTCGTCTATAACATATTAAAAAATTGGAGTCGCCAGGCTTTTCGTTTTCTTTTTATTCAAAGCGGAATGTTTAACAGTTTTTAAAAATTTTGCATAAAACATGGTTACAGTGTGTCCCATGCGTCGTATGGATTGCATGCAGCAATGACCTTCATTTTTATAAGAGAACATTACAAGACCTTCGTCTATAATATATTAAAAAATTAGAGTCGCCAGGCTTTTCGTTTTCTTTTTATTCAAAGCGGAATGTTTAACAGTTTTTGAAAATTTTGCATAAAACATGGTTACAGTATGTCCCATGCGTCGTATGGATTGCATGCAGCAATGACCTTCATTTTTATAAGAGAACATTACAAGACCTTCGTCTATAATATATTAAAAAATTAGAGTCGCCAGGCTTTTCGTTTTCTTTTTATTCAAAGCGGAATGTTTAACAGTTTTTGAAAATTTTGCATAAAACATGGTTACAGTGTGTCCCATGCGTCGTATGGATTTAATGCAGCAATGACCTTCATTTTTGTAGCAGACCATTAAAAGACCTTCGTCCATAACATATTAAAAAATTCGAGTCGCCAGGCTTTTGGTTTTCTTTTTATTCAAAGCGGAATGTTTAACAGTTTTTAAAAATTTTGCGTAAAACATGGTTACAGTTTGTCCTGTGCGTCGTATGGATTGCATGCAGCAATGACCTTCATTTTTATAGGAGAACATTACAAGACCTTCGTCTATAACACATTAAAAAATTAGAGTCGCCAGGCTTTTCGTTTTCTTTTTATTCAAAGCGGAATGTTTAACAGTTTTTGAAAATTTTGCATAAAACATGGTTACAGTTTGTCTTATGCGTCGTGTGGATTGCATGCAGCAAAGACCTTCATTTTTGTAGCAGAACATTAAAAGACCTTCGTCTATAACATATTAAAAAATTGGAGTCGCCAGGCTTTTCGTTTTCTTTTTATTCAAAGCGGAATGTTTAACAGTTTTTAAAAATTTTGCGTAAAACATGGTTACAGTTTGTCCTGTGCGTCGTATGGATTGCATGCAGCAATGACCTTCATTTTTATAGAAGAACATTACAAGACCTTCGTCTATAACACATTAAAAAATTAGAGTCGCCAGGCTTTTCGTTTTCTTTTTATTCAAAGCGGAATGTTTAACAGTTTTTGAAAATTTTGCATAAAACATGGTTACAGTTTGTCTTATGCGTCGTGTGGATTGCATGCAGCAAAGACCTTCATTTTTGTAGCAGAACATTAAAAGACCTTCGTCTATAACATATTAAAAAATTGGAGTCGCCAGGCTTTTCGTTTTCTTTTTATTCAAAGCGGAATGTTTAACAGTTTTTAAAAATTTTGCATAAAACATGGTTACAGTGTGTCCCATGCGTCGTATGGATTGCATGCAGCAATGACCTTCATTTTTATAAGAGAACATTACAAGACCTTCGTCTATAATATATTAAAAAATTAGAGTCGCCAGGCTTTTCGTTTTCTTTTTATTCAAAGCGGAATGTTTAACAGTTTTTGAAAATTTTGCATAAAACATGGTTACAGTATGTCCCATGCGTCGTATGGATTGCATGCAGCAATGACCTTCATTTTTATAAGAGAACATTACAAGACCTTCGTCTATAATATATTAAAAAATTCGAGTCGCCAGGCTTTTGGTTTTCTTTTTATTCAAAGCGGAATGTTTAACAGTTTTTAAAAATTTTGCGTAAAACATGGTTACAGTTTGTCTTATGCGTCGTGTAGATTGTATGCAGCAAAGACCTTCATTTTTGTAGCAGAACATTAAAAGACCTTCGTCTATAACATATTAAAAAATTGGAGTCGCCAGGCTTTTCGTTTTCTTTTTATTCAAAGCGGAATGTTTAACAGTTTTTAAAAATTTTGCGTAAAACATGGTTACAGTTTGTCCTGTGCGTCGTATGGATTGCATGCAGCAATGACCTTCATTTTTATAGGAGAACATTACAAGACTTTCGTCTATAACACATTAAAAAATTAGAGTCGCCAGGCTTTTCGTTTTCTTTTTATTCAAAGCGGAATGTTTAACAGTTTTTGAAAATTTTGCATAAAACATGGTTACAGTTTGTCTTATGCGTCGTGTGGATTGCATGCAGCAAAGACCTTCATTTTTGTAGCAGAACATTAAAAGACCTTCGTCTATAACATATTAAAAAATTGGAGTCGCCAGGCTTTTCGTTTTCTTTTTATTCAAAGCGGAATGTTTAACAGTTTTTAAAAATTTTGCATAAAACATGGTTACAGTGTGTCCCATGCGTCGTATGGATTGCATGCAGCAATGACCTTCATTTTTATAAGAGAACATTACAAGACCTTCGTCTATAATATATTAAAAAATTAGAGTCGCCAGGCTTTTCGTTTTCTTTTTATTCAAAGCGGAATGTTTAACAGTTTTTGAAAATTTTGCATAAAACATGGTTACAGTTTGTCTTATGCGTCGTGTGGATTGCATGCAGCAAAGACCTTCATTTTTGTAGCAGAACATTAAAAGACCTTCGTCTATAACATATTAAAAAATTGGAGTCGCCAGGCTTTTCGTTTTCTTTTTATTCAAAGCGGAATGTTTAACAGTTTTTAAAAATTTTGCATAAAACATGGTTACAGTGTGTCCCATGCGTCGTATGGATTGCATGCAGCAATGACCTTCATTTTTATAAGAGAACATTACAAGACCTTCGTCTATAATATATTAAAAAATTAGAGTCGCCAGGCTTTTCGTTTTCTTTTTACTCAAAGCGGAATGTTTAACAGTTTTTGAAAATTTTGCATAAAACATGGTTACAGTGTGTCCCATGCGTCGTATGGATTGCATGCAGCAATGACCTTCATTTTTATAGGAGAACATTACAAGACCTTCGTCTATAACACATTAAAAAATTAGAGTCGCCAGGCTTTTCGTTTTCTTTTTATTCAAAGCGGAATGTTTAACAGTTTTTGAAAATTTTGCATAAAACATGGTTACAGTTTGTCTTATGCGTCGTGTGGATTGCATGCAGCAAAGACCTTCATTTTTGTAGCAGAACATTAAAAGACCTTCGTCTATAACATATTAAAAAATTGGAGTCGCCAGGCTTTTCGTTTTCTTTTTATTCAAAGCGGAATGTTTAACAGTTTTTAAAAATTTTGCGTAAAACATGGTTACAGTTTGTCCTGTGCGTCGTATGGATTGCATGCAGCAATGACCTTCATTTTTATAGGAGAACATTACAAGACCTTCGTCTATAACACATTAAAAAATTAGAGTCGCCAGGCTTTTCGTTTTCTTTTTATTCAAAGCGGAATGTTTAACAGTTTTTGAAAATTTTGCATAAAACATGGTTACAGTTTGTCTTATGCGTCGTGTGGATTGCATGCAGCAAAGACCTTCATTTTTGTAGCAGAACATTAAAAGACCTTCGTCTATAACATATTAAAAAATTGGAGTCGCCAGGCTTTTCGTTTTCTTTTTATTCAAAGCGGAATGTTTAACAGTTTTTAAAAATTTTGCATAAAACATGGTTACAAAGTGTCCCATGCGTCGTATGGATTGCATGCAGCAATGACCTTCATTTTTATAAGAGAACATTACAAGACCTTCGTCTATAATATATTAAAAAATTAGAGTCGCCAGGCTTTTCGTTTTCTTTTTATTCAAAGCGGAATGTTTAACAGTTTTTGAAAATTTTGCATAAAACATGGTTACAGTGTGTCCCATGCGTCGTATGGATTGCATGCAGCAATGACCTTCATTTTTATAAGAGAACATTACAAGACCTTCGTCTATAATATATTAAAAAATTAGAGTCGCCAGGCTTTTCGTTTTCTTTTTATTCAAAGCGGAATGTTTAACAGTTTTTGAAAATTTTGCATAAAACATGGTTACAGTGTGTCCCATGCGTCGTATGGATTTAATGCAGCAATGACCTTCATTTTTGTAGCAGACCATTAAAAGACGTTCGTCCATAACATATTAAAAAATTCGAGTCGCCAGGCTTTTCGTTTTCTTTTTATTCAAAGCGGAATGTTTTACAGTTGTTAAAAATTTTGCATAAAACATGGTTACAGTGTGTCCCATGCGTCGTATGGATTTAATGCAGCAATGACCTTCATTTTTGTAGCAGACCATTAAAAGACCTTCGTCCATAACATATTAAAAAATTCGAGTCGCCAGGCTTTTGGTTTTCTTTTTATTCAAAGCGGAATGTTTAACAGTTTTTAAAAATTTTGCGTAAAACATGGTTACAGTTTGTCCTGTGCGTCGTATGGATTGCATGCAGCAATGACCTTCATTTTTATAGGAGAACATTACAAGACCTTCGTCTATAATATATTAAAAAATTAGAGTCGCCAGGCTTTTCGTTTTCTTTTTATTCAAAGCGGAATGTTTAACAGTTTTTGAAAATTTTGCATAAAACATGGTTACAGTTTGTCTTATGCGTCGTGTGGATTGCATGCAGCAAAGACCTTCATTTTTGTAGCAGAACATTAAAAGACCTTCGTCTATAACATATTAAAAAATTGGAGTCGCCAGGCTTTTCGTTTTCTTTTTATTCAAAGCGGAATGTTTAACAGTTTTTAAAAATTTTGCATAAAACATGGTTACAAAGTGTCCCATGCGTCGTATGGATTGCATGCAGCAATGACCTTCATTTTTATAAGAGAACATTACAAGACCTTCGTCTATAATATATTAAAAAATTAGAGTCGCCAGGCTTTTCGTTTTCTTTTTATTCAAAGCGGAATGTTTAACAGTTTTTGAAAATTTTGCATAAAACATGGTTACAAAGTGTCCCATGCGTCGTATGGATTGCATGCAGCAATGACCTTCATTTTTATAAGAGAACATTACAAGACCTTCGTCTATAATATATTAAAAAATTAGAGTCGCCAGGCTTTTCGTTTTCTTTTTATTCAAAGCGGAATGTTTAACAGTTTTTAAAAATTTTGCATAAAACATGGTTACAAAGTGTCCCATGCGTCGTATGGATTGCATGCAGCAATGACCTTCATTTTTATAAGAGAACATTACAAGACCTTCGTCTATAACATTTTAAAAAATTGGAGTCGCCAGGCTTTTCGTTTTCTTTTTATTCAAAGCGGAATGTTTAACAGTTTTTAAAAATTTTGCATAAAACATGGTTACAGTGTGTCCCATGCGTCGTATGGATTGCATGCAACAATGACCTTCATTTTTATAAGAGAACATTACAAGACCTTCGTCTATAATATATTAAAAAATTAGAGTCGCCAGGCTTTTCGTTTTCTTTTTATTCAAAGCGGAATGTTTAACAGTTTTTGAAAATTTTGCATAAAACATGGTTACAGTGTGTCCCATGCGTCGTATGGATTGCATGCAGCAATGACCTTCATTTTTATAAGAGAACATTACAAGACCTTCGTCTATAATATATTAAAAAATTAGAGTCGCCAGGCTTTTCGTTTTCTTTTTATTCAAAGCGGAATGTTTAACAGTTTTTGAAAATTTTGCATAAAACATGGTTACAGTTTGTCTTATGCGTCGTGTGGATTGCATGCAGCAAAGACCTTCATTTTTGTAGCAGAACATTAAAAGACCTTCGTCTATAACATATTAAAAAATTGGAGTCGCCAGGCTTTTCGTTTTCTTTTTATTCAAAGCGGAATGTTTAACAGTTTTTAAAAATTTTGCATAAAACATGGTTACAGTGTGTCCCATGCGTCGTATGGATTGCATGCAGCAATGACCTTCATTTTTATAAGAGAACATTACAAGACCTTCGTCTATAATATATTAAAAAATTAGAGTCGCCAGGCTTTTCGTTTTCTTTTTATTCAAAGCGGAATGTTTAACAGTTTTTGAAAATTTTGCATAAAACATGGTTACAGTGTGTCCCATGCGTCGTATGGATTGCATGCAGCAATGACCTTCATTTTTATAGGAGAACATTACAAGACCTTCGTCTATAACACATTAAAAAATTAGAGTCGCCAGGCTTTTCGTTTTCTTTTTATTCAAAGCGGAATGTTTAACAGTTTTTGAAAATTTTGCATAAAACATGGTTACAGTTTGTCTTATGCGTCGTGTGGATTGCATGCAGCAAAGACCTTCATTTTTGTAGCAGAACATTAAAAGACCTTCGTCTATAACATATTAAAAAATTGGAGTCGCCAGGCTTTTCGTTTTCTTTTTATTCAAAGCGGAATGTTTAACAGTTTTTAAAAATTTTGCATAAAACATGGTTACAGTGTGTCCCATGCGTCGTATGGATTGCATGCAGCAATGACCTTCATTTTTATAAGAGAACATTACAAGACCTTCGTCTATAATATATTAAAAAATTAGAGTCGCCAGGCTTTTCGTTTTCTTTTTATTCAAAGCGGAATGTTTAACAGTTTTTGAAAATTTTGCATAAAACATGGTTACAGTGTGTCCCATGCGTCGTATGGATTGCATGCAGCAATGACCTTCATTTTTATAAGAGAACATTACAAGACCTTCGTCTATAATATATTAAAAAATTAGAGTCGCCAGGCTTTTCGTTTTCTTTTTATTCAAAGCGGAATGTTTAACAGTTTTTGAAAATTTTGCATAAAACATGGTTACAGTGTGTCCCATGCGTCGTATGGATTTAATGCAGCAATGACCTTCATTTTTGTAGCAGACCATTAAAAGACGTTCGTCCATAACATATTAAAAAATTCGAGTCGCCAGGCTTTTCGTTTTCTTTTTATTCAAAGCGGAATGTTTTACAGTTGTTAAAAATTTTGCATAAAACATGGTTACAGTGTGTCCCATGCGTCGTATGGATTTAATGCAGCAATGACCTTCATTTTTGTAGCAGACCATTAAAAGACCTTCGTCCATAACATATTAAAAAATTCGAGTCGCCAGGCTTTTGGTTTTCTTTTTATTCAAAGCGGAATGTTTAACAGTTTTTAAAAATTTTGCGTAAAACATGGTTACAGTTTGTCCTGTGCGTCGTATGGATTGCATGCAGCAATGACCTTCATTTTTATAGGAGAACATTACAAGACCTTCGTCTATAACACATTAAAAAATTAGAGTCGCCAGGCTTTTCGTTTTCTTTTTATTCAAAGCGGAATGTTTAACAGTTTTTGAAAATTTTGCATAAAACATGGTTACAGTTTGTCTTATGCGTCGTGTGGATTGCATGCAGCAAAGACCTTCATTTTTGTAGCAGAACATTAAAAGACCTTCGTCTATAACATATTAAAAAATTCGAGTCGCCAGGCTTTTGGTTTTCTTTTTATTCAAAGCGGAATGTTTAACAGTTTTTGAAAATTTTGCATAAAACATGGTTACAGTGTGTCCCATGCGTCGTATGGATTTAATGCAGCAATGACCTTCATTTTTGTAGCAGACCATTAAAAGACCTTCGTCCATAACATATTAAAAAATTCGAGTCGCCAGGCTTTTGGTTTTCTTTTTATTCAAAGCGGAATGTTTAACAGTTTTTGAAAATTTTGCATAAAACATGGTTACAGTGTGTCCCATGCGTCGTATGGATTGCATGCAGCAATGACCTTCATTTTTATAAGAGAACATTACAAGACCTTCGTCTATAATATATTAAAAAATTAGAGTCGCCAGGCTTTTCGTTTTCTTTTTATTCAAAGCGGAATGTTTAACAGTTTTTGAAAATTTTGCATAAAACATGGTTACAGTGTGTCCCATGCGTCGTATGGATTTAATGCAGCAATGACCTTCATTTTTGTAGCAGACCATTAAAAGACCTTCGTCCATAACATATTAAAAAATTCGAGTCGCCAGGCTTTTGGTTTTCTTTTTATTCAAAGCGGAATGTTTAACAGTTTTTAAAAATTTTGCGTAAAACATGGTTACAGTTTGTCCTGTGCGTCGTATGGATTGCATGCAGCAATGACCTTCATTTTTATAGGGGAACATTACAAGACCTTCGTCTATAACACATTAAAAAATTAGAGTCGCCAGGCTTTTCGTTTTCTTTTTATTCAAAGCGGAATGTTTAACAGTTTTTGAAAATTTTGCATAAAACATGGTTACAGTTTGTCTTATGCGTCGTGTGGATTGCATGCAGCAAAGACCTTCATTTTTGTAGCAGAACATTAAAAGACCTTCGTCTATAACATATTAAAAAATTGGAGTCGCCAGGCTTTTCGTTTTCTTTTTATTCAAAGCGGAATGTTTAACAGTTTTTAAAAATTTTGCATAAAACATGGTTACAGTGTGTCCCATGCGTCGTATGGATTGCATGCAGCAATGACCTTCATTTTTATAAGAGAACATTACAAGACCTTCGTCTATAATATATTAAAAAATTAGAGTCGCCAGGCTTTTCGTTTTCTTTTTATTCAAAGCGGAATGTTTAACAGTTTTTGAAAATTTTGCATAAAACATGGTTACAGTGTGTCCCATGCGTCGTATGGATTGCATGAAGCAATGACCTTCATTTTTATAAGAGAACATTACAAGACCTTCGTCTATAATATATTAAAAAATTAGAGTCGCCAGGCTTTTCGTTTTCTTTTTATTCAAAGCGGAATGTTTAACAGTTTTTGAAAATTTTGCATAAAACATGGTTACAGTGTGTCCCATGCGTCGTATGGATTTAATGCAGCAATGACCTTCATTTTTGTAGCAGACCATTAAAAGACCTTCGTCCATAACATATTAAAAAATTCGAGTCGCCAGGCTTTTGGTTTTCTTTTTATTCAAAGCGGAATGTTTAACAGTTTTTAAAAATTTTGCGTAAAACATGGTTACAGTTTGTCCTGTGCGTCGTATGGATTGCATGCAGCAATGACCTTCATTTTTATAGGAGAACATTACAAGACCTTCGTCTATAACACATTAAAAAATTAGAGTCGCCAGGCTTTTCGTTTTCTTTTTATTCAAAGCGGAATGTTTAACAGTTTTTGAAAATTTTGCATAAAACATGGTTACAGTGTGTCCCATGCGTCGTATGGATTGCATGAAGCAATGACCTTCATTTTTATAAGAGAACATTACAAGACCTTCGTCTATAATATATTAAAAAATTAGAGTCGCCAGGCTTTTCGTTTTCTTTTTATTCAAAGCGGAATGTTTAACAGTTTTTGAAAATTTTGCATAAAACATGGTTACAGTGTGTCCCATGCGTCGTATGGATTGCATGCAGCAATGACCTTCATTTTTATACGAGAACATTACAAGACCTTCGTCTATAACATATTAAAAAATTAGAGTCGCCAGGCTTTTCGTTTTCTTTTTATTCAAAGTGGAATGTTTAAGTTTTTAAAAATATTGCATAAAACATGGTTACAGTGTGTCCCATACGTCGTATGGATTGCATGCAGCAATGACCTTCATTTTTATAGGAGAACATTACAAGACCTTCGTCTATAACACATTAAAAAATTAGAGTCGCCATTTTTCGTTTTCTTTTTATTCAAAGCGGAATGTTTTACAGTTGTTAAAAATTTTGCATAAAACATGGTTACAGTGTGTTCCATGCGTCGTATGGATTGCATGCAGAAATGACCTTCATTTTTGTAGCAGAACAATAAAAGACCTTCGTCTATAACATATTAAAAAATTGGAGTCGCCAGGCTTTTCGTTTTCTTTTTATTCAAAGTGGAATGTTTAACAGTTTTTGAAAATTTTGCTTAAAACACGGTTACAGTTTGTCTTATGCGTCGTATGGATTGCATGCAGCAATGACCTTCATTTTTATAGGAGAACATTACAAGACCTTCGTCTATAACATATGAAAAAATTAGAGTCGCCAGGCTTTTCGTTTTCTTTTTATTCAAAGCGGAATGTTTAACAGTTTTTGAAAATTTTGCTTAAAACACGGTTACAGTTTGTCTTATGCGTCGTGTGGATTGCATGCAGCAAAGACCTTCATTTTTATAGGAGAACATTACAAGACCTTCGTCTATAACACATTAAAAAATTAGAGTCGCCAGGCTTTTCGTTTTCTTTTTATTCAAAGTGGAATGTTTAACAGTTTTTGAAAATTTTGCATAAAACATGGTTACAGTGTGTCCCATGCGTCGTATGGATTGCATGCAGCAATGACCTTCATTTTTATAGGAGAACATTAGAAGACCTTCGTCTATAACATATTAAAAAATTGGAGTCGCCAGGCTTTTCGTTTTCTTTTTATTCAAAGTGGAATGTTTAACAGATTTTGAAAATTTTGCATAAAACATGGTTACAGTGTGTCCCATGCGTCGTATGGATTGCATGCAGCAATGACCTTCATTTTTGTAGCAGAACAATAAAAGACCTTCGTCTATAACATATTAAAAAATTTGAGCCGCCAGGCTTTTCGTTTTCTTTTTATTCAAAGTGGAATGTTTAACAGTTTTTGAAAATTTTGCATAAAACATGGTTACAGTGTGTCCCATGCGTCGTATGGATTGCATGCAGCAATGACCTTCATTTTTATAGGAGAACATTAGAAGACCTTCGTCTATAACATATTAAAAAATTGGAGTCGCCAGGCTTTTCGTTTTCTTTTTATTCAAAGTGGAATGTTTAACAGATTTTGAAAATTTTGCATAAAACATGGTTACAGTGTGTCCCATGCGTCGTATGGATTGCATGCAGCAATGACCTTCATTTTTGTAGCAGAACAATAAAAGACCTTCGTCTATAACATATTAAAAAATTTGAGCCGCCAGGCTTTTCGTTTTCTTTTTATTCAAAGTGGAATGTTTAACAGTTTTTGAAAATTTTGCATAAAACATGGTTACAGTGTGTCCCATGCGTCGTATGGATTGCATGCAGCAATGACCTTCATTTTTATAGGAGAACATTAGAAGACCTTCGTCTATAACATATTAAAAAATTGGAGTCGCCAGGCTTTTCGTTTTCTTTTTATTCAAAGCGGAATGTTTAACAGTTTTCAAAAATTTTGCATAAAACATGGTTACAGTGTGTCCCATGCGTCGTATGGATTGCATGCAGCAATGACCTTCATTTTTATACGAGAACATTACAAGACCTTCGTCTATAACATATTAAAAAATTAGAGTCGCCAGGCTTTTCGTTTTCTTTTTATTCAAAGTGGAATGTTTAAGTTTTTAAAAATATTGCATAAAACATGGTTACAGTGTGTCCCATACGTCGTATGGATTGCATGCAGCAATGACCTTCATTTTTATAGGAGAACATTACAAGACCTTCGTCTATAACACATTAAAAAATTAGAGTCGCCATTTTTCGTTTTCTTTTTATTCAAAGCGGAATGTTTTACAGTTGTTAAAAATTTTGCATAAAACATGGTTACAGTGTGTCCCATGCGTCGTATGGATTGCATGCAGCAATGACCTTCATTTTTGTAGCAGAACAATAAAAGACCTTCGTCTATAACATATTAAAAAATTGGAGTCGCCAGGCTTTTCGTTTTCTTTTTATTCAAAGTGGAATGTTTAACAGTTTTTGAAAATTTTGCTTAAAACACGGTTACAGTTTGTCTTATGCGTCGTATGGATTGCATGCAGCAATGACCTTCATTTTTATAGGAGAACATTACAAGACCTTCGTCTATAACATATGAAAAAATTAGAGTCGCCAGGCTTTTCGTTTTCTTTTTATTCAAAGCGGAATGTTTAACAGTTTTTGAAAATTTTGCTTAAAACACGGTTACAGTTTGTCTTATGCGTCGTGTGGATTGCATGCAGCAAAGACCTTCATTTTTATAGGAGAACATTACAAGACCTTCGTCTATAACACATTAAAAAATTAGAGTCGCCAGGCTTTTCGTTTTCTTTTTATTCAAAGTGGAATGTTTAACAGTTTTTGAAAATTTTGCATAAAACATGGTTACAGTGTGTCCCACGCGTCGTATGGATTGCATGCAGCAATGACCTTCATTTTTATAGGAGAACATTAGAAGACCTTCGTCTATAACATATTTAAAAATTGGAGTCGCCAGGCTTTTCGTTTTCTTTTTATTCAAAGTGGAATGTTTAAGTTTTTAAAAATATTGCATAAAACATGGTTACAGTGTGTCCCATACGTCGTATGGATTGCATGCAGCAATGACCTTCATTTTTATAGGAGAACATTACAAGACCTTCGTCTATAACACATTAAAAAATTAGAGTCGCCATTTTTCGTTTTCTTTTTATTCAAAGCGGAATGTTTTACAGTTGTTAAAAATTTTGCATAAAACATGGTTACAGTGTGTCCCATGCGTCGTATGGATTGCATGCAGCAATGACCTTCATTTTTGTAGCAGAACAATAAAAGACCTTCGTCTATAACATTTTAAAAAATTGGAGTCGCCAGGCTTTTCGTTTTCTTTTTATTCAAAGTGGAATGTTTAACAGTTTTTGAAAATTTTGCATAAAACATGGTTACAGTGTGTCCCATGCGTCGTATGGATTGCATGCAGCAATGACCTTCATTTTTGTAGCAGAACAATAAAAGACCTTCGTCTATAACATATTAAAAAATTTGAGCCGCCAGGCTTTTCGTTTTCTTTTTATTCAAAGTGGAATGTTTAACAGTTTTTGAAAATTTTGCATAAAACATGGTTACAGTGTGTCCCATGCGTCGTATGGATTGCATGCAGCAATGACCTTCATTTTTGTAGCGGAACAATAAAAGACCTTCGTCTATAACATATTAAAAAATTGGAGTCGCCAGGCTTTTCGTTTTCTTTTTATTCAAAGCGGAATGTTTAACAGTTTTCAAAAATTTTGCATAAAACATGGTTACAGTGTGTCCCATGCGTCGTATGGATTGCATGCAGCAATGACCTTCATTTTTATAGGAGAACATTACAAGACCTTCGTCTATAATATATTAAAAAATTAGAGTCGCCAGGCTTTTCGTTTTCTTTTTATTCAAAGTGGAATGTTTAACAGTTTTTGAAAATTTTGCATAAAACATGGTTACAGTGTGTCCCATGCGTCGTATGGATTGCATGCAGCAATGACCTTCATTTTTATAGGAGAACATTAGAAGACCTTCGTCTATAACATATTAAAAAATTGGAGTCGCCAGGCTTTTCGTTTTCTTTTTATTCAAAGCGGAATGTTTAACAGTTTTCAAAAATTTTGCATAAAACATGGTTACAGTGTGTCCCATGCGTCGTATGGATTGCATGCAGCAATGACCTTCATTTTTATACGAGAACATTACAAGACCTTCGTCTATAACATATTAAAAAATTAGAGTCGCCAGGCTTTTCGTTTTCTTTTTATTCATAGTGGAATGTTTAAGTTTTTAAAAATATTGCATAAAACATGGTTACAGTGTGTCCCATACGTCGTATGGATTGCATGCAGCAATGACCTTCATTTTTATAGGAGAACATTACAAGACCTTCGTCTATAACACATTAAAAAATTAGAGTCGCCATTTTTCGTTTTCTTTTTATTCAAAGCGGAATGTTTTACAGTTGTTAAAAATTTTGCATAAAACATGGTTACAGTGTGTCCCATGCGTCGTATGGATTGCATGCAGCAATGACCTTCATTTTTGTAGCAGAACAATAAAAGACCTTCGTCTATAACATATTAAAAAATTGGAGTCGCCAGGCTTTTCGTTTTCTTTTTATTCAAAGTGGAATGTTTAACAGTTTTTGAAAATTTTGCATAAAACATGGTTACAGTGTGTCCCATGCGTCGTATGGATTGCATGCAGCAATGACCTTCATTTTTGTAGCAGAACAATAAAAGACATTCGTCTATAACATATTAAAAAATTTGAGCCGCCAGGCTTTTCGTTTTCTTTTTATTCAAAGCGGAATGTTTAACAGTTTTTGAAAATTTTGCTTAAAACACGGTTACAGTTTGTCTTATGCGTCGTGTGGATTGCATGCAGCAATGACCTTCATTTTTATAGGAGAACATTACAAGACCTTCGTCTATAACACATTAAAAAATTAGAGTCGCCAGGCTTTTCGTTTTCTTTTTATTCAAAGTGGAATGTTTAACAGTTTTTGAAAATTTTGCATAAAACATGGTTACAGTGTGTCCCATGCGTCGTATGGATTGCATGCAGCAATGACCTTCATTTTTATTGGAGAACATTAGAAGACCTTCGTCTATAACATATTAAAAAATTGGAGTCGCCAGGCTTTTCGTTTTCTTTTTATTCAAAGCGGAATGTTTAACAGTTTTCAAAAATTTTGCATAAAACATGGTTACAGTGTGTCCCATGCGTCGTATGGATTGCATGCAGCAATGACCTTCATTTTTATACGAGAACATTACAAGACCTTCGTCTATAACATATTAAAAAATTAGAGTCGCCAGGCTTTTCGTTTTCTTTTTATTCAAAGTGGAATGTTTAAGTTTTTAAAAATATTGCATAAAACATGGTTACAGTGTGTCCCATACGTCGTATGGATTGCATGCAGCAATGACCTTCATTTTTATAGGAGAACATTACAAGACCTTCGTCTATAACACATTAAAAAATTAGAGTCGCCATTTTTCGTTTTCTTTTTATTCAAAGCGGAATGTTTTACAGTTTTTAAAAATTTTGCATAAAACATGGTTACAGTGTGTCCCATGCGTCGTATGGATTGCATGCAGCAATGACCTTCATTTTTGTAGCAGAACATTAAAAGACCTTCGTCTATAACATATTAAAAAATTTGAGTCGCCAGGCTTTTGGTTTTCTTTTTATTCAAAGCGGAATGTTTAACAGTTTTTAAAAATTTTGCGTAAAACATGGTTACAGTTTGTCCTGTGCGTCGTATGGATTGCATGCAGCAATGACCTTCATTTTTATAGGAGAACATTACAAGACCTTCGTCTATAACACATTAAAAAATTAGAGTCGCCAGGCTTTTCGTTTTCTTTTTATTCAAAGTGGAATGTTTAACAGTTTTTGAAAATTTTGCATAAAACATGGTTACAGTGTGTCCCATACGTCGTATGGATTGCATGCAGCAATGACCTTCATTTTTATAGGAGAACATTACAAGACCTTCGTCTATAACACATTAAAAAATTAGAGTCGCTAGGCTTTTCGTTTTCTTTTTATTCAAAGTGGAATGTTTAACAGTTTTTGAAAATTTTGCATAAAACATGGTTACAGTGTGTCTCATGCGTCGTATGGATTGCATGCAGCAATGACCTTCATTTTTATAGGAGAACATTACAAGACCTTCGTCTATAACACATTAAAAAATTAGAGTCGCCAGGCTTTTCGTTTTCTTTTTATTCAAAGTGGAATGTTTAAGTTTTTAAAAATATTGCATAAAACATGGTTACAGTGTGTCCCATACGTCGTATGGATTGCATGCAGCAATGACCTTCATTTTAATAGGAGAACATTACAAGACCTTCGTCTATAACACATTAAAAAATTAGAGTCGCCAGGCTTTTCGTTTTCTTTTTATTCAAAGTGGAATGTTTAACAGTTTTTGAAAATTTTGCATAAAACATGGTTACAGTGTGTCTCATGCGTCGTATGGATTGCATGCAGCAATGACCTTCATTTTTATAGGAGAACATTACAAGACCTTCGTCTATAACATATTAAAAAATTGGAGTCGCCAGGCTTTTCGTTTTCTTTTTATTCAAAGCGGAATGTTTAAGTTTTTAAAAATATTGCATAAAACATGGTTACAGTGTGTCCCATGCGTCGTATGGATTGCATGCAGCAATGACCTTCATTTTTATAAGAGAACATTACAAGACCTTCGTCTATAATATATTAAAAAATTAGAGTCGCCAGGCATTTCGTTTTCTTTTTATTCAAAGTGGAATGTTTAACAGTTTTTGAAAATTTTGCATAAAACATGGTTACAGTGTGTCCCATACGTCGTATGGATTGCATGCAGCAATGACCTTCATTTTTATAGAAGAACATTACAAGACCTTCGTCTATAACACATTAAAAAATTAAAGTCGCCAGGCTTTTCGTTTTCTTTTTATTCAAAGTGGAATGTTTAAGTTTTTAAAAATATTGCATAAAACATGGTTACAGTGTGTCCCATACGTCGTATGGATTGCATGCAGCAATGACCTTCATTTTTATAGGAGAACATTACAAGACCTTCGTCTATAACACATTAAAAAATTAGAGTCGCCAGGCTTTTCGTTTTCTTTTTATTCAAAGTGGAATGTTTAAGTTTTTAAAAATATTGCATAAAACATGGTTACAGTGTGTCTCATGCGTCGTATGGATTGCATGCAGCAATGACCTTCATTTTTATAGGAGAACATTACAAGACCTTCGTCTATAACACATTAAAAAATTAGAGTCGCCAGGCTTTTCGTTTTCTTTTTATTCAAAGTGGAATGTTTAACAGTTTTTGAAAATTTTGCATAAAACATGGTTACAGTGTGTCCCATACGTCGTATGGATTGCATGCAGCAATGACCTTCATTTTTATAGGAGAACATTACAAGACCTTCGTCTATAACACATTAAAAAATTAGAGTCGCTAGGCTTTTCGTTTTCTTTTTATTCAAAGTGGAATGTTTAACAGTTTTTGAAAATTTTGCATAAAACATGGTTACAGTGTGTCTCATGCGTCGTATGGATTGCATGCAGCAATGACCTTCATTTTTATAGGAGAACATTACAAGACCTTCGTCTATAACACATTAAAAAATTAGAGTCGCCAGGCTTTTCGTTTTCTTTTTATTCAAAGTGGAATGTTTAAGTTTTTAAAAATATTGCATAAAACATGGTTACAGTGTGTCCCATACGTCGTATGGATTGCATGCAGCAATGACCTTCATTTTAATAGGAGAACATTACAAGACCTTCGTCTATAACACATTAAAAAATTAGAGTCGCCAGGCTTTTCGTTTTCTTTTTATTCAAAGTGGAATGTTTAACAGTTTTTGAAAATTTTGCATAAAACATGGTTACAGTGTGTCTCATGCGTCGTATGGATTGCATGCAGCAATGACCTTCATTTTTATAGGAGAACATTACAAGACCTTCGTCTATAACATATTAAAAAATTGGAGTCGCCAGGCTTTTCGTTTTCTTTTTATTCAAAGCGGAATGTTTAAGTTTTTAAAAATATTGCATAAAACATGGTTACAGTGTGTCCCATGCGTCGTATGGATTGCATGCAGCAATGACCTTCATTTTTATAAGAGAACATTACAAGACCTTCGTCTATAATATATTAAAAAATTAGAGTCGCCAGGCATTTCGTTTTCTTTTTATTCAAAGTGGAATGTTTAACAGTTTTTGAAAATTTTGCATAAAACATGGTTACAGTGTGTCCCATACGTCGTATGGATTGCATGCAGCAATGACCTTCATTTTTATAGAAGAACATTACAAGACCTTCGTCTATAACACATTAAAAAATTAAAGTCGCCAGGCTTTTCGTTTTCTTTTTATTCAAAGTGGAATGTTTAAGTTTTTAAAAATATTGCATAAAACATGGTTACAGTGTGTCCCATACGTCGTATGGATTGCATGCAGCAATGACCTTCATTTTTATAGGAGAACATTACAAGACCTTCGTCTATAACACATTAAAAAATTAGAGTCGCCAGGCTTTTCGTTTTCTTTTTATTCAAAGTGGAATGTTTAAGTTTTTAAAAATATTGCATAAAACATGGTTACAGTGTGTCTCATGCGTCGTATGGATTGCATGCAGCAATGACCTTCATTTTTATAGGAGAACATTACAAGACCTTCGTCTATAACACATTAAAAAATTAGAGTCGCCAGGCTTTTCGTTTTCTTTTTATTCAAAGTGGAATGTTTAACAGTTTTTGAAAATTTTGCATAAAACATGGTTACAGTGTGTCCCATGCGTCGTATGGATTGCATGCAGCAATGACCTTCATTTTTATAGGAGAACATTACAAGACCTTCGTCTATAACATATGAAAAAATTAGAGTCGCCAGGCTTTTCGTTTTCTTTTTATTCAAAGCGGAATGATTAACAGTTTTTGAAAATTTTGCTTAAAACACGGTTACAGTTTGTCTTATGCGTCGTGTGGATTGCATGCAGCAAAGACCTTCATTTTGGTAGCAGAACATTAAAAGACCTTCGTCTATAACATATTAAAAAATTGGAGTCGCCAGGCTTTTCGTTTTCTTTTTATTCAAAGCGGAATGTTTTACAGTTTTTAAAAATTTTGCATAAAACATGGTTACAGTGTGTCCCATGCGTCGTATGGATTGCATGCAGCAATGACCTTCATTTTTGTAGCAGAACATTAAAAGACCTTCGTCTATAACATATTAAAAAATTGGAGTCGCCAGGCTTTTCGTTTTCTTTTTATTCGAAGCGGAATGTTTTACAGTTTTTAAAAATTTTGCATAAAAATGGTTACAGTGTGTCCCATGCGTCGTATGGATTGCATGCAGCAATGACCTTCATTTTTATAGGAGAACATTACAAGACCTTCGTCTATAACACATTAAAAAATTAGAGTCGCCAGGCTTTTCGTTTTCTTTTTATTCAAAGTGGAATGTTTAACAGTTTTTGAAAATTTTGCATAAAACATGGTTACAGTGTGTCCCATGCGTCGTATGGATTGCATGCAGCAATGACCTTCATTTTTATAGGAGAACATTACAAGACCTTCGTCTATAACACATTAAAAAATTAGAGTCGCCAGGCTTTTCGTTTTCTTTTTATTCAAAGCGGAATGTTTAACAGTTTTTGAAAATTTTGCATAAAACATGGTTACAGTGTGTCCCATGCGTCGTATGGATTGCATGCAGCAATGACCTTCATTTTTATAGGAGAACATTACAAGACCTTCGTCTATAACATATGAAAAAATTAGAGTCGCCAGGCTTTTCGTTTTCTTTTTATTCAAAGTGGAATGTTTAACAGTTTTCAAAAATTTTGCATAAAACATGGTTACAGTGTGTCCCATGCGTCGTATGGATTGCATGCAGCAATGACCTTCATTTTTATAGGAGAACATTACAAGACCTTCGTCTATAACATATGAAAAAATTGGAGTCGCCAGGCTTTTCGTTTTCTTTTTATTCAAAGCGGAATGTTTAACAGTTTTCAAAAATTTTGCATAAAACATGGTTACAGTGTGTCCCATGCGTCGTATGGATTGCATGCAGCAATGACCTTCATTTTTATACGAGAACATTACAAGACCTTCGTCTATAACATATTAAAAAATTAGAGTCGCCAGGCTTTTCGTTTTCTTTTTATTCAAAGTGGAATGTTTAAGTTTTTAAAAATATTGCATAAAACATGGTTACAGTGTGTCCCATGCGTCGTATGGATTGCATGCAGCAATGACCTTCATTTTTATAGGAGAACATTACAAGACCTTCGTCTATAACATATGAAAAAATTAGAGTCGCCAGGCTTTTGGTTTTCTTTTTATTCAAAGCGGAATGTTTAACAGTTTTTGAAAATTTTGCATAAAACATGGTTACAGTGTGTCCCATGCGTCGTATGGATTGTATGCAGCAATGACCTTCATTTTTATAGGAGAACATTACAAGACCTTCGTCTATAACACATTAAAAAATTAGAGTCGCCAGGCTTTTCGTTTTCTTTTTATTCAAAGTGGAATGTTTAACAGTTTTTGAAAATTTTGCATAAAACATGGTTACAGTGTGTCCCATGCGTCGTATGGATTGCATGCAGCAATGACCTTCATTTTTATAGGAGAACATTACAAGACCTTCGTCTATAACACATTAAAAAATTAGAGTCGCCAGGCTTTTCGTTTTCTTTTTATTCAAAGTGGAATGTTTAACAGTTTTTGAAAATTTTGCATAAAACATGGTTACAGTGTGTCCCATGCGTCGTATGGATTGCATGCAGCAATGACCTTCATTTTTATAGGAGAACATTACAAGACCTTCGTCTATAACACATTAAAAAATTAGAGTCGCCAGGCTTTTCGTTTTCTTTTTATTCAAAGTGGAATGTTTAACAGTTTTTGAAAATTTTGCATAAAACATGGTTACAGTGTGTCCCATGCGTCGTATGGATTGCATGCAGCAATGACCTTCATTTTTATAGGAGAACATTACAAGACCTTCGTCTATAACACATTAAAAAATTAGAGTCGCCAGGCTTTTCGTTTTCTTTTTATTCAAAGTGGAATGTTTAACAGTTTTTGAAAATTTTGCATAAAACATGGTTACAGTGTGTCCCATGCGTCGTATGGATTGCATGCAGCAATGACCTTCATTTTTATAGGAGAACATTACAAGACCTTCGTCTATAACACATTAAAAAATTAGAGTCGCCAGGCTTTTCGTTTTCTTCTTATTCAAAGCGGAATGTTTAACAGTTTTTGAAAATTTTGCATAAAACATGGTTACAGTGTGTCCCATGCGTCGTATGGATTGCATGCAGCAATGACCTTCAATTTTATAGGAGAACATTACAAGACCTTCGTCTATAACATATGAAAAAATTAGAGTCGCCAGGCTTTTGGTTTTCTTTTTATTCAAAGCGGAATGTTTAACAGTTTTTGAAAATTTTGCATAAAACATGGTTACAGTGTGTCCCATGCGTCGTATGGATTGCATGCAGCAATGACCTTCATTTTTATAGGAGAACATTACAAGACCTTCGTCTATAACATATGAAAAAATTAGAGTCGCCAGGCTTTTGGTTTTCTTTTTATTCAAAGCGGAATGTTTAACAGTTTTTGAAAATTTTGCATAAAACATGGTTACAGTGTGTCCCATGCGTCGTATGGATTGCATGCAGCAATGACCTTCATTTTTATAGGAGAACATTACAAGACCTTCGTCTATAACACATTAAAAAATTAGAGTCGCCAGGCTTTTCGTTTTCTTTTTATTCAAAGTGGAATGTTTAACAGTTTTTGAAAATTTTGCATAAAACATGGTTACAGTGTGTCCCATGCGTCGTATGGATTGCATGCAGCAATGACCTTCATTTTTATAGGAGAACATTACAAGACCTTCGTCTATAACACATTAAAAAATTAGAGTCGCCAGGTTTTTCGTTTTCTTTTTATTCAAAGTGGAATGTTTAACAGTTTTTGAAAATTTTGCATAAAACATGGTTACAGTGTGTCCCATGCGTCGTATGGATTGCATGCAGCAATGACCTTCATTTTTATAGGAGAACATTACAAGACCTTCGTCTATAACATATGAAAAAATTAGAGTCGCCAGGCTTTTGGTTTTCTTTTTATTCAAAGCGGAATGTTTAACAGTTTTTGAAAATTTTGCATAAAACATGGTTACAGTGTGTCCCATGCGTCGTATGGATTGTATGCAGCAATGACCTTCATTTTTATAGGAGAACATTACAAGACCTTCGTCTATAACATATGAAAAAATTAGAGTCGCCAGGCTTTTGGTTTTCTTTTTATTCAAAGCGGAATGTTTAACAGTTTTTGAAAATTTTGCATAAAACATGGTTACAGTGTGTCCCATGCGTCGTATGGATTGTATGCAGCAATGACCTTCATTTTTATAGGAGAACATTACAAGACCTTCGTCTATAACATATGAAAAAATTAGAGTCGCCAGGCTTTTCGTTTTCTTTTTATTCAAAGCGGAATGTTTAACAGTTTTTGAAAATTTTGCTTAAAACACGGTTACAGTTTGTCTTATGCGTCGTGTGGATTGCATGCAGCAAAGACCTTCATTTTGGTAGCAGAACATTAAAAGACCTTCGTCTATAACATATTAAAAAATTGGAGTCGCCAGGCTTTTCGTTTTCTTTTTATTCAAAGCGGAATGTTTAACAGTTTTTGAAAATTTTGCTTAAAACACGGTTACAGTTTGTCTTATGCGTCGTGTGGATTGCATGCAGCAAAGACCTTTATTTTGGTAGCAGAACATTAAAAGACCTTCGTCTATAACATATTAAAAAATTGGAGTCGCCAGGCTTTTCGTTTTCTTTTTATTCAAAGCGGAATGTTTAACAGTTTTTGAAAATTTTGCATAAAACATGGTTACAGTGTGTCCCATGCGTCGTATGGATTGCATGCAGCAATGACCTTCATTTTTATAGGAGAACATTACAAGACCTTCGTCTATAACACATTAAAAAATTAGAGTCGCCAGGCTTTTCGTTCTCTTTTTATTCAAAGCGGAATGTTTAACAGTTTTTGAAAATTTTGCATAAAACATGGTTACAGTGTGTCCCATGCGTCGTATGGATTGCATGCAGCAATGACCTTCATTTTTATAGGAGAACATTACAAGACCTTCGTCTATAACACATTAAAAAATTAGAGTCGCCAGGCTTTTCGTTTTCTTTTTATTCAAAGTGGAATGTTTAACAGTTTTTGAAAATTTTGCATAAAACATGGTTACAGTGTGTCCCATGCGTCGTATGGATTGCATGCAGCAATGACCTTCATTTTTATAGGAGAACATTACAAGACCTTCGTCTATAACACATTAAAAAATTAGAGTCGCCAGGCTTTTCGTTTTCTTTTTATTCAAAGTGGAATGTTTAACAGTTTTTGAAAATTTTGCATAAAACATGGTTACAGTGTGTCCCATGCGTCGTATGGATTGCATGCAGCAATGACCTTCATTTTTATAGGAGAACATTACAAGACCTTCGAATATAACATATGAAAAAATTAGAGTCGCCAGGCTTTTGGTTTTCTTTTTATTCAAAGCGGAATGTTTAACAGTTTTTGAAAATTTTGCATAAAACATGGTTACAGTGTGTCCCATGCGTCGTATGGATTGCATGCAGCAATGACCTTCATTTTTATAGGAGAACATTACAAGACCTTCGTCTATAACACATTAAAAAATTAGAGTCGCCAGGCTTTTCGTTTTCTTTTTATTCAAAGTGGAATGTTTAACAGTTTTTGAAAATTTTGCATAAAACATGGTTACAGTGTGTCCCATGCGTCGTATGGATTGCATGCAGCAATGACCTTCATTTTTATAGGAGAACATTACAAGACCTTCGTCTATAACACATTAAAAAATTAGAGTCGCCAGGCTTTTCGTTTTCTTTTTATTCAAAGTGGAATGTTTAACAGTTTTTGAAAATTTTGCATAAAACATGGTTACAGTGTGTCCCATGCGTCGTATGGATTGCATGCAGCAATGACCTTCATTTTTATAGGAGAACATTACAAGACCTTCGTCTATAACACATTAAAAAATTAGAGTCGCCAGGCTTTTCGTTTTCTTTTTATTCAAAGCGGAATGTTTAACAGTTTTTGAAAATTTTGCATAAAACATGGTTACAGTGTGTCCCATGCGTCGTATGGATTGCATGCAGCAATGACCTTCATTTTTATAGGAGAACATTACAAGACCTTCGTCTATAACACATTAAAAAATTAGAGTCGCCAGGCTTTTCGTTTTCTTTTTATTCAAAGTGGAATGTTTAACAGTTTTTGAAAATTTTGCATAAAACATGGTTACAGTGTGTCCCATGCGTCGTATGGATTGCATGCAGCAATGACCTTCATTTTTATAGGAGAACATTACAAGACCTTCGTCTATAACACATTAAAAAATTAGAGTCGCCAGGCTTTTCGTTTTCTTTTTATTCAAAGCGGAATGTTTAACAGTTTTTGAAAATTTTGCATAAAACATGGTTACAGTGTGTCCCATGCGTCGTATGGATTGCATGCAGCAATGACCTTCATTTTTATAGGAGATCATTACAAAACCTTCGTCTATAACATATGAAAAAATTAGAGTCGCCAGGCTTTTCGTTTTCTTTTTATTCAAAGTGGAATGTTTAACAGTTTTTGAAAATTTTGCATAAAACATGGTTACAGTGTGTCCCATACGTCGTATGGATTGCATGCAGCAATGACCTTCATTTTTATAGGAGAACATTACAAGACCTTCGTCTATAACACATTAAAAAATTAGAGTCGCCAGGCTTTTCGTTTTCTTTTTATTCAAAGTGGAATGTTTAACAGTTTTTGAAAATTTTGCATAAAACATGGTTACAGTGTGTCCCATGCGTCGTATGGATTGCATGCAGCAATGACCTTCATTTTTATAGGAGAACATTACAAGACCTTCGTCTATAACACATTAAAAAATTAGAGTCGCCAGGCTTTTCGTTTTCTTTTTATTCAAAGTGGAATGTTTAACAGTTTTTGAAAATTTTGCATAAAACATGGTTACAGTGTGTCCCATGCGTCGTATGGATTGCATGCAGCAATGACCTTCATTTTTATAGGAGAACATTACAAGACCTTCGTCTATAACATATGAAAAAATTAGAGTCGCCAGGCTTTTGGTTTTCTTTTTATTCAAAGCGGAATGTTTAACAGTTTTTGAAAATTTTGCATAAAACATGGTTACAGTGTGTCCCATGCGTCGTATGGATTGTATGCAGCAATGACCTTCATTTTTATAGGAGAACATTACAAGACCTTCGTCTATAACACATTAAAAAATTAGAGTCGCCAGGCTTTTCGTTTTCTTTTTATTCAAAGTGGAATGTTTAACAGTTTTTGAAAATTTTGCATAAAACATGGTTACAGTGTGTCCCATGCGTCGTATGGATTGCATGCAGCAATGACCTTCATTTTTATAGGAGAACATTACAAGACCTTCGTCTATAACACATTAAAAAATTAGAGTCGCCAGGCTTTTCGTTTTCTTTTTATTCAAAGTGGAATGTTTAACAGTTTTTGAAAATTTTGCATAAAACATGGTTACAGTGTGTCCCATGCGTCGTATGGATTGCATGCAGCAATGACCTTCATTTTTATAGGAGAACATTACAAGACCTTCGTCTATAACACATTAAAAAATTAGAGTCGCCAGGCTTTTGGTTTTCTTTTTATTCAAAGTGGAATGTTTAACAGTTTTTGAAAATTTTGCATAAAACATGGTTACAGTGTGTCCCATGCGTCGTATGGATTGCATGCAGCAATGACCTTCATTTTTATAGGAGAACATTACAAGACCTTCGTCTATAACACATTAAAAAATTAGAGTCGCCAGGCTTTTCGTTTTCTTTTTATTCAAAGTGGAATGTTTAACAGTTTTTGAAAATTTTGCATAAAACATGGTTACAGTGTGTCCCATGCGTCGTATGGATTGCATGCAGCAATGACCTTCATTTTTATAGGAGAACATTACAAGACCTTCGTCTATAACACATTAAAAAATTAGAGTCGCCAGGCTTTTCGTTTTCTTCTTATTCAAAGCGGAATGTTTAACAGTTTTTGAAAATTTTGCATAAAACATGGTTACAGTGTGTCCCATGCGTCGTATGGATTGCATGCAGCAATGACCTTCATTTTTATAGGAGAACATTACAAGACCTTCGTCTATAACACATTAAAAAATTAGAGTCGCCAGGCTTTTCGTTTTCTTTTTATTCAAAGTGGAATGTTTAACAGTTTTTGAAAATTTTGCATAAAACATGGTTACAGTGTGTCCCATGCGTCGTATGGATTGCATGCAGCAATGACCTTCATTTTTATAGGAGAACATTACAAGACCTTCGTCTATAACACATTAAAAAATTAGAGTCGCCAGGCTTTTCGTTTTCTTTTTATTCAAAGTGGAATGTTTAACAGTTTTTGAAAATTTTGCATAAAACATGGTTACAGTGTGTCCCATGCGTCGTATGGATTGCATGCAGCAATGACCTTCATTTTTATAGGAGAACATTACAAGACCTTCGTCTATAACACATTAAAAAATTAGAGTCGCCAGGCTTTTCGTTTTCTTTTTATTCAAAGTGGAATGTTTAACAGTTTTTGAAAATTTTGCATAAAACATGGTTACAGTGTGTCCCATGCGTCGTATGGATTGCATGCAGCAATGACCTTCATTTTTATAGGAGATCATTACAAAACCTTCGTCTATAACATATGAAAAAATTAGAGTCGCCAGGCTTTTCGTTTGCTTTTTATTCAAAGCGGAATGTTTAACAGTTTTTGAAAATTTTGCTTAAAACACGGTTACAGTTTGTCTTATGCGTCGTGTGGATTGCATGCAGCAAAGACCTTCATTTTTATAGGAGAACATTACAAGACCTTCGTCTATAACACATTAAAAAATTAGAGTCGCCAGGTTTTTCGTTTTCTTTTTATTCAAAGCGGAATGTTTAACAGTTTTCAAAAATTTTGCATAAAACATGGTTACAGTGTGTCCCATGCGTCGAATGGATTGCATGCAGCAATGATCTTCATTTTTATACGAGAACATTACAAGACCTTCGTCTATAACATATTAAAAAATTAGAGTCGCCAGGCTTTTCGTTTTCTTTTTATTCAAAGTGGAATGTTTAAGTTTTTAAAAATATTGCATAAAACATGGTTACAGTGTGTCCCATACGTCGTATGGATTGCATGCAGCAATGACCTTCATTTTTATAGGAGAACATTACAAGACCTTCGTCTATAACATATGAAAAAATTAGAGTCGCCAAGCTTTTCGTTTTCTTTTTATTCAAAGTGGAATGTTTAAGTTTTTAAAAATATTGCATAAAACATGGTTACAGTGTGTCCCATACGTCGTATGGATTGCATGCAGCAATGACCTTCATTTTTATAGGAGAACATTACAAGACCTTCGTCTATAACATATGAAAAAATTAGAGTCGCCAGGCTTTTGGTTTTCTTTTTATTCAAAGCGGAATGTTTAACAGTTTTTGAAAATTTTGCATAAAACATGGTTACAGTGTGTCCCATGCGTCGTATGGATTGTATGCAGCAATGACCTTCATTTTTATAGGAGAACATTACAAGACCTTCGTCTATAACACATTAAAAAATTAGAGTCGCCAGGCTTTTCGTTTTCTTTTTATTCAAAGTGGAATGTTTAACAGTTTTTGAAAATTTTGCATAAAACATGGTTACAGTGTGTCCCATGCGTCGTATGGATTGCATGCAGCAATGACCTTCATTTTTATAGGAGAACATTACAAGACCTTCGTCTATAACACATTAAAAAATTAGAGTCGCCAGGCTTTTCGTTTTCTTTTTATTCAAAGTGGAATGTTTAACAGTTTTTGAAAATTTTGCATAAAACATGGTTACAGTGTGTCCCATGCGTCGTATGGATTGCATGCAGCAATGACCTTCATTTTTATAGGAGAACATTACAAGACCTTCGTCTATAACACATTAAAAAATTAGAGTCGCCAGGCTTTTGGTTTTCTTTTTATTCAAAGTGGAATGTTTAACAGTTTTTGAAAATTTTGCATAAAACATGGTTACAGTGTGTCCCATGCGTCGTATGGATTGCATGCAGCAATGACCTTCATTTTTATAGGAGAACATTACAAGACCTTCGTCTATAACACATTAAAAAATTAGAGTCGCCAGGCTTTTCGTTTTCTTTTTATTCAAAGTGGAATGTTTAACAGTTTTTGAAAATTTTGCATAAAACATGGTTACAGTGTGTCCCATGCGTCGTATGGATTGCATGCAGCAATGACCTTCATTTTTATAGGAGAACATTACAAGACCTTCGTCTATAACACATTAAAAAATTAGAGTCGCCAGGCTTTTCGTTTTCTTTTTATTCAAAGTGGAATGTTTAACAGTTTTTGAAAATTTTGCATAAAACATGGTTACAGTGTGTCCCATGCGTCGTATGGATTGCATGCAGCAATGACCTTCATTTTTATAGGAGAACATTACAAGACCTTCGTCTATAACACATTAAAAAATTAGAGTCGCCAGGCTTTTCGTTTTCTTTTTATTCAAAGTGGAATGTTTAACAGTTTTTGAAAATTTTGCATAAAACATGGTTACAGTGTGTCCCATGCGTCGTATGGATTGCATGCAGCAATGACCTTCATTTTTATAGGAGAACATTACAAGACCTTCGTCTATAACACATTAAAAAATTAGAGTCGCCAGGCTTTTGGTTTTCTTTTTATTCAAAGTGGAATGTTTAACAGTTTTTGAAAATTTTGCATAAAACATGGTTACAGTGTGTCCCATGCGTCGTATGGATTGCATGCAGCAATGACCTTCATTTTTATAGGAGAACATTACAAGACCTTCGTCTATAACACATTAAAAAATTAGAGTCGCCAGGCTTTTCGTTTTCTTTTTATTCAAAGTGGAATGTTTAACAGTTTTTGAAAATTTTGCATAAAACATGGTTACAGTGTGTCCCATGCGTCGTATGGATTGCATGCAGCAATGACCTTCATTTTTATAGGAGAACATTACAAGACCTTCGTCTATAACACATTAAAAAATTAGAGTCGCCAGGCTTTTCGTTTTCTTTTTATTCAAAGTGGAATGTTTAACAGTTTTTGAAAATTTTGCATAAAACATGGTTACAGTGTGTCCCATGCGTCGTATGGATTGCATGCAGCAATGACCTTCATTTTTATAGGAGATCATTACAAAACCTTCGTCTATAACATATGAAAAAATTAGAGTCGCCAGGCTTTTCGTTTGCTTTTTATTCAAAGCGGAATGTTTAACAGTTTTTGAAAATTTTGCTTAAAACACGGTTACAGTTTGTCTTATGCGTCGTGTGGATTGCATGCAGCAAAGACCTTCATTTTTATAGGAGAACATTACAAGACCTTCGTCTATAACACATTAAAAAATTAGAGTCGCCAGGTTTTTCGTTTTCTTTTTATTCAAAGCGGAATGTTTAACAGTTTTCAAAAATTTTGCATAAAACATGGTTACAGTGTGTCCCATGCGTCGAATGGATTGCATGCAGCAATGATCTTCATTTTTATACGAGAACATTACAAGACCTTCGTCTATAACATATTAAAAAATTAGAGTCGCCAGGCTTTTCGTTTTCTTTTTATTCAAAGTGGAATGTTTAAGTTTTTAAAAATATTGCATAAAACATGGTTACAGTGTGTCCCATACGTCGTATGGATTGCATGCAGCAATGACCTTCATTTTTATAGGAGAACATTACAAGACCTTCGTCTATAACATATGAAAAAATTAGAGTCGCCAAGCTTTTCGTTTTCTTTTTATTCAAAGTGGAATGTTTAAGTTTTTAAAAATATTGCATAAAACATGGTTACAGTGTGTCCCATACGTCGTATGGATTGCATGCAGCAATGACCTTCATTTTTATAGGAGAACATTACAAGACCTTCGTCTATAACATATTAAAAAATTAGAGTCGCCAGGTTTTTCGTTTTCTTTTTATTCAAAGCGGAATGTTTAACAGTTTTCAAAAATTTTGCATAAAACATGGTTACAGTGTGTCCCATGCGTCGTATGGATTGCATGCAGCAATGACCTTCATTTTTATACGAGAACATTACAAGACCTTCGTCTATAACATATTAAAAAATTAGAGTCGCCAGGCTTTTCGTTTTCTTTTTATTCAAAGTGGAATGTTTAAGTTTTTAAAAATATTGCATAAAACATGGTTACAGTGTGTCCCATACGTCGTATGGATTGCATGCAGCAATGACCTTCATTTTTATAGGAGAACATTACAAGACCTTCGTCTATAACACATTAAAAAATTAGAGTCGCCAGGCTTTTCGTTTTCTTTTTATTCAAAGTGGAATGTTTAAGTTTTTAAAAATATTGCATAAAACATGGTTACAGTGTGTCCCATACGTCGTATGGATTGCATGCAGCAATGACCTTTATTTTTATAGGAGAACATTACAAGACCTTCGTCGATAACACATTAAAAAATTAGAGTCGTCAGGCTTTTCGTTTTCTTTTTATTCAAAGTGGAATGTTTAACAGTTTTTGAAAATTTTGCATAAAACATGGTTACAGTGTGTCCCATGCGTCGTATGGATTGCATGCAGCAATGACCTTCATTTTTATAGGAGAACATTACAAGACCTTCGTCTATAACACATTAAAAAATTAGAGTCGCCAGGCTTTTCGTTTTCTTTTTATTCAAAGTGGAATGTTTAAGTTTTTAAAAATATTGCATAAAACATGGTTACAGTGTGTCCCATGCGTCGTATGGATTGCATGCAGCAATGACCTTCATTTTTATAGGAGAACATTACAAGACCTTCGTCTATAACACATTAAAAAATTAGAGTCGCCAGGCTTTTCGTTTTCTTTTTATTCAAAGCGGAATGTTTAACAGTTTTTGAAAATTTTGCTTAAAACACGGTTACAGTTTGTCTTATGCGTCGTGTGGATTGCATGCAGCAAAGACCTTCATTTTTATAGGAGAACATTACAAGACCTTCGTCTATAACATATGAAAAAATTAGAGTCGCCAGGCTTTTCGTTTTCTTTTTATTCAAAGCGGAATGTTTAACAGTTTTTGAAAATTTTGCTTAAAACACGGTTACAGTTTGTCTTATGCGTCGTGTGGATTGCATGCAGCAAAGACCTTCATTTTTATAGGAGAACATTACAAGACCTTCGTCTATAACACATTAAAAAATTAGAGTCGCCAGGCTTTTCGTTTTCTTTTTATTCAAAGTGGAATGTTTAACAGTTTTTGAAAATTTTGCATAAAACATGGTTACAGTGTGTCCCATGCGTCGTATGGATTGCATGCAGCAATGACCTTCATTTTTATAGGAGAACATTACAAGACCTTCGTCTATAACATATGAAAAAATTAGAGTCGCCAAGCTTTTCGTTTTCTTTTTATTCAAAGCGGAATGTTTAACAGTTTTTGAAAATTTTGCTTAAAACACGGTTACAGTTTGTCTTATGCGTCGTGTGGATTGCATGCAGCAAAGACCTTCATTTTTATAGGAGAACATTACAAGACCTTCGTCTATAACACATTAAAAAATTAGAGTCACCAGGCTTTTCGTTTTCTTTTTATTCAAAGTGGAATGTTTAACAGTTTTTGAAAATTTTGCATAAAACATGGTTACAGTGTGTCCCATGCGTCGTATGGATTGCATGCAGCAATGACCTTCATTTTTATAGGAGAACATTACAAGACCTTCGTCTATAACATATGAAAAAATTAGAGTCGCCAGGTTTTTCGTTTTTTTTTATTCAAAGCGGAATGTTTAACAGTTTTTGAAAATTTTGCTTAAAACACGGTTACAGTTTGTCTTATGCGTCGTGTGGATTGCATGCAGCAAAGACCTTCATTTTTATAGGAGAACATTACAAGACCTTCGTCTATAACACATTAAAAAATTAGAGTCGCCAGGCTTTTCGTTTTCTTTTTATTCAAAGTGGAATGTTTAACAGTTTTTGAAAATATTGCATAAAACATGGTTACAGTGTGTCCCATGCGTCGTATGGATTGCATGCAGCAATGACCTTCATTTTTATAGGAGAACATTACAAGACCTTCGTCTATAACACATTAAAAAATTAGAGTCGCCAGGCTTTTCGTTTTCTTTTTATTCAAAGTGGAATGTTTAACAGTTTTTGAAAATTTTGCATAAAACATGGTTACAGTGTGTCCCATGCGTCGTATGGATTGCATGCAGCAATGACCTTCATTTTTATAGGAGAACATTACAAGACCTTCGTCTATAACACATTAAAAAATTAGAGTCGCCAGGCTTTTCGTTTTCTTTTTATTCAAAGTGGAATGTTTAACAGTTTTTGAAAATTTTGCATAAAACATGGTTACAGGTTGTCCCATGCGTCGTATGGATTGCATGCAGCAATGACCTTCATTTTTATAGGAGAACATTACAAGACCTTCGTCTATAACACATTAAAAAATTAGAGTCGCCAGGCTTTTCGTTTTCTTTTTATTCAAAGTGGAATGTTTAACAGTTTTTGAAAATTTTGCATAAAACATGGTTACAGTGTGTCCCATGCGTCGTATGGATTGCATGCAGCAATGACCTTCATTTTTATAGGAGAACATTACAAGACCTTCGTCTATAACACATTAAAAAATTAGAGTCGCCAGGCTTTTCGTTTTCTTTTTATTCAAAGTGGAATGTTTAACAGTTTTTGAAAATTTTGCATAAAACATGGTTACAGTGTGTCCCATGCGTCGTATGGATTGCATGCAGCAATGACCTTCATTTTTATAGGAGAACATTACAAGACCTTCGTCTATAACACATTAAAAAATTAGAGTCGCCAGGCTTTTCGTTTTCTTTTTATTCAAAGTGGAATGTTTAACAGTATTTGAAAATTTTGCATAAAACATGGTTACAGTGTGTCCCATGCGTCGTATGGATTGCATGCAGCAATGACCTTCATTTTTATAGGAGAACATTACAAGACCTTCGTCTATAACACATTAAAAAATTAGAGTCGCCAGGCTTTTCGTTTTCTTTTTATTCAAAGTGGAATGTTTAACAGTTTTTGAAAATTTTGCATAAAACATGGTTACAGTGTGTCCCATGCGTCGTATGGATTGCATGCAGCAATGACCTTCATTTTTATAGGAGAACATTACAAGACCTTCGTCTATAACACATTAAAAAATTAGAGTCGCCAGGCTTTTCGTTTTCTTTTTATTCAAAGTGGAATGTTTAACAGTTTTTGAAAATTTTGCATAAAACATGGTTACAGTGTGTCCCATGCGTCGTATGGATTGCATGCAGCAATGACCTTCATTTTTATAGGAGAACATTACAAGACCTTCGTCTATAACACATTAAAAAATTAGAGTCGCCAGGCTTTTCGTTTTCTTTTTATTCAAAGTGGAATGTTTAACAGTTTTTGAAAATTTTGCATAAAACATGGTTACAGTGTGTCCCATGCGTCGTATGGATTGCATGCAGCAATGACCTTCATTTTTATAGGAGAACATTACAAGACCTTCGTCTATAACATATGAAAAAATTAGAGTCGCCAGGTTTTTCGTTTTTTTTTATTCAAAGCGGAATGTTTAACAGTTTTTGAAAATTTTGCTTAAAACACGGTTACAGTTTGTCTTATGCGTCGTGTGGATTGCATGCAGCAAAGACCTTCATTTTTATAGGAGAACATTACAAGACCTTCGTCTATAACACATTAAAAAATTAGAGTCGCCAGGCTTTTCGTTTTCTTTTTATTCAAAGTGGAATGTTTAACAGTTTTTGAAAATATTGCATAAAACATGGTTACAGTGTGTCCCATGCGTCGTATGGATTGCATGCAGCAATGACCTTCATTTTTATAGGAGAACATTACAAGACCTTCGTCTATAACACATTAAAAAATTAGAGTCGCCAGGCTTTTCGTTTTCTTTTTATTCAAAGTGGAATGTTTAACAGTTTTTGAAAATTTTGCATAAAACATGGTTACAGTGTGTCCCATGCGTCGTATGGATTGCATGCAGCAATGACCTTCATTTTTATAGGAGAACATTACAAGACCTTCGTCTATAACACATTAAAAAATTAGAGTCGCCAGGCTTTTCGTTTTCTTTTTATTCAAAGTGGAATGTTTAACAGTTTTTGAAAATTTTGCATAAAACATGGTTACAGGTTGTCCCATGCGTCGTATGGATTGCATGCAGCAATGACCTTCATTTTTATAGGAGAACATTACAAGACCTTCGTCTATAACACATTAAAAAATTAGAGTCGCCAGGCTTTTCGTTTTCTTTTTATTCAAAGTGGAATGTTTAACAGTTTTTGAAAATTTTGCATAAAACATGGTTACAGTGTGTCCCATGCGTCGTATGGATTGCATGCAGCAATGACCTTCATTTTTATAGGAGAACATTACAAGACCTTCGTCTATAACACATTAAAAAATTAGAGTCGCCAGGCTTTTCGTTTTCTTTTTATTCAAAGTGGAATGTTTAACAGTTTTTGAAAATTTTGCATAAAACATGGTTACAGTGTGTCCCATGCGTCGTATGGATTGCATGCAGCAATGACCTTCATTTTTATAGGAGAACATTACAAGACCTTCGTCTATAACACATTAAAAAATTAGAGTCGCCAGGCTTTTCGTTTTCTTTTTATTCAAAGTGGAATGTTTAACAGTATTTGAAAATTTTGCATAAAACATGGTTACAGTGTGTCCCATGCGTCGTATGGATTGCATGCAGCAATGACCTTCATTTTTATAGGAGAACATTACAAGACCTTCGTCTATAACACATTAAAAAATTAGAGTCGCCAGGCTTTTCGTTTTCTTTTTATTCAAAGTGGAATGTTTAACAGTTTTTGAAAATTTTGCATAAAACATGGTTACAGTGTGTCCCATGCGTCGTATGGATTGCATGCAGCAATGACCTTCATTTTTATAGGAGAACATTACAAGACCTTCGTCTATAACACATTAAAAAATTAGAGTCGCCAGGCTTTTCGTTTTCTTTTTATTCAAAGTGGAATGTTTAACAGTTTTTGAAAATTTTGCATAAAACATGGTTACAGTGTGTCCCATGCGTCGTATGGATTGCATGCAGCAATGACCTTCATTTTTATAGGAGAACATTACAAGACCTTCGTCTATAACACATTAAAAAATTAGAGTCGCCAGGCTTTTCGTTTTCTTTTTATTCAAAGTGGAATGTTTAACAGTTTTTGAAAATTTTGCATAAAACATGGTTACAGTGTGTCCCATGCGTCGTATGGATTGCATGCAGCAATGACCTTCATTTTTATAGGAGAACATTACAAGACCTTCGTCTATAACACATTAAAAAATTAGAGTCGCCAGGCTTTTCGTTTTCTTTTTATTCAAAGCGGAATGTTTAACAGTTTTTGAAAATTTTGCTTAAAACACGGTTACAGTTTGTCTTATGCGTCGTATGGATTGCATGCAGCAATGACCTTCATTTTTATAAGAGATCATTACAAAACCTTCGTCTATAACATATGAAAAAATTAGGGTCGACAGGCTTTTCGTTTTCTTTTTATTCAAAGTGGAATGTTTAACAGTTTTTGAAAATTTTGCATAAAACATGGTTACAGTGTGTCCCATGCGTCGTATGGATTGCATGCAGCAATGACCTTCATTTTTATAGGAGAACATTACAAGACCTTCGTCTATAACACATTAAAAAATTAGAGTCGCCAGGCTTTTCGTTTTCTTTTTATTCAAAGTGGAATGTTTAACAGTTTTTAAAAATTTTGCATAAAACATGGTTACAGTGTGTCCCATGCGTCGTATGGATTGCATGCAGCAATGACCTTCATTTTTATAGGAGATCATTACAAAACCTTCGTCTATAACATATGAAAAAATTAGAGTCGCCAGGCTTTTCGTTTTCTTTTTATTCAAAGTGGAATGTTTAACAGTTTTTGAAAATTTTGCATAAAACATGGTTACAGTGTGTCCCATGCGTCGTATGGATTGCATGCAGCAATGACCTTCATTTTTATAGGAGATCATTACAAAACCTTCGTCTATAACATATGAAAAAATTAGAGTCGCCAGGCTTTTCGTTTTTTTTTTATTCAAAGCGGAATGTTTAACAGTTTTTGAAAATTTTGCTTAAAACATGGTTACAGTGTGTCCCATGCGTCGTATGGATTGCATGCAGCAATGACCTTCATTTTTATAGGAGATCATTACAAAACCTTCGTCTATAACATATGAAAAAATTAGAGTCGCCAGGGTTTTCGTTTTCTTTTTATTCAAAGCGGAATGTTTAACAGTTTTTGAAAATTTTGCTTAAAACACGGTTACAGTTTGTCTTATGCGTCGTGTGGATTGCATGCAGCAAAGACCTTCATTTTTGTAGCAGAACATTAAAAGACCTTCGTCTATAACATATTAAAAAATTAGAGTCGCCAGGCTTTTCGTTTTCTTTTTATTCAAAGTGGAATGTTTAACAGTTTTTGAAAATTTTGCATAAAACATGGTTACAGTGTGTCCCATGCGTCGTATGGATTGCATGCAGCAATGACCTTCATTTTTATAGGAGATCATTACAAAACCTTCGTCTATAACATATGAAAAAATTAGAGTCGCCAGGCTTTTCGTTTTCTTTTTATTCAAAGTGGAATGTTTAACAGTTTTTGAAAATTTTGCATAAAACATGGTTACAGTGTGTCCCATGCGTCGTTTGGATTGCATGCAGCAATGACCTTCATTTTTATAGGAGAACATTACAAGACCTTCGTCTATAACACATTAAAAAATTAGAGTCGCCAGGCTTTTCGTTTTCTTTTTATTCAAAGCGGAATGTTTAACAGTTTTTGAAAATTTTGCTTAAAACACGGTTACAGTTTGTCTTATGCGTCGTGTGGATTGCATGCAGCAAAGACCTTCATTTTTGTAGCAGAACATTAAAAGACCTTCGTCTATAACATATTAAAAAACTGGGGTCGCCAGGCTTTTCATTTTCTTTTTATTCAAAGCGGAATGTTTAACAGTTTTTAAAAATTTTGCTTAAAACACGGTTACAGTTTGTCTTATACGTCGTGTGGATTGCATGCAGCAATGACCTTCATTTTTATAGGAGATCATTACAAAACCTTCGTCTATAACATATGAAAAAATTAGAGTCGCCAGGCTTTTCGTTTTCTTTTTATTCAAAGTGGAATGTTTAACAGTTTTTGAAAATTTTGCATAAAACATGGTTACAGTGTGTCCCATGCGTCGTATGAATTGCATGCAGCAATGACCTTCATTTTTATAGGAGATCATTACAAAACCTTCGTCTATAACATATGAAAAAATTAGAGTCGCCAGGCTTTTCGTTTTCTTTTTATTCAAAGTGGAATGTTTAACAGTTTTTGAAAATTTTGCATAAAACATGGTTACAGTGTGTCCCATGCGTCGTATGGATTGCATGCAGCAATGACCTTCATTTTTATAGGAGATCATTACAAAACCTTCGTCTATAACATATGAAAAAATTAGAGTCGCCAGGCTTTTCGTTTTCTTTTTATTCAAAGTGGAATGTTTAACAGTTTTTGAAAATTTTGCATAAAACATGGTTACAGTGTGTCCCATGCGTCGTTTGGATTGCATGCAGCAATGACCTTCATTTTTATAGGAGATCATTACAAAACCTTCGTCTATAACATATGAAAAAATTAGAGTCGCCAGGCTTTTCGTTTTCTTTTTATTCAAAGTGGAATGTTTAACAGTTTTTGAAAATTTTGCATAAAACATGGTTACAGTGTGTCCCATGCGTCGTTTGGATTGCATGCAGCAATGACCTTCATTTTTATAGGAGATCATTACAAAACCTTCGTCTATAACATATGAAAAAATTAGAGTCGCCAGGCTTTTCGTTTTCTTTTTATTCAAAGTGGAATGTTTAACAGTTTTTGAAAATTTTGCATAAAACATGGTTACAGTGTGTCCCATGCGTCGTGTGGATTGCATGCAGCAAAGACCTTCATTTTTATAGGAGAACATTACAAGACCTTCGTCTATAACACATTAAAAAATTAGAGTCGCCAGGCTTTTCGTTTTCTTTTTATTCAAAGTGGAATGTTTAACAGTTTTTGAAAATTTTGCATAAAACATGGTTACAGTGTGTCCCATGCGTCGTATGGATTGCATGCAGCAATGACCTTCATTTTTATAGGAGATCATTACAAAACCTTCGTCTATAACATATGAAAAAATTAGAGTCGCCAGGCTTTTCGTTTTCTTTTTATTCAAAGTGGAATGTTTAACAGTTTTTGAAAATTTTGCATAAAACATGGTTACAGTGTGTCCCATGCGTCGTTTGGATTGCATGCAGCAATGACCTTCATTTTTATAGGAGAACATTACAAGACCTTCGTCTATAACACATTAAAAAATTAGAGTCGCCAGGCTTTTCGTTTTCTTTTTATTCAAAGCGGAATGTTTAACAGTTTTTGAAAATTTTGCTTAAAACACGGTTACAGTTTGTCTTATGCGTCGTGTGGATTGCATGCAGCAAAGACCTTCATTTTTGTAGCAGAACATTAAAAGACCTTCGTCTATAACATATTAAAAAACTGGGGTCGCCAGGCTTTTCATTTTCTTTTTATTCAAAGCGGAATGTTTAACAGTTTTTAAAAATTTTGCTTAAAACACGGTTACAGTTTGTCTTATACGTCGTGTGGATTGCATGCAGCAATGACCTTCATTTTTATAGGAGATCATTACAAAACCTTCGTCTATAACATATGAAAAAATTAGAGTCGCCAGGCTTTTCGTTTTCTTTTTATTCAAAGTGGAATGTTTAACAGTTTTTGAAAATTTTGCATAAAACATGGTTACAGTGTGTCCCATGCGTCGTATGGATTGCATGCAGCAATGACCTTCATTTTTATAGGAGAACATTACAAGACCTTCGTCTATAACACATTAAAAAATTAGAGTCGCCAGGCTTTTCGTTTTCTTTTTATTCAAAGTGGAATGTTTAACAGTTTTTAAAAATTTTGCATAAAACATGGTTGCAGTGTGTCCCATGCGTCGTATGGATTGCATGCAGCAATGACCTTCATTTTTATAGGAGATCATTACAAAACCTTCGTCTATAACATATGAAAAAATTAGAGTCGCCAGGCTTTTCGTTTTCTTTTTATTCAAAGTGGAATGTTTAAAAGTTTTTGAAAATTTTGCATAAAACATGGTTACAGTGTGTCCCATGCGTCGTATGGATTGCATGCAGCAATGACCTTCATTTTTATAGGAGATCATTACAAAACCTTCGTCTATAACATCTGAAAAAATTAGAGTCGCCAGGCTTTTCGTTTTTTTTTTATTCAAAGCGGAATGTTTAACAGTTTTTGAAAATTTTGCATAAAACATGGTTACAGTGTGTCCCATGCGTCGTATGGATTGCATGCAGCAATGACCTTCATTTTTATAGGAGAACATTACAAGACCTTCGTCTATAACACATTAAAAAATTAGAGTCGCCAGGCTTTTCGTTTTCTTTTTATTCAAAGTGGAATGTTTAACAGTTTTTAAAAATTTTGCATAAAACATGGTTACAGTGTGTCCCATGCGTCGTATGGATTGCATGCAGCAATGACCTTCATTTTTATAGGAGATCATTACAAAACCTTCGTCTATAACATATGAAAAAATTAGAGTCGCCAGGCTTTTCGTTTTCTTTTTATTCAAAGTGGAATGTTTAACAGTTTTTGAAAATTTTGCATAAAACATGGTTACAGTGTGTCCCATGCGTCGTATGGATTGCATGCAGCAATGACCTTCATTTTTATAGGAGATCATTACAAAGCCTTCGTCTATAACATATGAAAAAATTAGAGTCGCCAGGCTTTTCGTTTTCTTTTTATTCAAAGTGGAATGTTTAACAGTTTTTAAAAATTTTGCATAAAACATGGTTACAGTGTGTCCCATGCGTCGTATGGATTGCATGCAGCAATGACCTTCATTTTTATAGGAGATCATTACAAAACCTTCGTCTATAACATATGAAAAAATTAGAGTCGCCAGGGTTTTCGTTTTCTTTTTATTCAAAGCGGAATGTTTAACAGTTTTTGAAAATTTTGCTTAAAACACGGTTACAGTTTGTCTTATGCGTCGTGTGGATTGCATGCAGCAAAGACCTTCATTTTTGTAGCAGAACATTAAAAGACCTTCGTCTATAACATATTAAAAAACTGGGGTCGCCAGGCTTTTCATTTTCTTTTTATTCAAAGCGGAATGTTTAACAGTTTTTAAAAATTTTGCTTAAAACACGGTTACAGTTTGTCTTATACGTCGTGTGGATTGCATGCAGCAAAGACCTTCATTTTTATAGGAGAACATTACAAGACCTTCGTCTATAACACATTAAAAAATTAGAGTCGCCAGGCTTTTCGTTTTCTTTTTATTCAAAGTGGAATGTTTAACAGTTTTTGAAAATTTTGCATAAAACATGGTTACAGTGTGTCCCATGCGTCGTATGGATTGCATGCAGCAATGACCTTCATTTTTATAGGAGATCATTACAAAACCTTCGTCTATAACATATGAAAAAATTAGAGTCGCCAGGCTTTTCGTTTTCTTTTTATTCAAAGTGGAATGTTTAACAGTTTTTGAAAATTTTGCATAAAACATGGTTACAGTGTGTCCCATGCGTCGTTTGGATTGCATGCAGCAATGACCTTCATTTTTATAGGAGATCATTACAAAACCTTCGTCTATAACATATGAAAAAATTAGAGTCGCCAGGCTTTTCGTTTTCTTTTTATTCAAAGTGGAATGTTTAACAGTTTTTGAAAATTTTGCATAAAACATGGTTACAGTGTGTCCCATGCGTCGTATGGATTGCATGCAGCAATGACCTTCATTTTTATAGGAGATCATTACAAAACCTTCGTCTATAACATATGAAAAAATTAGAGTCGCCAGGCTTTTCGTTTTTTTTTTAATCAAAGCGGAATGTTTAACAGTTTTTAAAAATTTTGCTTAAAACACGGTTACAGTTTGTCTTATGCGTCGTGTGGATTGCATGCAGCAAAGACCTTCATTTTTATAGGAGAACATTACAAGACCTTCGTCTATAACACATTAAAAAATTAGAGTCGCCAAGCTTTTCGTTTTCTTTTTATTCAAAGTGGAATGTTTAACAGTTTTTGAAAATTTTGCATAAAACATGGTTACAGTGTGTCCCATGCGTCGTATAGATTGCATGCAGCAATGACCTTCATTTTTGTAGCAGAACATTAACAGACCTTTGTCTATAACATATTAAAAAACTGGGGTCGCCAGGCTTTTCGTTTTCTTTTTATTCAAAGCGGAATGTTTAACAGTTTTTGAAAATTTTGCTTAAAACACGGTTACAGTTTGTCTTATGCGTCGTGTGGATTGCATGCAGCAAAGACCTTCATTTTTGTAGCAGAACATTAAAAGACTTTCGTCTATAACATATTAAAAAATTGGAGTCGCCAGGCTTTTCGTTTTCTTTTTATTCAAAGCGGAATGTTTAACAGTTTTTAAAAATTTTGCATAAAACATGGTTACAGTGTGTCCCATGCGTCGTATGGATTGCATGCAGCAATGACCTTCATTTTTATAGAAGAACATTACAAGACCTTCGTCTATAACATATGAAAAAATTAGAGTCGCCAGGGTTTTCGTTTTCTTCTTATTCAAAGCGGAATGTTTAACAGTTTTTGAAAATTTTGCTTAAAACACGGTTACAGTTTGTCTTATGCGTCGTGTGGATTGCATGCAGCAAAGACCTTCATTTTTGTAGCAGAACATTAAAAGACCTTCGTCTATAACATATTAAAAAACTGGGGTCGCCAGGCTTTTCATTTTCTTTTTATTCAAAGCGGAATGTTTAACAGTTTTTAAAAATTTTGCTTAAAACACGGTTACAGTTTGTCTTATGCGTCGTGTGGATTGCATGCAGCAAAGACCTTCATTTTTGTAGCAGAACATTAAAAGACCTTTGTCTATAACATATTAAAAAACTGGGGTCGCCAGGCTTTTCATTTTCTTTTTATTCAAAGCGGAATGTTTAACAGTTTTTAAAAATTTTGCTTAAAACACGGTTACAGTTTGTCTTATGCGTCGTGTGGATTGCATGCAGCAAAGACCTTCATTTTTGTAGCAGAACATTAAAAGACCTTCGTCTATAACATATTAAAAAACTGGGGTCGCCAGGCTTTTCATTTTCTTTTTATTCAAAGTGGAATGTTTAACAGTTTTTGAAAATTTTGCATAAAACATGGTTACAGTGTGTCCCATGCGTCGTATAGATTGCATGCAGCAATGACCTTCATTTTTGTAGCAGAACATTAAAAGACTTTCGTCTATAACATATTAAAAAACTAGAGTCGCCAGGCTTTTCGTTTTCTTTTTATTCAAAGTGGAATGTTTAACAGTTTTTAAAAATTTTGTATAAAACACGGTTACAGTTTGTCTTATGCGTCGTGTGGATTGCATGCAGCAAAGACCTTCATTTTTATAGGAGAACATTACAAGACCTTCGTCTATAACATATGAAAAAATTAGAGTCGCCAGGGTTTTCGTTTTCTTTTTATTCAAAGCGGAATGTTTAACAGTTTTTGAAAATTTTGCTTAAAACACGGTTACAGTTTGTCTTATGCGTCGTGTGGATTGCATGCAGCAAAGACCTTCATTTTTGTAGCAGAACATTAAAAGACCTTCGTCTATAACATATTAAAAAACTGGGGTCGCCAGGCTTTTCATTTTCTTTTTATTCAAAGCGGAATGTTTAACAGTTTTTAAAAATTTTGCTTAAAACACGGTTACAGTTTGTCTTATGCGTCGTGTGGATTGCATGCAGCAAAGACCTTCATTTTTATAGGAGAACATTACAAGACCTTCGTCTATAACATATGAAAAAATTAGAGTCGCCAAGGTTTTCGTTTTCTTTTTATTCAAAGCGGAATGTTTAACAGTTTTTGAAAATTTTGCTTAAAACACGGTTACAGTTTGTCTTATGCGTCGTGTGGATTGCATGCAGCAAAGACCTTCATTTTTGTAGCAGAACATTAAAAGACCTTCGTCTATAACATATTAAAAAACTGGGGTCGCCAGGCTTTTCATTTTCTTTTTATTCAAAGCGGAATGTTTAACAGTTTTTAAAAATTTTGCTTAAAACACGGTTACAGTTTGTCTTATGCGTCGTGTGGATTGCATGCAGCAAAGACCTTCATTTTTGTAGCAGAACATTAAAAGACTTTCGTCTATAACATATTAAAAAACTAGAGTCGCCAGGCTTTTCGTTTTCTTTTTATTCAAAGTGGAATGTTTAACAGTTTTTGAAAATTTTGCATAAAACATGGTTACAGTGTGTCCCATGCGTCGTATGGATTGCATGCAGCAATGACCTTCATTTTTGTAGCAGAACATTAACAGACCTTTGTCTATAACATATTAAAAAACTGGGGTCGCCAGGCTTTTCGTTTTCTTTTTATTCAAAGCGGAATGTTTAACAGTTTTTGAAAATTTTGCTTAAAACACGGTTACAGTTTGTCTTATGCGTCGTGTGGATTGCATGCAGCAAAGACCTTCATTTTTGTAGCAGAACATTAAAAGACTTTCGTCTATAACATATTAAAAAATTGGAGTCGCCAGGCTTTTCGTTTTCTTTTTATTCAAAGCGGAATGTTTAACAGTTTTTAAAAATTTTGCATAAAACATGGTTACAGTGTGTCCCATGCGTCGTATGGATTGCATGCAGCAATGACCTTCATTTTTATAGGAGAACATTACAAGACCTTCGTCTATAACATATGAAAAAATTAGAGTCGCCAGGCTTTTCGTTTTCTTTTTATTCAAAGTGGAATGTTTAACAGTTTTTGAAAATTTTGCATAAAACATGGTTACAGTGTGTCCCATGCGTCGTATGGATTGCATGCAGCAATGACCTTCATTTTTGTAGCAGAACATTAACAGACCTTTGTCTATAACATATTAAAAAACTGGGGTCGCCAGGCTTTTCGTTTTCTTTTTATTCAAAGCGGAATGTTTAACAGTTTTTGAAAATTTTGCTTAAAACACGGTTACAGTTTGTCTTATGCGTCGTGTGGATTGCATGCAGCAAAGACCTTCATTTTTGTAGCAGAACATTAAAAGACCTTCGTCTATAACATATTAAAAAACTGGGGTCGCCAGGCTTTTCATTTTCTTTTTATTCAAAGCGGAATGTTTAACAGTTTTTAAAAATTTTGCTTAAAACACGGTTACAGTTTGTCTTATGCGTCGTGTGGATTGCATGCAGCAAAGACCTTCATTTTTGTAGCAGAACATTAAAAGACTTTCGTCTATAACATATTAAAAAATTGGAGTCGCCAGGCTTTTCGTTTTCTTTTTATTCAAAGCGGAATGTTTAACAGTTTTTAAAAATTTTGCATAAAACATGGTTACAGTGTGTCCCATGCGTCGTATGGATTGCATGCAGCAATGACCTTCATTTTTATAGGAGAACATTACAAGACCTTCGTCTATAACACATTAAAAAATTAGAGTCGCCAAGCTTTTCGTTTTCTTTTTATTCAAAGTGGAATGTTTAACAGTTTTTGAAAATTTTGCATAAAACATGGTTGCAGTGTGTCCCATGCGTCGTATAGATTGCATGCAGCAATGACCTTCATTTTTGTAGCAGAACATTAACAGACCTTTGTCTATAACATATTAAAAAACTGGGGTCGCCAGGCTTTTCGTTTTCTTTTTATTCAAAGCGGAATGTTTAACAGTTTTTGAAAATTTTGCTTAAAACACGGTTACAGTTTGTCTTATGCGTCGTGTGGATTGCATGCAGCAAAGACCTTCATTTTTGTAGCAGAACATTAAAAGACCTTCGTCTATAACATATTAAAAAACTGGGGTCGCCAGGCTTTTCATTTTCTTTTTATTCAAAGCGGAATGTTTAACAGTTTTTAAAAATTTTGTATAAAACACGGTTACAGTTTGTCTTATGCGTCGTGTGGATTGCATGCAGCAAAGACCTTCATTTTTATAGGAGAACATTACAAGACCTTCGTCTATAACACATTAAAAAATTAGAGTCGCCAAGCTTTTCGTTTTCTTTTTATTCAAAGTGGAATGTTTAACAGTTTTTGAAAATTTTGCATAAAACATGGTTACAGTGTGTCCCATGCGTCGTATAGATTGCATGCAGCAATGACCTTCATTTTTGTAGCAGAACATTAACAGACCTTTGTCTATAACATATTAAAAAACTGGGGTCGCCAGGCTTTTCGTTTTCTTTTTATTCAAAGCGGAATGTTTAACAGTTTTTGAAAATTTTGCTTAAAACACGGTTACAGTTTGTCTTATGCGTCGTGTGGATTGCATGCAGCAAAGACCTTCATTTTTGTAGCAGAACATTAAAAGACCTTCGTCTATAACATATTAAAAAACTGGGGTCGCCAGGCTTTTCATTTTCTTTTTATTCAAAGCGGAATGTTTAACAGTTTTTAAAAATTTTGCTTAAAACACGGTTACAGTTTGTCTTATGCGTCGTGTGGATTGCATGCAGCAAAGACCTTCATTTTTGTAGCAGAACATTAAAAGACTTTCGTCTATAACATATTAAAAAACTAGAGTCGCCAGGCTTTTCGTTTTCTTTTTATTCAAAGTGGAATGTTTAACAGTTTTTGAAAATTTTGCATAAAACATGGTTACAGTGTGTCCCATGCGTCGTATGGATTGCATGCAGCAATGACCTTCATTTTTATAGGAGATCATTACAAAACCATCGTCTATAACATATGAAAAAATTAGAGTCGCCAGGGTTTTCGTTTTTTTTTTATTCAAAGCGGAATGTTTAACAGTTTTTGAAAATTTTGCATAAAACATGGTTACAGTGTGTCCCATGCGTCGTATGGATTGCATGCAGCAATGACCTTCATTTTTATAGGAGATCATTACAAAACCTTCGTCTATAACATATGAAAAAATTAGAGTCGCCAGGGTTTTCGTTTTCTTTTTATTCAAAGTGGAATGTTTAACAGTTTTTGAAAATTTTGCATAAAACATGGTTACAGTGTGTCCCATGCGTCGTATGGATTGCATGCAGCAATGACCTTCATTTTTATAGGAGAACATTAAAAGACTTTCGTCTATAACATATTAAAAAACTAGAGTCGCCAGGCTTTTCGTTTTCTTTTTATTCAAAGTGGAATGTTTAACAGTTTTTGAAAATTTTGCATAAAACATGGTTACAGTGTGTCCCATGCGTCGTATGGATTGCATGCAGCAATGACCTTCATTTTTATAGGAGAACATTACAAGACCTTCGTCTATAACATATCAAAAAATTAGAGTCGCCAGGGTTTTCGTTTTCTTTTTATTCAAAGCGGAATGTTTAACAGTTTTTGAAAATTTTGCTTAAAACACGGTTACAGTTTGTCTTATGCGTCGTGTGGATTGCATGCAGCAAAGACCTTCATTTTTGTAGCAGAACATTAAAAGACCTTCGTCTATAACATATTAAAAAACTGGGGTCGCCAGGCTTTTCATTTTCTTTTTATTCAAAGTGGAATGTTTAACAGTTTTTGAAAATTTTGCATAAAACATGGTTACAGTGTGTCCCATGCGTCGTATGGATTGCATGCAGCAATGACCTTCATTTTTATAGGAGATCATTACAAAACCTTCGTCTATAACATATGAAAAAATTAGAGTCGCCAGGGTTTTCGTTTTCTTTTTATTCAAAGCGGAATGTTTAACAGTTTTTGAAAATTTTGCTTAAAACACGGTTACAGTTTGTCTTATGCGTCGTGTGGATTGCATGCAGCAAAGACCTTCATTTTTGTAGCAGAACATTAAAAGACTTTCGTCTATAACATATTAAAAAATTAGAGTCGCCAGGCTTTTCGTTTTCTTTTTATTCAAAGCGGAATGTTTAACAGTTTTTGAAAATTTTGCTTAAAACACGGTTACAGTTTGTCTTATGCGTCGTGTGGATTGCATGCAGCAAAGACCTTCATTTTTGTAGCAGAACATTAAAAGACCTTCGTCTATAACATATTAAAAAACTGGGGTCGCCAGGCTTTTCATTTTCTTTTTATTCAAAGCGGAATGTTTAACAGTTTTTGAAAATTTTGCTTAAAACACGGTTACAGTTTGTCTTATGCGTCGTGTGGATTGCATGCAGCAAAGACCTTCATTTTTATAGGAGAACATTACAAGACCTTCGTCTATAACACATTAAAAAATTAGAGTCGCCAGGCTTTTCGTTTTCTTTTTATTCAAAGCGGAATGTTTAACAGTTTTTGAAAATTTTGCTTAAAACACGGTTACAGTTTGTCTTATGCGTCGTGTGGATTGCATGCAGCAAAGACCTTCATTTTTGTAGCAGAACATTAAAAGACTTTCGTCTATAACATATTAAAAAATTAGAGTCGCCAGGCTTTTCGTTTTCTTTTTATTCAAAGCGGAATGTTTAACAGTTTTTGAAAATTTTGCTTAAAACACGGTTACAGTTTGTCTTATGCGTCGTGTGGATTGCATGCAGCAAAGACCTTCATTTTTATAGGAGAACATTACAAGACCTTCGTCTATAACACATTAAAAAATTAGAGTCGCCAGGCTTTTCGTTTTCTTTTTATTCAAAGCGGAATGTTTAACAGTTTTTGAAAATTTTGCTTAAAACACGGTTACAGTTTGTCTTATGCGTCGTGTGGATTGCATGCAGCAAAGACCTTCATTTTTGTAGCAGAACATTAAAAGACTTTCGTCTATAACATATTAAAAAATTAGAGTCGCCAGGCTTTTCGTTTTCTTTTTATTCAAAGCGGAATGTTTAACAGTTTTTGAAAATTTTGCTTAAAACACGGTTACAGTTTGTCTTATGCGTCGTGTGGATTGCATGCAGCAAAGACCTTCATTTTTGTAGCAGAACATTAAAAGACCTTCGTCTATAACATATTAAAAAACTGGGGTCGCCAGGCTTTTCATTTTCTTTTTATTCAAAGCGGAATGTTTAACAGTTTTTAAAAATTTTGCTTAAAACACGGTTACAGTTTGTCTTATGCGTCGTGTGGATTGCATGCAGCAAAGACCTTCATTTTTGTAGCAGAACATTAAAAGACCTTCGTCTATAACATATTAAAAAACTGGGGTCGCCAGGCTTTTCATTTTCTTTTTATTCAAAGCGGAATGTTTAACAGTTTTTAAAAATTTTGCTTAAAACACGGTTACAGTTTGTCTTATGCGTCGTGTGGATTGCATGCAGCAAAGACCTTCATTTTTGTAGCAGAACATTAAAAGACTTTCGTCTATAACATATTAAAAAACTAGAGTCGCCAGGCTTTTCGTTTTCTTTTTATTCAAAGTGGAATGTTTAACAGTTTTTGAAAATTTTGCATAAAACATGGTTACAGTGTGTCCCATGCGTCGTATGGATTGCATGCAGCAATGACCTTCATTTTTATAGGAGATCATTACAAAACCATCGTCTATAACATATGAAAAAATTAGAGTCGCCAGGCTTTTCGTTTTTTTTTTATTCAAAGCGGAATGTTTAACAGTTTTTGAAAATTTTGCATAAAACATGGTTACAGTGTGTCCCATGCGTCGTATGGATTGCATGCAGCAATGACCTTCATTTTTATAGGAGATCATTACAAAACCTTCGTCTATAACATATGAAAAAATTAGAGTCGCCAGGGTTTTCGTTTTCTTTTTATTCAAAGCGGAATGTTTAACAGTTTTTAAAAATTTTGCTTAAAACACGGTTACAGTTTGTCTTATGCGTCGTGTGGATTGCATGCAGCAAAGACCTTAATTTTTATAGGAGAACATTACAAGACCTTCGTCTATAACATATCAAAAAATTAGAGTCGCCAGGGTTTTCGTTTTCTTTTTATTCAAAGCGGAATGTTTAACAGTTTTTGAAAATTTTGCTTAAAACATGGTTACAGTGTGTCCCATGCGTCGTATGGATTGCATGCAGCAATGACCTTCATTTTTATAGGAGAACATTACAAGACCTTCGTCTATAACATATCAAAAAATTAGAGTCGCCAGGGTTTTCGTTTTCTTTTTATTCAAAGCGGAATGTTTAACAGTTTTTGAAAATTTTGCTTAAAACACGGTTACAGTTTGTCTTATGCGTCGTGTGGATTGCATGCAGCAAAGACCTTCATTTTTGTAGCAGAACATTAAAAGACCTTCGTCTATAACATATTAAAAAACTGGGGTCGCCAGGCTTTTCATTTTCTTTTTATTCAAAGTGGAATGTTTAACAGTTTTTGAAAATTTTGCATAAAACATGGTTACAGTGTGTCCCATGCGTCGTATGGATTGCATGCAGCAATGACCTTCATTTTTATAGGAGATCATTACAAAACCTTCGTCTATAACATATGAAAAAATTAGAGTCGCCAGGGTTTTCGTTTTCTTTTTATTCAAAGCGGAATGTTTAACAGTTTTTGAAAATTTTGCTTAAAACACGGTTACAGTTTGTCTTATGCGTCGTGTGGATTGCATGCAGCAAAGACCTTCATTTTTGTAGCAGAACATTAAAAGACTTTCGTCTATAACATATTAAAAAATTAGAGTCGCCAGGCTTTTCGTTTTCTTTTTATTCAAAGCGGAATGTTTAACAGTTTTTGAAAATTTTGCTTAAAACACGGTTACAGTTTGTCTTATGCGTCGTGTGGATTGCATGCAGCAAAGACCTTCATTTTTATAGGAGAACATTACAAGACCTTCGTCTATAACACATTAAAAAATTAGAGTCGCCAAGCTTTTCGTTTTCTTTTTATTCAAAGTGGAATGTTTAACGGTTTTTGAAAATTTTGCATAAAACATGGTTACAGTGTGTCCCATGCGTCGTATGGATTGTATGCAGCAATGACCTTCATTTTTATAGGAGAACATTACAAGACCTTCGTCTATAACATATTAAAAAATTAGAGTCGCCAGGCTTTTCGTTTTCTTTTTATTCAAAGCGGAATGTTTAACAGTTTTTGAAAATTTTGCTTAAAACACGGTTACAGTTTGTCTTATGCGTCGTGTGGATTGCATGCAGCAAAGACCTTCATTTTTATAGGAGAACATTACAAGACCTTCGTCTATAACATATTAAAAAATTAGAGTCGCCAGGCTTTTCGTTTTCTTTTTATTCAAAGTGGAATGTTTAACGGTTTTTGAAAATTTTGCATAAAACATGGTTACAGTGTGTCCCATGCGTCGTATGGATTGTATGCAGCAATGACCTTCATTTTTATAGGAGAACATTACAAGACCTTCGTCTATAACATATTAAAAAATTAGAGTCGCCAGGCTTTTCGTTTTCTTTTTATTCAAAGTGGAATGTTTAACAGTTTTTGAAAATTTTGCATAAAACATGGTTACAGTGTGTCCCATGCGTCGTATGGATTGTATGCAGCAATGACCTTCATTTTTATAGGAGAACATTACAAGACCTTCGTCTATAACATATTAAAAAATTAGAGTCGCCAGGCTTTTCGTTTTCTTTTTATTCAAAGTGGAATGTTTAACAGTTTTTGAAAATTTTGCATAAAACATGGTTACAGTGTGTCCCATGCGTCGTATGGATTGTATGCAGCAATGACCTTCATTTTTATAGGAGAACATTACAAGACCTTCGTCTATAACATATTAAAAAATTAGAGTCGCCAGGCTTTTCGTTTTCTTTTTATTCAAAGTGGAATGTTTAACAGTTTTTGAAAATTTTGCATAAAACATGGTTACAGTGTGTCCCATGCGTCGTATGGATTGTATGCAGCAATGACCTTCATTTTTATAGGAGAACATTACAAGACCTTCGTCTATAACATATTAAAAAATTAGAGTCGCCAGGCTTTTCGTTTTCTTTTTATTCAAAGTGGAATGTTTAACAGTTTTTGAAAATTTTGCATAAAACATGGTTACAGTGTGTCCCATGCGTCGTATGGATTGTATGCAGCAATGACCTTCATTTTTATAGGAGAACATTACAAGACCTTCGTCTATAACATATTAAAAAATTAGAGTCGCCAGGCTTTTCGTTTTCTTTTTATTCAAAGTGGAATGTTTAACAGTTTTTGAAAATTTTGCATAAAACATGGTTACAGTGTGTCCCATGCGTCGTATGGATTGCATGCAGCAATGACCTTCATTTTTATAGGAGAACATTACAAGACCTTCGTCTATAACATATTAAAAAATTAGAGTCGCCAGGCTTTTCGTTTTCTTTTTATTCAAAGTGGAATGTTTAACAGTTTTTGAAAATTTTGCATAAAACATGGTTACAGTGTGTCCCATGCGTCGTATGGATTGCATGCAGCAATGACCTTCATTTTTATAGGAGAACATTACAAGACCTTCGTCTATAACATATTAAAAAATTAGAGTCGCCAGGCTTTTCGTTTTCTTTTTATTCAAAGTGGAATGTTTAACAGTTTTTGAAAATTTTGCATAAAACATGGTTACAGTGTGTCCCATGCGTCGTATGGATTGTATGCAGCAATGACCTTCATTTTTATAGGAGAACATTACAAGACCTTCGTCTATAACATATTAAAAAATTAGAGTCGCCAGGCTTTTCGTTTTCTTTTTATTCAAAGTGGAATGTTTAACAGTTTTTGAAAATTTTGCATAAAACATGGTTACAGTGTGTCCCATGCGTCGTATGGATTGCATGCAGCAATGACCTTCATTTTTATAGGAGAACATTACAAGACCTTCGTCTATAACATATTAAAAAATTAGAGTCGCCAGGCTTTTCGTTTTCTTTTTATTCAAAGCGGAATGTTTAACAGTTTTTAAAAATTTTGTATAAAACACGGTTACAGTTTGTCTTATGCGTCGTGTGGATTGCATGCAGCAAAGACCTTCATTTTTATAGGAGAACATTACAAGACCTTCGTCTATAACACATTAAAAAATTAGAGTCGCCAGGCTTTTCGTTTTCTTTTTATTCAAAGTGGAATGTTTAACAGTTTTTGAAAATTTTGCATAAAACATGGTTACAGTGTGTCCCATGCGTCGTATGGATTGTATGCAGCAATGACCTTCATTTTTATAGGAGAACATTACAAGACCTTCGTCTATAACATATTATAAAATTAGAGTCGCCAGGCTTTTCGTTTTCTTTTTATTCAAAGCGGAATGTTTAACAGTTTTTGAAAATTTTGCTTAAAACACGGTTACAGTTTGTCTTATGCGTCGTGTGGATTGCATGCAGCAAAGACCTTCATTTTTATAGGAGAACATTACAAGACCTTCGTCTATAACATATTAAAAAATTAGAGTCGCCAGGCTTTTCGTTTTCTTTTTATTCAAAGTGGAATGTTTAACGGTTTTTGAAAATTTTGCATAAAACATGGTTACAGTGTGTCCCATGCGTCGTATGGATTGTATGCAGCAATGACCTTCATTTTTATAGGAGAACATTACAAGACCTTCGTCTATAACATATTAAAAAATTAGAGTCGCCAGGCTTTTCGTTTTCTTTTTATTCAAAGTGGAATGTTTAACAGTTTTTGAAAATTTTGCATAAAACATGGTTACAGTGTGTCCCATGCGTCGTATGGATTGTATGCAGCAATGACCTTCATTTTTATAGGAGAACATTACAAGACCTTCGTCTATAACATATTAAAAAATTAGAGTCGCCAGGCTTTTCGTTTTCTTTTTATTCAAAGTGGAATGTTTAACAGTTTTTGAAAATTTTGCATAAAACATGGTTACAGTGTGTCCCATGCGTCGTATGGATTGTATGCAGCAATGACCTTCATTTTTATAGGAGAACATTACAAGACCTTCGTCTATAACATATTAAAAAATTAGGGTCGCCAGGCTTTTCGTTTTCTTTTTATTCAAAGCGGAATGTTTAACAGTTTTTAAAAATTTTGTATAAAACACGGTTACAGTTTGTCTTATGCGTCGTGTGGATTGCATGCAGCAAAGACCTTCATTTTTATAGGAGAACATTACAAGACCTTCGTCTATAACACATTAAAAAATTAGAGTCGCCAGGCTTTTCGTTTTCTTTTTATTCAAAGTGGAATGTTTAACAGTTTTTGAAAATTTTGCATAAAACATGGTTACAGTGTGTCCCATGCGTCGTATGGATTGTATGCAGCAATGACCTTCATTTTTATAGGAGAACATTACAAGACCTTCGTCTATAACATATTATAAAATTAGAGTCGCCAGGCTTTTCGTTTTCTTTTTATTCAAAGCGGAATGTTTAAGTTTTTAAAAATTTTGCATAAAACATGGTTACAGTTTGTCCCATGCGTCGTATGGATTGCATGCAACATTGACCTTCATTTTTGTAGCAGAACATTAAACGACCTTCGTCTATAACATAATAAAAAATTGGAGTCGCCAGGCTTTTCGTTTTCTTTTTATTCAAAGCGGAATGTTTAACAGTTTTTAAAAATTTTGCATAAAACACGGTTACAGTTTGTCTTATGCATCGTATGGATTGTATGCAGCAATGACCTCCATTTTTGTAGCGGAACAATAAAAGACCTTCGTCTATAACATATTAAAAAATTGGAGTCGCCAGGCTTTTCGTTTTCTTTTTATTCAAAGCGGAATGTTTAACAGTTTTCAAAAATTTTGCATAAAACATGGTTACAGTGTGTCCCATGCGTCGTATGGATTGCATGCAGCAATGACCTTCATTTTTATAGGAGAACATTACAAGACCTTCGTCTATAATATATTAAAAAATTAGAGTCGCCAGGCTTTTCGTTTTCTTTTTATTCAAAGTGGAATGTTTAACAGTTTTTGAAAATTTTGCATAAAACATGGTTACAGTGTGTCCCATGCGTCGTATGGATTGCATGCAGCAATGACCTTCATTTTTATAGGAGAACATTACAAGACCTTCGTCTATAACACATTAAAAAATTAGAGTCGCCAGGCTTTTCGTTTTCTTTTTATTCAAAGTGGAATGTTTCACAGTTTTTGAAAATTTTGCATAAAACATGGTTACAGTGTGTCCCATGCGTCGTATGGATTGCATGCAGCAATGACCTTCATTTTTATAGGAGAACATTACAAGACCTTCGTCTATAACATATTAAAAAATTAGAGTCGCCAGGGTTTTCGTTTTCTTTTTATTCAAAGCGGAATGTTTAACAGTTTTTAAAAATTTTGCATAAAACACGGTTACAGTTTGTCTTATGCGTCGTGTGGATTGCATGCAGCAATGACCTTCATTTTTGTAGCAGAACATTAAACGATCTTCGTCTATAACATAATAAAAAATTGGAGTCGCCAGGGTTTTCGTTTTCTTTTTATTCAAAGCGGAATGTTTAACAGTTTTTGAAAATTTTGCTTAAAACACGGTTACAGTTTGTCTTATGCGTCGTGTGGATTGCATGCAGCAATGACCTTCATTTTTGTAGCAGAACATTAAACGATCTTCGTCTATAACATAATAAAAAATTGGAGTCGCCAGGGTTTTCGTTTTCTTTTTATTCAAAGCGGAATGTTTAACAGTTTTTGAAAATTTTGCTTAAAACACGGTTACAGTTTGTCTTATGCATCGTATGGATTGTATGCAGCAATGACCTCCATTTTTGTAGCGGAACAATAAAAGACCTTCGTCTATAACATATTAAAAAATTGGAGTCGCCAGGCTTTTCGTTTTCTTTTTATTCAAAGCGGAATGTTTAACAGTTTTCAAAAATTTTGCATAAAACATGGTTACAGTGTGTCCCATGCGTCGTATGGATTGCATGCAGCAATGACCTTCATTTTTATAGGAGAACATTACAAGACCTTCGTCTATAACACATTAAAAAATTAGAGTCGCCAGGCTTTTCGTTTTCTTTTTATTCAAAGTGGAATGTTTAACAGTTTTTGAAAATTTTGCATAAAACATGGTTACAGTGTGTCCCATGCGTCGTATGGATTGCATGCAGCAATGACCTTCATTTTTATAGGAGAACATTATAAGACCTTCGTCTATAACACATTAAAAAATTAGAGTCGCCAGGCTTTTCGTTTTCTTTTTATTCAAAGTGGAATGTTTAACAGTTTTTGAAAATTTTGCATAAAACATGGTTACAGTGTGTCCCATGCGTCGTATGGATTGCATGCAGCAATGACCTTCATTTTTATAGGAGAACATTACAAGACCTTCGTCTATAACATATTAAAAAATTAGAGTCGCCAGAGTTTTCGTTTTCTTTTTATTCAAAGCGGAATGTTTAACAGTTTTCAAAAATTTTGCATAAAACATGGTTACAGTGTGTCCCATGCGTCGTATGGATTGCATGCAGCAATGACCTTCATTTTTATAGGAGAACATTACAAGACCTTCGTCTATAACACATTAAAAAATTAGAGTCGCCAGGCTTTTCGTTTTCTTTTTATTCAAAGTGGAATGTTTAACAGTTTTTGAAAATTTTGCATAAAACATGGTTACAGTGTGTCCCATGCGTCGTATGGATTGCATGCAGCAATGACCTTCATTTTTATAGGAGAACATTACAAGACCTTCGTCTATAACATATTAAAAAATTAGAGTCGCCAGGGTTTTCGTTTTCTTTTTATTCAAAGCGGAATGTTTAACAGTTTTTAAAAATTTTGCATAAAACATGGTTACAGTTTGTCCTGTGCGTCGAATGGATTGCATGCAGCAATGACCTTCATTTTTGTAGCAGAACAATAAAAGACCTTTGTCTATAACATATTAAAAAATTGGAGTCGCCAGGCTTTTCGTTTTCTTTTTATTCAAAGCGGAATGTTTAACAGTTTTTGAAAATTTTGCTTAAAACACGGTTACAGTTTGTCTTATGCGTCGTGTGGATTGCATGCAGCAAAGACCTTCATTTTTGTAGCAGAACATTAAAAGACTTTCGTCTATAACATATTAAAAAATTGGAGTCGCCAGGCTTTTCGTTTTCTTTTTATTCAAAGCGGAATGTTTAACAGTTTTTAAAAATTTTGCATAAAACATGGTTAGAGTGTGTCCCATGCGTCGTATGGATTGTATGCAGCAATGACCTTCATTTTTATAGGAGAACATTAAAAGACTTTCGTCTATAACATATTAAAAAATTGGAGTCGCCAGGCTTTTCGTTTTCTTTTTATTCAAAGCGGAATGTTTAACAGTTTTTGAAAATTTTGCATAAAACATGGTTACAGTGTGTCCCATGCGTCGTATGGATTGCATGCAGCAATGACCTTCATTTTTATAGGAGAACATTACAAGACCTTCGTCTATAACATATTAAAAAATTAGAGTCGCCAGGGTTTTCGTTTTCTTTTTATTCAAAGCGGAATGTTTAACAGTTTTTAAAAATTTTGCATAAAACATGGTTACAGTTTGTCCTGTGCGTCGAATGGATTGCATGCAGCAATGACCTTCATTTTTGTAGCAGAACAATAAAAGACCTTTGTCTATAACATATTAAAAAATTGGAGTCGCCAGGCTTTTCGTTTTCTTTTTATTCAAAGCAGAATGTTTAACAGTTTTTAAAAATTTTGCATAAAACATGGTTACAGTGTGTCCCATGCGTCGTATGGATTGCATGCAGCAATGACCTTCATTTTTATGGGAGAACATCAGAAGACCTTCGTCTATAACATAATAAAAAATTGGAGTCGCCAGGCAATTCGTTTTCTTTTTATTCAATGGAGAATATTTAACAATTTTTGAAAAATTCGCATAAGATACAGTTACAGTTTGTCCCATTCGTCGTGTCGATCGTATGCAGCAATGACCTTAAATTTCGTAAAAAAATATAACAAAACCTTCGTCCGCAAGCCGCTAGAACCACAATAGCATCTGAACAGTTCTTTAATTTCATTGAGAAAAATTTTGAAAAAATATGTAGCCGACATTAATAAAAGACAATACACAATAAAACAAAAAAAAAAGTTAATATTCTTTGTTAAACTCACTTTATTTACTAACACACTAATAAATTACAATTTAATTAGTAACTAAAAGATTCTGTATTTCTGAAGACAGTTCCTGAGGATCAATTTGTGTGTCATTATTACATTTGAGAGGCTCTTGAGCCAACTGTGGGCACGCCTTTTTGTGCCAACACCAGTGCAACTTTTGGCACGTCTTATCACAATACTGCGCCACTTTACATTGCGAGCACTTCTTACTAGGTTTCTCTTCCCCACAAGTGTAACAAATCGGGACGTTATCAACGAACCCTCTCTGACCATTTATGGCCGAATTGATAACACTTAGAGCTGTTGGGGTGTCTTTCCCCGTTAGTGTTGTAACCATTTGGCGAAAAAGTGTACACTCCCGAAATGGGAAATGTTTAATGCACTCCCGCAACAACCCATCGAGTATTTCTAAAGCGCCATCTGTGGCCGGTTTTAGCACTTTTTTGCAAAACGTTTGCAACGTGGCGTCAGGCGATTGGTGTTTGTTTTGAATCGTCATAACCTCGCCTACTACAAACGCCAGGTAGTATAGTTTGAACGCCATCACTTCGTTATTACCGGCCCCTCTTTGCATTTCTTTGTCGTACATCAATTCTAGCACTTTTTTGATTTTCGCCAAGTGTTGCGATAACCCGATAAAACTGTTGATGTTTAGCGCGATTTTGACCGGGTGTACGTTCACTTGAATTATTAATTTGTGGAAGCTTTCGGACAAAAATGGCGGCAAATATGGCTCCGTTTGAGCGCCTTGTAGCCTACTATAATAATCTACTTCTGACTTTGGGATGTAATTATTGATAATGGCGACGCACTTATGATGGCCGACAAAGGCCGCCATTTGTGACGCCGTCCGATTCACTGCGTTCGTGACTTCGGGAAAGGCCCCAGCCACGAGCAGTGCCAGACACACGTCGGAATTGCCCGAAAGGCCCGCGAAATGTAGCGCTGTGTAATTATGTTGGTGTTTGCAAAGGTTTGGGTCTGCCCCCTGAAACAACATTCAATCAATTTTAAAAGTTTATAATTAGAGGCTTAATGCAAGAACATGATAAGCCACAAAAACTAATTAATCAGTTCTTTTATAAAATTTTAAGACAATTATTGCCTTAAATCTAGTGGCACATTACTTGTACAGTCTACCAACCGAAATAGTGAAGAGTGACTAAAGTCATATACAATATACAACAGTAAAATGCAACAACTATGTTAAAAAGTGAGGCTGATTATCATACTGGAGGCTAATCATCTTCTGTCCCCAAGTGCATTATTCTACGGTATATTATTTTAATCAATCTTCACTAATTTGGTTGGAAGCCTATACATTATTTCTTATACTGAAACTGTAAATAACTCTTTTTATTAGGATGTAGCATATCATACTCTTACACTAAGCCCTTCACTTGTGTTATTTACATAGTCGAGGAGCATTTGGACCATGTCCTTGTTGCCCTTATAAGCAGCATGCTGCAGTGGTGTCATTGCATTTTCATCTAGGATGTTTACGTCAGGTTTGGATGCTAATGCGGTTCGGAGTAAAACAGCGTCTCCGGATTCTATCGCAGTGAAGATTTGCTTCTCAATTTCGGTGCTTGTGGACATTTTTACTTTGTTTTGAGATTTTTGCGGGTGATAAACATGGAACAAAAATTTTGACAGGAATGACGGTTGGCAAAATCAGGGAAAGATGAAATGTCACTAAATTGGGTTAGCGTGTAGTTGGTTGCATACGTACAAACCTTGTGCGTATTGAAAATGGTGTTTAGTTTATCTAAGTTAATAAATAAATTGATTGATTTATTACAGTTTTTCGTTTTAATTTTTTTTGGCAAAAAAAATATATGCTCTATTAGTTGTTTCAAAACTATTAAAACGCCAACCTCGTATTTTACGGAATTATTTTTTTAAATAAGATTGATAAAATTGCAAAATAGTTGGTAATAATGATAATAATAATAATAATAATAATAATCTTTATTGTCCAACGAGGTTATCAGTTACAGGACAAAAATAAATATTGTTACAAAAAATAAGAAATTATAAATGCAGGTATTCTTACACTAAAAATAACGAAAATTAATATAAATTTAAAATGTAATAATACAAATAACAGATTTAATCCAATTCAATCCCATTTATGATTGGCCAGACTGCATATTATGAAGAGTGGTGAACGACGCAAAATGTTAGTTCTAGGTGTTGGAAGCCGGAACATAATTTCATATCTTGAACATTCGTGGGACATTGAACGGAATCTGAGCCAATAAGTTAGAGCAGTCGATCCTATTGCTGAGTAATTTATCAAAAAAATTGAGACAAATGTGCTCTCTTCTAATGTTAAGTGCAACTATGTTATGTCTTGCAAGCAGCTCATCCTGGCTGGTGCCCACTTCTGGATAAGTTCCATCCAGTTTAAGCGACAAAAATTTCAAAAATCTGCGGTGGATTGAGTCTAGGAGCATAGAGTGAGAGATGTAAATTGGAAACCATATTAGACATGCATATTCAATTTTACTTAAGACAAAAGCATAATAAAGATTTTTTAACAGTGCAACATCAGAAAAATATTTACCCATACGCATAACAAACCCTAAAGACTTGAAGGCGGAATTACGAACATTTCCGACATGGATAATGAATGTCATAGCTGAGTCAAAAGTTATACCGAGATCTTTAATGGCATCCTTTTTTTCAAGGGCAAAATTGTTAATAGAATATGAAGATGGAAAAGGGGAACGACATCGAGAGAAAGAAACTGTGCAACATTTACTAATATTTAAATGTAATTTATATTTGTTACACCAGTCTGCGATTTTACTTAAGTTCAGTTGTAACAAGTCAGCATCATTGTGATTTGTGATAGAATTAAATATTTTTAAATCATCCGCATACGCAAGAACAGGACAGGATAAAGACAGTAACAAATCATTAATAATCAGAATAAATAAAAGTGGCCCCAAATTTGATCCTTGAGGGACTCCAGATTTCACACAGTAATTGAAAGAAGAAAAACCATTAAAGGAAACATAGGAAACTCTATTTGATAGGTGTGATTGAAGGAGGAGAAGGGAAGAAGAAGAAAAGCCGAAGAAAGTTAACTTATGAAACAGGATATCATGACTAACTGAATCAAAGGCTTTAGTAAAATCGGTGTATATCACATTTATCTGACGACCAGAATCCAAGTTGGTTGCAATGTACTGTGTAATAAGCGCGAGATTCGTAACCGTTGAGCGCCCCTTAACGAAGCCATGTTGATCCGGAGAGATGAAATTTTTTACACTATAATAGATATCCTGATACAAACACTGCTCAAAAACTTTAGCAAAATTAGAAAGTATAGAAATCTGTCGATAGTTACAAATAATAGCATTGTCCCCTTTTTTAGAAAACTGGACATACCCTAGCTCGCTTCCATAATTCAGGAAAAGTAGATGATTTAATTGCAAGATTGAATATCCTTGTTAACGGCTGAGCGAAAATAAAAATCACGAACAATAAAAGAAGGAATCAGGTCATCACCGGCAGTAAATTTGTTTGAAAGCTTTTTCATAATAGATACAGTTTGATCCAAAAATATTGAAGAAAACTGGAAATTTAAACCCCAGTTTCATGTTTCAGGAAAGAGTAAATTTTCCTCCATATTTATGAGTGCAGCCGAAGAAAAAAAATGAGCAAAGCCATTAACAATACTTTGAGGATCAGCAAAGTCAGAAGATTTATCTTCAGTAAAAATTCTTCCTGGTATTCGAGAACAACCTCTCTTTTGATTTAAAAATTTCCAGATGTCGGAAGGATTGGAATTTATATTTGTTTCCATATGGCTGACATAAGATTGATAAGCAATCGAGATTTGTTTCTTAGTTAGACTACGTAATCGTTTAAATTCGTTATAATAAAACATATTATTTGTATTACTTTGTAGCCATTTTTTCCTAAAGTACCTTTTGGTCTTAAGATTGTATTTAATTTCAGGAGTAAACCATATCGGATAACTAGACTTTTGTCTACTTTTTTCGGAACATACAAATCACATAGTTGATAGATAACCGAGTAAAATGACTCAATAGCTTCATTGACATTGGAAAAGTCATTTAGAGAAGACCAGTTGATATCACAAAATGCATTATATAATAAAGGAAAATTAGCTTTGTGAAAGTTATAGACTAAGCTATTGTTACAAGGAAAAGAAGGATAATTTAGGTTTTTTGTTACTTGGAGAGAGATAGATATTGACGGATGATGGAAGTCCTCGAACACCAATGGAAAGTCACACTTAGTGACGTTTAGGTTCATCTCACTGGAAGAAAATACAAGATCCAAAAGATTGTTGTTAGGGTTCATTACTGAGTTATGCTGAATAGCGTCAAGGACATTTATGAAGTTGTGAAAAACCTGCGATTTTCGTGATTCGTTTGTTTTCCCGAAATCAGGTAGGTTAAAGTCACCAAACAAAATAAACTGATGGCCCAAAATAAGTTGTTCTAATTCAGCGGTAAATAGATCAAGCTCATTTGCCGTGACATTTGGTGGTACTCCTAGAGTCACACTTTGCATATTTATAAGACATTTAGACAAGACAATATCAATTAAAGGCACAACGGCAATGATTAGATCTCTCACTGAAACTATAAATTACATTAGCTATTATTTTTTTGAAAAGCATGGATAATTTATAACAGTTATTTTTGAGAAAAAATGCAACGTTGGCGTTTTTATAGTTTTTAAACAACTAATAGACCCCGCAAAAGCATTCGGGACGTGCGTTAAGTTGGCCCAACCACTTTCAAACTTTAAAAATGCACATACGGCATTCAAGTGTGTTCGGAAAGTGCTGAAGAATGCTGCTATTTATTTAAAAAATGCTACTTTGGTTTTAGAGATTTTTTGTGTTTTTTTGTTGGGCTAACTTAACGGTGGCCCAACCATTTTATGTGCTGCACGTTTTTTTTTCCATTTAAAATTCCTTTATAAATGCTGGCAAATGCCGTATTTTAAATAAAAGTGCTTTTTATTTAAATAATGGTTGGGTTATCTTAACGACAGCCCAACCACACCGAGTGCCTTCGAGTTTTTTATGTCAACTAAAAGATCTTAAAAAATGCTGGCTAGTGCTGTACTTAATTCAAAAAGTGCTGAGGAAATAAAATTGGTTTTTAATATCGAAAATTCTCCCCCTTAAATGCAGGAGCTGTAGTGCTTACTTAGGTACACCATATATCGTTTATTTTTTTTTAAGTAGATTCACATGAATTGGAATTGTTTAATAAAAACACAATAATTAGTACTTTATTTAAAAAAACATTTCATATTAACATAAAATAAACAATAAAAAAATAATATAAATATTATACTTTTACAAACAGCGATAAACAAGTAGGGCACAACCTCTTAAAACTTTTTCCGGGGGACAGTTTGTGTTCACTTTGTCTTGAAGATCGTCATATATTTCCCATTTTTCATGTGGCCTTTTACAATAGGCAATAAAATGGCCTACATCACTAGCAAGAATTCCTTCACCGATAATTTCCATTACCCCCTGGACTTTGTAGTTTAGGTTTTTATGGGTTAATGCTATATTAGCAGGAATTTGGCATAACTGAACACTTCTATTTGTGTTGGTCAATGAAACTGATGCCCAGTCAATAAATATGTAGTTTTCATTCAAATTTGATTTCACGTTCAGATATTTTTCGTCACATTTTGGACAAAAGCAAGTTTTCTCCATTGTCTTTGTAACAAGCTCAGCTACTAAGTTATTGGCACTTAACATAATTGTTGCGTAATTTCTGGTTTCATTGTAACCACACTTAGAGCAAACCGTGATTTCTTTCTTAGGCCATTCTAAGAAATTATTAGTAGCTAATCTATCTATTAATAATTGCTGCGTACATACGCAAGGAATTTCTATTAGACCATCGGGCCTGAGGACTTCATCAAAAATTTGAGACAAAATTTTAGCTCTTAGTATGTAAGAATGTCTAGATATTTTTCCCTTGACCAAATTCTGTAAAAGTTCGGCCAGAAAATTATCATCTACAACACCCTCTCTAAATGCGGGGCAGTCACAGTAACATGAAGACAATATTTGAACAAGTGCATCAAATCCACACGTATTAGTAAACATAAACTTTTTTTATTATAATCGTAATTGTTTTTAATGTAGAACAGTTTCCATTTTTAATTAAAGATATAGGAACTGTTTTTGTCCGTGCCGAAAGTTCCATAAATTCCCATTCTTTTTGATTTTCCAGATAAGATCTCCGTGGACGTTTAGGTTTAGTTGCACCTTCCCCTTTCCAGTTTTCAACTGCTCTATCTTCTTCATCTTTCATTGTCTCGTCGTTGTAATCGTTTGTTGTTTCCACTTCTTTGGAATTTGATGTGTTTTCTCTGACAAAGAAAGAAGGTCGTCTGCTTCTTTGGGTACAGCTGAATATAACTTATCTTCATTTTTGTTAGTACATTTAAGGGAAAATATTTTCTTCGCCTTTCCATACTAACATGCTGTCCTTGTTTTTTGAATTCACTAGAGGTATAGCTCCTTCTAAAGTTTCTATGTGGATTTTCAAAACTTTTCTAAGCCTAATAAATTTTGAATTAAAAGTAACTGTTGTTTTCCCACCTCTTTTTATTTGCAGTATAGCCTTTGCCAGTATTTTTGAAAATGTTTTAGTTCATATGTATAAATAAATCGTAGAGCACTCGGTGAAGAATTGGATTGTCCAGCCACCATTAAGAAGTTAGCCCACCAATTTTCGATATTAAAAACCAATGTTATTTTCTCAGCACTTTTTGAATTAAGTACAGCACATAAAAAACATAAAAAACACATAAAAAACTCGAAGGCACTCGGTGTGGTTGGGCTGTCGTTAAGTTAGCCCAACCATTATTTAAATAAAAAACTACGTTTTTTTCTCAGCACTTTTTATTTAAAGTACAGCATTCGCCAGCATTTTTCAAGATCTTTTAGTTGACATAAAGAAATCGTTTAGCACATGGATGGTTGGGCTGTCGTTAAGTTAGTCCAACCATTACTTAAATTTAAAAAACTCCGTTATTTTCCCAGCACTTTTCATTTAAAATACGGCATTTGCCAGCATTTTTAAAGGACTTTTAAATGACATAAACAAAACGTCCAGCACATAAAATGGTTGGGCCACCGTTAAGTTAGCCCAACCAAAAAAATGCAAAAAATCTATAAAACTAAAGTAGCATTTTTTAAATAAATAGCAGCATTCTTCAGCACTTTCCGAATACATTTGAATGCCGTATGTGCATTTTCAAAGTTTAAAAGTGGTTGGGCCAACTTAACGCACGTGCTGATACCATAGGCCCAATACCGCAAGTTTGTTTTAAGCTTTTTACCAGTTAACGATTGACAATTTCAAGTTAAAACAAAAGCAGCTTTATTTTTTTAACACACAATACTGATGGGAAATAATGTTCAAAGTACACCAATTTTTTTTCAGTTTTCAGAATTTTTTTCTGAATTAAATAATGCTCTTAAAGCATTTTAAAACACTTTTATACCTACAGCCAGAATAGAAGAATGTATCCTGTAAATAACTTTCAAAAACGTTAGTCAAAACGGCTGTAAAACACCGAAGAAAGCTGAAATTTGACGCTTTTTAGACACATTTGACAAAATGTGGTCGAAAATTTGGTTTTACTAACTTACTTTCCACAAACTCTTAAACACGTTTACAAATTTGTTACATAAATAATTCCAGTTGGTTTATTTATTAGTTAGTCATTGCTTAAAGAAAATATTTTCAATTTTTACGTTTTGTTGACGCATTCTTTTCGCCAAAATTATCAAACATAGCTCAAAAAATCGACAAAAAATAAAAAATATCAGGTAAGGAGTAGTTGTTTTTTAATAAAAAATAAAATGTTCCGAAGAAAACAATTTACATTTTATTTTTAAAAATTGATAAAAACAACCAATTAATTTGTACCTACTGATTTCTTCTTGAAACGACAATCAACTTTATTTAAACTGAAACAAAATGACTAAATACGTCGTAATAGCCCCAGCAATCTGAAACTGACACAATAAGCACATTTTTAACCAAAAACACTGTACCACCGTAGTTAACAACTCTCGATTGATTTTTGTGAAACCATAAACCGAAAACTCAATCTTACATTCTCCTAAATACGTCAGAAAAAATTCCAATGATTTTTTTACTTCTTGGTTTACACTCAGACAGAGTAATTTGCAAATCAGTTGAGATGTTTCTTTCGTCTTAAAAATTTTTGTTTCATTTTTGAATAAAAAAATAGATTTTTTACCTTAATGAAACATTCATGACAAGGTTCTATAATCAAAAATAAACGTAAAATATGAGCAGTCATCCAAACTGTTTGTGACAGTATTGAAGTGCTATCGCCTGTGCTCATTATTATGGAATAGAGACCATAAGGTGTAACTAATAAATGGATCAAACAACCTAAAATTATAACCTAAAACAAATCAACAATCAAAAGAGTTATTTTTGGAATTATTTTTACCAAAATTGGAAATCCGTAACAATAATTGATCGAATTTGTGGCTTCGATCAGTTTTTCGTAACCTTTAACTAAATCCTCAACTTCGGCATGAGCTTTAAAAACATTCACCTAACTATTTTTATTTTTACACAAAAAATCTTACGTTTTTTTAATGTGGTGACACTGTTTAACCCAGTCACAACCATTTTTGCCAACTTTTTATTAATCACACTGATTCTAATTTGAATCAAATGCACAAAGTGCCAGAAAAGCAACTCTATGACCACAGTGGACCAATACGAGATGTAATAAGGCAGACAAAGCAGAAAAATATAGTTATGACTTAACTTGAGCCATAGAAATAGATCCATGCTTAAAGTAAAAGCAGTGCAAAATGTTGTCAGTGCTGTTATTTGGAAAATTTTTGTTGATTTTGTTGGTTGGTTTTGGAGAGAATCGAACTGGAAAAATTTTGCTAGAAAATTATTTAACTTAATGATAAGATACTTGTTTCAAATGACTTAAATAGTTGATAGTTTGGTTGGTTTTGAATAAAGCAAAAACCGGGCCTATTACACAAGGCAAAAGAACAACCACAATGTCTGAATAAGTGACGAAACGTCGCGTCGTGTCTCCAAGACGAACTAAATAAATTACGTCCAATTGATACACTTGTGATAAGCCAGTGATGCTTGTTATTACTGAAAAATTGTCAAATCAAATTAAAACACCTTATATTGTCACAAACTTACCTAAAAGACAGCTTGCAGCTAACGTATAAATCGTATAAAAACGCGACTTCGTAATTATGTAATTCCCGGCAGAAGTTTTCGTCCATTTTAGTGGTTGTAAGCAAAAAAATCTACTTAGATATAAAACGGGAGATAACACATGGAATAGTTCTTTAGATATGGTGATAGTCATGTCTAAAACGTTCTGAACGAAACAATCATTGCACCACACAATGAATATTTAATAATGTTTTTTTAGATATGAGATTAATAGTAAACATGATTTTGTTGTTTTATTTCTATTTTATGGAAGTAAATACTGACACGCAAATGCAATCTATTGTTAAGAGGTATTATCAACTAAAGAGCTATAATTAATTTTCGGTTAAACAGTTCTGTATAGCGTGACAGAGATATTAGAACTTATTTTTGTTTTCTTGGTTGAATTTTTTAATAAAATTAAAAATACAAGTTGCTGAAGTTTTTCAACAACCTCTTTAGTATTTAAATATTTAGGTAAATATTTTGAACACAATTTAGGGAATTTTTTTGCCCATGAATTAGTTTTTTTGCTTATTTTACACAGTTTACAAACTAGCAAAGTTACGGGAACAGAAAATAGGGTGACCCAGCAGTGTGTAATCGGTCTATAACGTTTTTGTTATTTGAAATATTACCATTCTGTTTTTATTATCCGATAGATCGACTTAAAGTCCACAAACTAAAAATATTTTTATTATGCACAAGGTGTTGAATACAGGGTGGTGCACCAAAGTTATATTTTTTTTAAATAGAACACCCTATATATTTTTGCATAATTAGATTGTACGCAAAAAATATTGTAACTTTATATAAACTATTATGGGTCTATCTCTTTTCGTTACGGAATTATTCAACTTTTCGTTATAAAAAAAACCGATTTTTTAAAAATTACTGCAAAGTCGCTTATGAATATTTTTCAATAAATTTGCAACAGAAAAATTCAAAATACCTTGTAGTTTTAGTAAATAGACAACTTTTAGTTAAAGCACGCAGATAATATACAGGATGTGTCAAAACGCAAAAAGTTGAATAACTCATTTTTTTCAAAAGGAACAGCCCTGTATTTATTAAATGTGTCGATAGCATTGATAAGCTTTCTAACGGTATTGGGCTTGCGTAGCAAATTTAAAATATTTTTCGAGATTTTTTAAAAAAATATATTTTATTACAAGACAATTTGTTAGCCAAGAATCTGAGAGTCAAATGGTAATTAATTTTTTGACATGTACTAATGTGACTAATTACACAAGTAATCTAATTATTACCTGATACATAAATGAATTTCATTCATCAAGAATTATTAATAAAATAAATAAAAAATATATTTTTTATTTTTTTTTGAACACTAAGAAATATTGTAAATTTGCTATACAAATTGTATATCAATAGAAAGCTTATAAAAAATGCTGTCGATACGTGTAAAGAAATACATGGTGTTTCATTTAAAAAAATAAGTTATTCAACTTTTTTGCGTTTTGGCACACCGTTTTGGTACAATATTTCCGTGTTACAAGTAAAAGTCGACTATTTCGTAAAACTACAAGGTATTCTGAATTTTTCTGTTGCAAATTTGTCAAAAAATATTCATAGGCGACTTTGCAGCGATTTTTCAAAAATTGGTCTTTTCTATAATGAAAAGTTGAATAATTTCGAAACGAAAAAAGATAGACCCATAATAGTTTATGTGAAGTTACATTATTTTTTTGCGTAAAATTTAGTCATGCAAAAATATATAAGGTGTTCCATTTAAAAAAATGTAACTTTGGTTCACCACCCTGTATACAACACCCTGTGTACAATAACAATATTTCTAGTTTATGGACTTAAGTCGATCTATAAGATAATAAAAACAGAATTGCAATATTTTAAATAATAAAAAAGTTATAGACCGATTACTCACCCCTGGGTCACCCTGTACAAGGTGAATTTAGTAAAAGTGTTTTTACAATATCTAAAACTAATAAACGCTCAGAGTTTATCGCTTGCTATTAAATACTTTGTATTTTCTACATTTTTTTCCAATTTTTATAATTAAAATAATTAATTAACGAATAGAAATTAACTACAAAGTAGTTATTTCTCGTGTTATTCATTAAAACACAGAAATCCTTAAAAAATGTATGAATAACAATAGAAATAGTAAAATTTCAACAAACTAATATTTGCATATTTTTTTATAGATATTAATACAGCAAACCTTCAACAACAGTAGTTTTCCATTAAGGAAGGTTTCACTGTACTCTTTTTAATGAATTTTATTTATATGGAGGTGTAGAAAAATTCGAAAAAATCACATGTATAAAGAAAAATATAAGGTCTTTGACTCCAAACGCTGACTTCTATGCAACTATTAATTTACGAGTTATAGTAAAAACAAATATTTGTAGCAGACTCAGCTCGTATGTAATTAATATAATTTTGTTAATATAGAAGAAAATTTCAAGAAATTAATTTGAACAATTATATTATTGTATCTCTGTTTGTTTTGTAACAATTTTACAAGGTTCTAAAGACAAATCTTGCTTAATTCGATGAAGTTTTAACTTTTGACATTAGTTTAAAATAGTAATAATTTAAAATAATCCAAGGTTTCAAGTAAATAGTTTGCTACTTCACATTATGTTTTCTTTTGAGGAAATTATAATGTAAACCAGTGGTTCATAGCTTTCTTTATTTGATTTGACCTGACTTGACTTTAATTGACTTGGCTTGACCGACCTGACATGGCAAGCTGTATTGTGTAAACGCTGATAAGTTTTTGATTTTTTTTAAGAATTTTTAAAAAATGTTTAACTTTAGTAGTGTTTTTCTTAATAGTTTGCCAATTTTGCAATTTCGGTCATTTAATTCAACAATACCGAAGAAAAAATAAATTTTTAAATAAAACCAAATCTTTGAAACATTTTTTTCCTAACAAATTTGCCTATTTTATGATAGGTATTGGAATAAACTCAACAAATAAAGGTCAGTTTTTTGAGCAGAAACTAAAAATTTCTAAATCAGAGCGATTCCCATTGACAAATAGGTAAGTTAAATCGAACAAAGTAAGTTGAAAAATTTAATTATGGAACATTTAATTTTAATTGAATGTAGCAACTTCCTATACAGGGTATTCCGTCTAAACCCCACATTAAAAGTATTGAAAGTTCTAATAAAAATATTGATCTGAAAGTTGGCACTCAGTTATAATCCGTTGAGTTTTGCTCAAGAAAAATATTCTCAAGATGGCGGCACTTTCGGTTATACCGGAAGTCGCTATCAACTTTCTTATTTTAAATTAAAGGCTATGTTTTTCACTGCGTTTTCGGATTAGTTGAAATATTTTAAGGCTGTTTTTATCAGCTTTCCCTAAACCTAAGTTTAACCGTTGTCGAGATATTTAAGATTTTTTGAAAATGTTTGGGTTTGTCTTATTTTTATTTTACTAGATGGAGGAGAATTTTTTTTGTATCGATAAGTAATAGCATTTCCTGTACCTATCTGTGATAATTTTAAAATATTTAAACAATGTTGTTTTTTTTTGACATTGTAGAAATTTTCTTACTAATCACAGCTATTTTTCCATAGTTTGCCATAAAAACATTTCTGATTAAACAAACGACAAACTCCGTCGAAAATTATGTTTCTGTGAAAACAAAATAAATTCATTCAAAAAACTTCAATTTCTCACATTTTTTCTCTCGTTTTTATGGCAACCTATGAAAAAAGACCTATGGCTAATGAATTTCTCAATCCCAACAAAAAGTTAATGTAATTTGAAAATTATTAAACATACGTAAAGGGAAGATCGATACAGAATTAAATTCTATAAGTTGTACTGAAATAAAACTTGTAGTCTTTCATTTGAAAAAAATGAGTTATGGGTGATTAAAGTTTTAAAAAATATTGCTTTAAATTTTTTTTCAAAAATAAGAAAGTTGATAGCAATTTCTGGTATAACCGGAAGTGTCATCATCTTAAAAATAATTTAATTGAGCAGGACCTAAGTATACAAACTTTCAGATGACTATCATTATTAGAACTACCTTCTAATGTGGGGTTTAAACGGAACAGCCTGTATAATCAATTCTTTAATAACGAACAAAGCCAAAATAACTCATTTTAAAGCATTTTTTTAAATCAAGGCCAATTTTTGTAAAAAATAAGTTTAGTCGAAAGAAATATGTAGAAAAATTCAAATCAAGAACTTGTTTTGAACCAAACAAACATTTAACTAGTATAGAATACATCATACACTTAAACGTTTGCTTTAAAATAAAGAAACATACAAGTAAAACAGTTGTACTAGTTTAAAATTACACATTTGATTTCTTAAGAACAAACAACGAAAATAAATAAAAATGTATTGTTGTGATTTCTTTGGACCTAGATAAGGATTGAAGTTTATAACACAGCAAATGAAATCCAATAACGTCGTCTTACGAGTATAAGTTATAATTGGATTTTATTTGTTATAACGTCTATTTCTTTTTTAAAAATTAATTTAAATAAAAGTCGCAGAGTAAAATATACTGATATTCTGGTTTTATACATTACGTACAAATGAAATGGAGTTGTGTAATTAGTTGTTGTTTATATTAGAAATTAAAAATTAAGAACATTTTCGTCAACATGACTCTTACAATATCTAAACAGTTATTCCAGGTGTTATTTCCTGTTTTATATCTTAGTAGATTTTTCTGCTTACAACCATTAAAGTGGGGGAAAATTGCTCCTGGAAGTTACACAATTACAAAATCTCGTATCTATATGATTTATACTGCGGCTACAAGTTTTCTCTTAGGTAGGTGACTTTATACAGATTGGTTAAACTTGAAAATATGACACTTTTCCAGTAACAACAAGCATCTATGGCTTGCCACAAGTCTATCAATTGGAAGTTGTTTACTTAATCCGGCTTGGAGACACCACGCGATGTTTCGTCACTTTCTCAGACATTGTGGTTATCCTTTCACCTTGCGTTACAGGGCCAGCTTTTGCTTTATTTAAAACCAACCAAACAATCACCTATTTAAGTCACTTGAAACAAGTATTTTATCATTAAGTTAAACAATTTTCTAACAAAATTTTTCAGTTCGATTCTCTCTTCAACCAACCAAAAAAATCACCAAAATTTTTTTTTCACAACAGCATTAACAATATTTTGCACTGCTTTTATTCTAAGTACTGTTATAGTCTTATGGCTCAAGTTAACTGGCAACTATATTTTTTTACTTTGTCTTCCTTATTATATCTCGTATTGGTCCACTATGGTCATAGAGTTGCTTTTCTGGCACTTTGTGCATTTGATTCAAATTAGAATCGGTGTCATGAATGAAAAGTTGGCAAAAATGCTTGTGACTGGGTTAAACAGTGTCACCACATTAAAAAAACGTAAATGTTTTTGTGTAAAAATACAATTAGTTAAATGTTTTTATAGTTCAGGATTTAGTTAAAGGTTATGAAAAACTAATCGGGGCTACAAATTCGGTTAATGATTGTTACGGATTTCCAATTTTGGTAAAAATAATCCAAAAAATAACTCTCTTCGTTGATTTGTTGAGTTGTTCTAGGTCATAATTTTAGGTTGTTTGGTTCATTTATTAGTTACACCATATGATGTCTATTTTATAATCATGAGCACAAGCGATAGCACTTCAATACTGTCACAAACATTTTGGATGACTGCTCATATTTTGCGTTTATTCTTGATTATAGAACCTTGTCATGGATGTTTCGTTAAGGTAAAAAAATAATTTTTTTATTCAAAAATGAATCAAAAATTTTGAGGCAAAAAAACATCTCATCTGGTTTGCAAATTACTATGTCTGAGTGTAAACCAAGAAGTGAAAAAGTTATTGGAATTTTTTGTGGCGTATTTAGGAGAATGTAAAATTGAGTTTTCGGCTTATAGTTTTACTAAAATCAATCGAGGGTTGTTAACTACGGTGGTACAGTGTTTTTGGTTAAAAATGTGCTCATTGAGTCAGTTTCAGATTGCTGGGGCTATTACGACATATTTAGTCATTTTGTTTCAGTTTAATAAAAACGGTTGATTGTCGTTTTTTGAAGAAACAATACAGCGCTGGGCAAAAGTATGGAACCAAGCGTTTTGTGCCCAAACTATGCACCTTACGAAAAAAATAATTAGTACATCATCAAGTATTTTAAAAATCTGATCATTTTTCAAGAATAAAATTTTTCAAAATTCTTTTTACTTTTCGAGTTATCAAGAAAATCGTTTTCTCAAAAGGCACCCTACCACGGAAATTTTTTTGGTAAACTACTTTTTTCTAAAACTTACTTTTAATTAAAGAATATTGTTTTTATACCATTGGTTTTCTGAAAATAAAATATTAAATTTGCGCTCCGAGTTCATTACGAAGGGTTTTCGAACTTAACCGAAGTGATTTGACATATTTGCAAAAAAATTGACGAATTAAATTACTCGTATAAAAACATCCATGGATTATAATTGTTATAATTTTTCTATTATAATGCAAGTTAGGCGCTTGTTTGTCATTACAGGTTACAGTGTTTATGTCATAGCGATAAAAATATGAATATGCGGTGTGCAAGCGACCAGAAAATAGGACATATCTAATATAAATTATATACATCCTTAAAATTTATCCTTAGGTAGACCATGCTTTGTTTTATGAAAAAAATCCTAAACGGAGGTCTTCTCAGTGATTCATAACTGTTCAAGTTATGAGGATGATGTTATTTTAATTTTTTAATCAAAATAATCAGCGGGTCATCTTTCCTGCAAAAATGGGAAAGATGACCTAATTTTATATGAGATATATAGCTACCGTTTGCGCCTACACAGGGTGATTCTTTTAATACCTAAATTAGAAACTTTTTAATTTTTAGAATAACTAGAGCTTTAAAAATTTTTTATACGACCCAAGTAGACTATTCCGAGTTTAACTAAATTATTTTTAAAATAACTGAGCTTTTGAAACTGCGAGAAATTGGCGCCAACTTTTAAATTACAAATTGTAACCAAACATTTTTGAATTTACCTTTTAAAATTTACCCCAGTTTTTTTTTGACATATGTCAATTTTTTTTGTTAACATTTTTATTTGCAAGGGTATATTTAAAATATCACAGCTCTTGAACCGTTTGTGGTAACCAAAATTTCGAAAAGCCTTCTAAAATCTTCAAAAATGTCAACTGTCAAAATTCAAGGCTAGTTTGATTTTTTGAAAATGGTTATCAAAAATCGGCTATAATTCAGTTTTTTCAAATGGATCGACCTTATTTTCTTAACGGCAAACGAAAGAACAATAATATCTATGGTGATTTTTGTCAACAGATTCTATACCTGTCTTTTACAGTTTTTGAAAAAAATTACAAAAACGGATTTTACTTCGTAATTTTTATAATTAATCAAGTAGACCTTGCAAAATGGTCAAAGTTAAACATTTTATTTAGTTTTTAGCTCGTTCATTATTGAATAAGCAGTAAAACTATAATATTTAATTATGGTTTATGCTAACTTAGTGAATTATGTAAAGTAACTCACTAACTCAATCAGTCTGCCAACAAAATATAAACTTCTTGAGTGAAAATGGTGGACAAATTTAACATTTTTTTTAATCAGTATTTTTCGATAGTTTGCTCGATTAAAAATGAATATAATGAGCTAACATTTTGTTTTTTGTGATTATTTCAAATACTGCAAAAAAATTGATGTTCTTTTAAGTGCCATTGAAAACACAGGATCATTCTATTTGAAAAACTGTGTTGTAATAATTTTTTAATCATTATTTTCAAAATATCGTAGTAGCCTTGCAATTTGACAGTTGACAATCCTAAGATTTTAGAAGACTCTTCAAGTCTTTGGTTATTCACTTATTGAAAAAAGTTCAAGGGCTGTGATATTTTAAATAAACCCTTGCAAATAAAAATTTTAACAAAAAAATTGACATATATTCCATTTCATTTCATAGTAGAATTTTGCAAAATCGCATTTGTACTTTTTGGAGTGAAATGGAGCACAAATTAAGAGTTTCGAGTGAATATTCTTAGCTCAAATCGTGTGGCTGAGATTTAGTTTAACACAGAATTCCTTTCTTTTACAGAAACTATCAATGTGAGCTTTATTTTTCACTTTATTTTTGCAGTTCTAATGGGAACTGAAATGAGATATATACTTTAAAAGATATGACATATAAGTACTAACAATTAGGTACATTTTACTCAGTTCCAAAAGGCGATTCAAGAATGCAATAAAAATAGATGGTTGCCATTTAAAATTTCAGAACTGAGTTGAACTCGGAATGGTCGATTCAGATAGTATCCGAAATTTTAAAACTTTATTTATATTAGAAGTAAATTAAAAAGTTTGTAACGTTGGCTCTAAAAGAATCAGCCTGTATACCACTTTTTAAAAGATTTTAAAAGCAAAAATAAAAAGTGAATGATGTAAAACAAATAAAACGAAATGTTAGACAACTTATTAAAAAAAGACGGTTAATTAATGTCAGAAGAATTTTTATTAAATTTTGAGATACAATATTCACAGAACAAGAATCAGGGCCGGATTATAGTTGTAGGAGCCCTTAGCAAATCTGACTCGGTGCCCCCCTCCTACATATTTAATTTTAAACGTATAACGTAGTTTTTTAAACAAGGTAAACAGATGTATAGAACAGTAAACAACTTAATAAAATTAAAGAAAAAATCAGAAATAACGAATAAAAAAACAGAACACTTAAGTCTCCCTACCTACTCTAAAATCGAATTTTACATTTTATACAAGAATATTTATTAACAAAATCACTGGAATTACAATTATTAACTGAAAAAAACTCCTTTCACACAAAACTAAATAAGTTTGAAATGTCCTTTTAAATTTTTAATGGTTTTTATTGTAATTGATAAATTTTGGTAAAGAGCTGATACCAGAAGGGCAGATTGTAGGTAGATGTAAAACTTTCAAGCAAATTATACGTAATTAAAAAAAATAAGTTGGTATACTACTTTGTTCCTATACGTCTTTTAGCAAAAAAGCTTCTTGAATTTAAATTTTTGAGCACATAATACCACCTTAATCACTATTGATTGTTTATAGGTACAGTATCTACCTACAATGTGAGTCTGTAGGTATGTTTTACAGTATCTTCAAAACTAATAATTACACACAGTTCTTTATGCATTTAAACTGTTTCAGAATTTTTCTACATTTTCTTCTAATTAAGTTAACTGAATGGTAAAAAATAATATTTCATGTAATTCTAAAAAGAAGCAATGCTTAAATGTTGGTTTAAGAAAAAGTATGTTAAAAAAAGTGTCGCTAACCCCAACATTTAATTAATTAAACAAAAACAAAAAATTGAAAATGCGTAATTTGGCAACGATTTTCTTAAGAATTTTTGCTCAATACACTATCTAAATAAGCATCGATTTAAAATGACAGTAGAAATTACAAAATTCCAGTTCGTGTAATTAATATTTCTAATTATGTAATTAATTTTATTTGTAAGAAATCATCAAAAAATTCTAAGAAAGTCACATGCATAGAGAACATTATTAAGTATGTATTTATTAGCATTAAATGATTTCTGTGTGATTACTAGTTTTTGAAATATAGTAAAAATATTTTCAGAAGACCCACATTGTATATTATACAGAATTTTGAAACCAATTTCTGTTTTCTCTGCCCAACTAGCTCAAAAGCTTTTTATTATCCAAATTTCGGTCTAATCTTGATTTTAAATATGTTTCTAATAATTTTAACTCAAAAACGATCGTAGACGACCGATGCACAACAGAATTTAATTCGTCATGTTTCGTTTAAGCCTTATAGTACACCTACTTTCCTTCAAAAATGCATTTAAAGTGATTTCATATCAAGAAAATAAACAAGGCATGTTTAGGGTATTTGTACATACCTGTTACAATTATATAAATACGTATCAGTAACTTGATATTTTATTTTAATTAAAAACGTGGAAATCATTGACAATGATTTTTACAATTGCATTTACATTTTACAATTTGCAAAATGTAAGACACCTCAACTTTTGAAGATATTTTCTTTTATTTAAAGTTTTATTTAATTTTAAGTTGTTAATTTTTTCTCAACTTTAGTTGGCACCCTTAGGCTGCAGCCTAGGTAGCCTAACGGGTAATCCGGCCCTGACAACAATATAATCAAACATCAACGATTGGATTGAGTGTCTCAACTGTAAGAGACGTTCAATGAGGGATTGTTCCGAATTTTTGAGCTTGTGTGTTTTATGTAAAAAAAGGAACACCGACTTAATTTTTTTTAATTTTATCACCTCTAATTACTGAGTCATTTCACTCTCGCACCATATCATAGAGGGCCTTACACCTGCTTTTTTGTATTTTTTTTAAGAAAAGTTTTTGACAATTTGTTTTTACCTGTACTCAATAGAACTGTAGTTATGTATTTGTTCTAAATAAAAAATATCGTTTTTTGTAATGTCGAAAATATTTTTATTGTAATTCTTTTTTAAATATGGGCTTTTTCTCTCTGAAATACCCTACCTAAAAAAGAAAAAATCTTTCAGTTTTTGGCATGTATTCAACAGAATATCAACAGTTTTTTAATAAACAAAACAAGTCAAAATAAAATTATTATATAATTATAAAAATTACTTAAAACGAAATACATCTAAAAAATTTGAACCATATAAACATTTATGTAAAATACAGGGTGATTTGATTGATATGGGCGTGCTCGATTGCTCCTGCACTGTTCAAGATATCGAAATAAATCAAATTGCACTGCAAATGCAAAGTTAAAGTGTACGTTCTAAAATTATTTTGCCATATGCAGGGTGTTTCATTTTTACAGTACAGCCTTTAACATAGTTTTTTTTAATGTCACCCTCTGTATATTTAAACATATTAAAATTTGCAATTTTTTGGGCTATAAAATCAAAATTAAAATCAGTTTAGTTTTTGCAGCTAACTTTAACCGTACAGAAGATTTTTTTTCTACAATTATTAAAAAATCGCAGTGCCCTTGGTTTTTGGGATATCAAGTTGGAACTTTGTTCGTAGGTAAACAAATGGCTGAGGAATCTTATGGTGACAAGACCATACATTTGCATTGTAGCATCACCTTGTTGTGACACATTCATTTTGGTAAATTTTGAAGAACCATAACTTAATTTTTTAGCACTCTCTATATTTTATTACTAATTATTATTCAGCGTTTCATTTTACATTTTTTTTACCTCTTTAATTTTTTTCCAAAAGTTGATAGTTAAGGAGATAATTCAGTTTTTATGACAAATGCACATATAAACTTTTGGATACTAATGTAGCATTAGTGTTGTTAAAAATACATTTTTAGAAGTATTTAAATACAAATACAAATACTTTTTTGGCAAAGTAATTAAATGTAATTCAAATACAATTTTTGAAAATGTATTTAATTCCAAATACAATTACATTAGTAATGTATTTAAAAGTATTTAAATACTTAGTGGGGATTATAAATTTAAGGATAGGAAAGTATAAACACTAAGATTAAAAAAACTGTTTATTTACATTTGCTTTCGGGAAAATAGTAGAGCAATATACAATCATACATCAATACCAATACAAAATTATTTACATGTTCATAATACTATCTAATTTAATTTACTTACGTATTCTAAAACCTATCTAATCATTTTAATCTAACTTATTTTTTTAAAACAACAAATTTTCGAAATGTTCATCAGAAAATTTATTTCTCTGAGGGGTCAACATTTGGCCACCTACACTAAACATACGCTCAACTGGAGCGGAAGATGGTAATACAACATAGTATTTTTTAAACATTTTCAAAACTGTCGGATATGACTTTAACATTAAAATGTTTTTTTCTCCGAAAACTTTAAATAAGTTAAAATTTCGATGACTGCAGTATTTTCTAACACATCATCTCTGTGAGTACTGGTATCCATCATAAAATCGAAAACAATTGCATCTTGGTATAGAGGCGATTTGACTTTACATACATCATCGCTAAATTCTTTTTGAATTTCATCGGTCAAGATTTGTTTTACAAAAGAATACTTTTTATTTTCTTTGTCTTTGTTAATCCAATTTAATTTGAATAGTGGCAAAGAACAAGTGGAAAAAATGTATGGTCTGCTCAGCTCGTTTCTAAAAACTAAAATTTTATCAAAGCGGTTTTTTATACTTTTACTTATAGTATTTTGTATCTCTGAACAGAATTTTAAATCTACCATTTTAGATTCTCTGTGCATTATTTGCAAAATCGTTGGCACGCTACAGTAGCGTGCTATAAAAAACAATACATTTTGACATATTAATGTTACGTCACGTTTTGGTTTTATTATGTAAATAATTTTTTCGCGTAAAATGCAAATCTAGAAGTCTCATCTCGACATAAATTTTAATAAAATTTTGACTAGAAATTATTAAATAAAAATAATAGTAATTTTGAAATTTTAACAAAATTTATTTTCACAACAAAATCAAAACGTCACGTACAAAAAACGCCAGTCTGATGTTATCATGTGGGAATGTATTGTTTTATATGGCACACTACGTTGGTATCCATTTGCAATTTTCAGAAAAACCGAGTTATCTCGGAAACTATCAACTTTTGGAAAAAATTAAAGAGATGAAAAAGATGTAAAATGAGATGCTGAATAATACTCAGTAATAAAATACTGAGGGTGCTAATTGAAAAAATCAAGTTATGGTCCTTCAAAGTAAATCAAAATAAATGTGTCACAGCTTGGTAATGCTACAATACAAATGGACAGTTTTTTTGCCGAAAGATACCCCCGACAGTTCTTTACACACAGACAAAATCCCAATTCAATATTTTGAAAACCAAGCGCACTGCGTTTTTTTAATTATGTCCCTGCAGACGCACAAAATTGTAGAACAAATTAAATAACTTCTTAGTGGTTAAAGCAAACTGCAAAAACTAAACTTATTCAGAAGAATTTAGAAAAAGAGCACATTTAAATATGTACAAATATACAGGTAGTGCCTTTTAAAAAACTGTAAAAATGAACGCCCTGTATAAAACAAAGAATTTTAGAACGTGCACTTTGACTTCCCATTTGTAGTGCCATACGATATCTTTGACAATGTAGGTGCAATTGAACACGCCCGTATCAATGACTCACCCTGTATACGTAAACGTTAAAAAAGTTTTGTTTGTATGTAGGTAATTTTTTAATTTTGACAACATCGTGATTTTTTTGGGCGGACAAATTGAGTTGACGGTTGAAGGTAATAATAATGTAACAAATGAAACCATTAAATTATTGAATTATTTTTTAAAATTCAATTTAAATAGCAGTGTTGCTCTGGCACGGGTTCTAATAAATAAATAGTGATATTGTAATCAGTTTAACTATTCATTTACCACAAAGGTTTTATTTGTTGCTTAAATAATAAATTCTATTAAAGTATTACAAGTGTTTTTTTCATGTTTACACATTATTTAGATTTTTTTATTTAATTTAATTTGTTACAAATTTAGAGGATTGATTGGTTGTAAATAGGATGTGTCTTTTTGTTATCATTGATCTGAAAGTCTTTTTCTCACCTGGATAGTTCCCAACCATATTTTCCTTTTACTCTGACAACAAGTTCTCGATTTTCACATAAAAGAAACAGTTTGGTTTGACGGTGATTATAAGAATTTACAAAGGGGTACACTTTATGACTGAATCAATAATATTAAATGTGCATTGTGTGGTGCAATGATTCAGAACGATTTCGACATGACTATCACCATATCTAAAACACTATTTCATGTGTTATCGCCCGTTTTACATCTTAGTAGGCTTTTCTGCTTGCTATCAGTAAAATGGACGAAAACTTCTTGTGGGAATTACAAAATTACGAAGTCGCGTTTTTATACGATTTATACGTTAGCTACAAGCTGTCTTTTAGGTAGTTATGTAACAATATAAAGAGTCTTAATGTGTTTTGGCATTTTTCCAGTAACAACAAGCATCTATGGCTTATCACAAGTGTATCAATTGGAAGTAGTTTATTTAATTCGACTTGGAGACACCACGCGACGTTTCGTCACTTTCTCAGACATTGTGGTTGTCCTTTCACCTTGCGTTACAGGGCCGGCTTTTGCTTTATTTAAAACCAACCAAACAATCACCTATTTAAGTCACTTGAAACAAGTATTTTATCATTAAGTTAAACAATTTTCTAACAAAATTTTTCAGTTCGATTCTCTCTTCAACCAACCAAAAAAATCACCAAAAATTTTTTTCACAACAGCATTAGCAATATTTTGCACTGCTTTTATTCTAAGTACTGATATAGTCTTATGGCTCAAGTTAAGTCGTAACTATATTTTTCTACTTTGTCTCCCTTATTACATCTCGTATTGGTCCACTATGGCCATAGAGTTGCTTTTCTGGCACTTTGTGCATTTGATTCGAATTAGAATCGGTGTTATGAATGAAAAGTTGGCAGAAATGGTTGTGACTGGGTTAAACAGTGAAACCACATTAAAAAAACGTAAATGTTTTTGTGTAAAAATACAATTAGTTAAATATTTTTATAGTTCAGGATTTAGTTAAAGGCTATGAAAAACTGATCGGAGCTACAAATTCAGTTAATGATTGTTACGGATTCCCAATTTTGGTAAAAATAATCCCAAAAATAACTCTCTTCATTGATTCGTTGAGTTGTTCTAGGTCATAATTTTAGGTTGTTTGGTTCATTTATTAGTTACACCATATGATGTCTATTCTATAATCATGAGCACAGGCGATAGCACTTCAATATTGTCTCAAACAGTTTGGATGACTGCTCATATTTTGCGTTTATTCTTGATTATAGAACCTTGTCATGGATGTTTCGTTAAGGTAAAAGAATATTTTTTTTATTCAAAAATGAATCAAAAATTTTGAGGCAAAAGAAACATCTCAACTGGTTTGCAAATTACTCTGTTTGAGTGTAAACCAAGAAGTGAGAAAATCATTGGAATTTTTTCTGATGTATTTAGGAGAATGTAAAATTGAGTTTTCGGCTTATGGTTTCACTAAAATCAATCGAGGGTTGTTAACTACGGTGGTACAGTGTCTTTGGTTAAAAATGTGCTTATTGAGTCAGTTTCAGATTGCTGGGGCTATTACGACATATTTAGTCGTTTTGTTTCAGTTTAATAAAAACGGTTGATTGTCGTTTTTTGAAGAAACAAAATATCTACAAATTGATTTATAACTAATCGTTGTATTTGTTAATTGAAAACGGTACGTGATATTTTTTTGCAAGTTGCGTAATCTCCGCATTAATTCATTTTTTTAACAAGTGCGGGTAGTATTTATAAACTGTTGCTTCTACTTGTAATAATAAAGGATAGACGTATTTATATTTTATTAGAAAGAAAGAGATAGAAGCAAAATAAAAGCTTTTGCTACATTTTATAAATATTACCCAGCGATTCTCACTGACATAGATGTTTTATCGAATAAACTAAACTGAAAAATTAAATGTAGAATATAGATTTGCTACTTTTTGTATCATATAGGGTACTTCCGGTAGAGATGTCCCAGCGGGTGAGATGACTCATTGAAATTGTTCTATTGTAATGCAAGTTAGGCACCTGTTTGTCGTTCCAGGTTACAGTATTCATGTCATTAGCATTAAAGAAATGAATATGCGGTGAGCTAAGCACTCAGAAAATAAGTTACAGTCCGGGACATTTCTATTTGGACATAAAAAATTTGAATTTTCTGACATTTATACGTATATTCAGCGTCTATGTGAACAAAAAATGTTCTCTCTCTCATTCTATGGTCCTTGAGCTTTAATAACAGGGACATTTTTTAAATTGGTAGCATTAGAAAATGACAGTAAACAGCTGACTGATGTAAACAATAACACAATAACAAAGGAAATAGGAAGGAAATGTTATAATTTTAATCTATATAACCAGTGGCTGCTTTAAAAGTGTGTACTAACAGGATAATAAAATATTTACGCAAGTATTTTTGAAGGTAGAAACATTACTTGTCATATAACAATTATAGATTGTATGATGAGACGGGAATGGCACAACACAGAATTGCAGTCAGTGATTGTGCTGGAGAAAGCTGCTGTGACGTACTGACAGTACTGACTGTCGCTGGTTGTATGATTTGCGTAATTTGTGATATATTTTGTGTGAAAAACTGGAAAACAAAGTGCATACCTGCATAACCTCACTTATCGCAGTTTTGCACATTTTGATGATGGGAATTGCGGTTCAAGTAATTATGAGTTATAGATGGAGCTCACTGTTTACTTCAAAGTAAGTTCACGACATTTATTAATTAATTATTAAAAAAAATATTAAAAAAATCACAGATAGTGTTTATAATTTGTAGCTGAAGCCTTTTGGGTCCACTTTTTTCGTTGTTATTTCCTGGTAGCGACTCTTGTTTCAAGCAGAATGGGTGTAAAGTTAAAAATAATCCCATAAAATTGTTAATATAACTCCGTTGCACTGGCATGGGGTATTTGAAAACTTACGTTTAACAAATACGTCACAAAGTCTCAGCCATCGTCGAAAAACATAATAAGGGCCTTATAACAACAAGCGCTTTCTGATTTTACTGTGGACGTGTGGAAGAATAGTGTGAAATATTGCGAAAAACCAACTTTTACTCTTGTTTACATTTTTGTACGTCTCTATCTGAGAGTAGTCGTCTTTTATAAAAAATATAGCTTACTAATAAAGGAAATTAAAGTGTTTTTATTTCTGGGTTGCCTCCAATTCCACTTTGCCCTTGCCTGATAATCAAGACACTGATAATGAAATTGGTGTAAGTGCATCGAATACAAACGTGTTGAATAGATGAATAAAAGAGAGACAACTGCTTTTTTCAAAAAGGCCATTTCAAATTTATTCAAAAAGCACACCCCCATTGAAAAGGGTCCATTCACGATGAAGTTTGGCTTCCTGCATGACATAGGTCTCGGGCACCAATCTCACTGTAAATGGTCTAAATTGGTCTTGCATCTCTAAGACATGGACTCACTGAGAGCGACTTCTGCAGTAGGCTTGAGACCTGCCTGCCTGTCTCGCAACAATCTCTGCATTATGATTCCAAATCATTCTATAAAACGCTGTCAATTACAAGCGATGATATGAGGCATGAGGCCGTCTCAGTGTATGTCTTGTGGTGTATGTACATTGAAACTGTTTCTTAAAGAACCCATTCACAATGAGATCTGCTTCGCTACATGCGGCGCAACAGGACTCAAAGACTAATCCCAAAAGACACAAAAAAACTGACACAGTTTCATAATTTTAAGCCATTGACAGCGTTTTCGAATGTTGGTGCAAAGACTTGTCGCGACGCAGGTTTCAGCCTTCCGCCAACGTCAGTCTCAGTGAAACCCTCTCAAAGTGATCTCAGCGAAAACCATTCACAATGAGATTGGTCTATGAGGCCTATGTCGTGCCGCATGCAGCGAGATATGTCTCATTGTTAATGAAAATAGGGCCTTTTTTGTTGTTTAAAGTCGTTTTTTAAAACTTTTAAAACTTTGGCAAATTTTACTGATGTGGCAGAGAGGGGGCATGCAATTGGAACATGACGATGACTACCCTAAAAGTCACTTCGAGGCTTTTATGGCCTTTTTAATGCAAATTTCAACTTTAAACCTGACAGTCATACCAAGGTCAAACATAACCTCAACAGTACTCCAGCAACGGTACTTCAAAGCATTTGAAAGTTTCTCCATTTGTTTTTAAGTGTTCTAGTTGGTACATTTTGCTGTACTTTACTACAATAAAGAAATATTTAAATTTTTATTATTGTTTACATTTGTCATCTGTCAAACACATCAAACAGCCAAGTTCCCTAAATTTGAGCTCTTATCTAGTTTTTGTGCTCTATATAGTCTCGCGTCAAGGTATGCGGTATGACGTATCTCATATAGAAATGTCCCGGACTATATATCTAATATAAGTTTTCATACATGCGTACAATTTATCGCTAGATAGGCCATGTTTTATTTTATGAAAAAAATTCTAAACTGAATTCTTCTTATTAGTGATTCATAACTGTTTAAGTTATGAGGATGCTGTTACTTTCATTTTTGCAAACATGGGAAAGATGACCTAATACTATATGAGATATGTGGCAACCGTTTGCACCTACACAGTGTGATTCTTTTAGGGCCTATATTAGAAACTTTTTAACTTCTAATACAACTAGATTTTTAGAATTTTGTGTGCGATCTAAATAGACCATTCCGAATTTACCTAAATTGTTTTCAAAATGGCTGGTCTTCCAAAACTACGAGGAATTGGCGCCAACTTTGAAATTTTATATAGAAACCAAACATTTTTATTGCATTTTTAAATTCAACTTCTCAAACGGAATAAAATTTATCCCAGTTTTTGGTACTTATCTGTCATAGTTTTGGACATATGTCAATTTTGTTGTTAACATTTTCATTTACAAGGGTTTATTTAAAATACCACAGCTCTTGAACTGTTTGCAATAAGTGAATAATTTTTTTTGCATTCGATAACCGAAATTTCAAAAAGCAATAAAATGTAACTTGTCTTTTTCCGATTATTTTATTTTTTATTAAAAAACAGCAAGTATTAACGTGATACCTGCATGGAAACTTTTTTATTTTGTCAATTACGAGAAAACTTACTTGGAATATTTGAATCATTCGGACACAATAAATAGCAAGTAATAAAGTGTTGAAAGCGTGAGAAAAAAAAAACAAAATTTCGACCACATTTTATCATTTTCTAACTTATTCTTATCGCAATTTTGCTTAAAAACAAACAACATCGAGTTAAAAGGTTTTTTATCAAATTTGGTTCAATTTTAGTAAATTTAAAAAAAAATAAACAGTACGTTAAACGAGTCAAAAAAAAACAGAAATCACAATTTTAAGTGCAGAGATGTTGCTAAAACAAACCGAAAAATTACTAAATCAATTAGTTGAAAATTGCATACTTTTTAGTTTTTTTGGTTGTTTCTCACGTTTAATATTAAAACTAAAGAATCAACAAAATTCGGCCAAAATCAACTGTAACTTTATTTTTCTCTAAAATGAAACGAAATAATATTACTTTCTTTATTTCACTGTATTTCGTTTATTTTTGAAAGAAATTTCGCCTGGAATTAGCTGAGAAATGAAAAAATTTTGTCATTTAATTTTTTAAGATTTTAAAGAATCTTTTTTTAAGTAATTTTTTTTTGAGTTGGAAAAAATGTGAGCGGCCTATACATAATCATTTATTCTGTGAATCAATCTGTGTACAGTCACGATCAAAAAGAATGACACCCTTAAAACCGCAGCCACAAATCTTTTCGATATGATACTATTAATGTATACGTTTTGCTACTTTATAAAGTAGCAGCTGGACAGTTTGTAAACTGTTTGTTGAAATTTATGACGTAAATGATTTTAATCGGACATTTGCTATCCGGCTCGGTTGGTAGGGTGTCATTCTTTTTTATCGTGACTATACACAGACTGATTCACAGAAGAAATGTTCATGCATAGGCCAATATTTTTTTATTATTAGAAGCTATTAATTAACTTGCTTTATTTTGTGCTTATTTCATTATCTGTGAGTTATTTTTAAACGGTTTCTGTTATACAAACAAACTGAAATTTTGAAATATTTGGTTTTATATACTAATTTATAAACAACAAAGAAATGTTATTAACAACTATCAATATTGCGGTTACTAATTGGAATACGAAGTTAAAACCAACGCTTTCTACAGGGTGATTCAAAAGTGTCGGCCAAAAAATTTTTGAGCTTTTCAGTTGAAGTTTTAGGTTAAGTTTAATGAAGCGAAACTGAATTAAATAAAAATTTATTAAACACAAGTATAACACACTCTTTGAAAATTGCTTGCGATGGCTGTCACAAGCAATTTCCCCACTTTCTGAAACTCTATTAAGAAAAATCACATTTAAAGGAATTCGTTTCTTATTTTTACAAACAACAATCAATTTCCTATATCACAACAGTGCGTTTACAATTTCACATAAGTACATAAGAAAGTTAACTAAAGTCTAAATGGTGGTAACAAATAAGATCATTAAATGGCTGTTTAATGATCTTTGCTTATTTCTAACACGTATACCTGTTACATTTGTCGATGTACAAAATTTTACATAAAAACATGTCATACCAAACTAGGGGCATCTAACATTTTTTAATAAATACGATTACAATTTGGGTACATTAACAATATTCGATTAAAAAACTACACTGTGATAGATAATAACGTAGATTTTTATTATCTATTAATGGCTGTTTGTGTGTATTTTAATCAAATATCGTACCTAAAGTGTTCTTAATCCTCTACTAACTAACAAAGATGTCTTAAAGCTGTGAGCGACTTGTACATTCATTTTTAAAACTAACTCTCAATATGATTAATTAACAAAATAATCTCTAATTCCTAAGTACAGTTGAATTTTCTAAAACCGCAACAGCCTTGTAGGCCCTTTAAAATGAAAATAAAGACACATTGCGGTTAGAGAAAATTGTGAAAAAATTAAACGTAATATTCTTTGAATTTACAACTGAAACGGTTATCTCACACTTCGGAAGGAGGTTGGACTGGGGTTTCTGGTGATGCTAAACGGACCTGGTTACTCTCTGAACGCACCACACCATTTACTTGGGTACTTGTTTGGGTATCGCGCCAAGGAGTTGTTAAAATTTGCAAGCGCTGTAATAACAAATTAAAAAAGTTATAAAAACTGTCTTTCAATCGAGAAAAGAAATAATAGTTTAAGCATTTCATATAGTTTATACACTTTGCATCATTTGAAATTTTTTTGGAAAAAGTAAAGGAACTTGTTTTTTTTTTTAATTTAAATATGTGAAAATGTAGGTATGTGTTTTTTTTACTTTGGAATTATTTTTTTAATCCAACACTTCTAAAAATCAAATTTTTATTTGATAAAATATTTGGTACAGATTTTGATATTCATTACAATAACTAACCGAAAATTTAAAATTACATAAAAATATACAGGCTGTCCCAACGATCCGAAAAAGCTCTATAACTTGTTCATTATTAAAGATATTCAATTTTTTTTTCTAGATTATAGCTGCGTTTCTGCTGCATGTTTCTTAAATATTGCGGTATATGCACAGGGTGTTCCAATATTTAAAAAAAACACTAAGAAAAGTAGGTTTTTCACTACTTTAAAAGGAAAAATTTAAACTTAAATCTGTTCCAATTGTTTAGCACAATGCAATTAAAACCATAGAAAAATTAAGAAGTTTGTTAAAAGTTGAATAACTTGAAAAAGTTAAATGGAACACCATATTTTTTGTTCTTGCTTCTCAAAGATTATTAAAGTGTATTAAGTTTAAAATGCCTAAAGTTAATAACTAAAAAGATATTTTACTTTAAAAGTTAATTTTAGCTACAATGTACACTATTCATGAACATTGTTGTTACCATAGTAAACCATGCCATAACCATAGCAACTTCACCACAGAACATTTGTTGGAGTTTATACGGGAATTAAAAATTCGCCAAAAATATTAAACCTATAGTTATTTCATTGTAATAAATGACAAATAATGGCCTAAGTTTAATGTTAAATATCTTTTGAATAATTAGCAAAAGACACTTAACTGTTAATGTTTTTAAAGGAAAATTTAAAGGTCTTTTGCAAAAATAAAAAATGGGTGTTCCATTTAAAATTTTAGTTATTCAACTTGCAACAAAACTTTTTATTTTTTATTTTTTTTAATGCAGTCAGCTAATAAGAATAATATATCTTTTTTGAATTTCCTTTTTTAAGGTGGTGAAAGTTCTACTTTTCTGAGATTTCTAGTTTTTGTGTAATGATTGTTATAAAAAAGCATGTTTTTCTTAAAATTTTTCTCAAGTTATTTCAAAAACTACGCAGAATCGACCAATACAAGTTTAGATTAAAATCATCACTATTAAAAGCTACGTTCAAAAATGCAATAAAATTTAGGGTGTTCGATTTAAAAAACATAACTTTAGTGCTTTCTTAATATTAGAACATCCTGTGTATACAACGCAATATTTTATAAGCATGCAGCAAAAACACAGCTATAAACTAAAGAAAAGAAAAAGTTTATATCTTTAATAATAAACAAGTTATGGAGCTTTTTCGGATCGTTGGGACATCCTGTATATTATTATTTATTTTTGACAAGCGTTCAGTAATTTGTTTCTTTTAAAATTTAGCTATTTTGCGAAATTTTGAAAAAACTTAATGATAAATTATATTATTTCATTAAAAAAACTCTCTTATTTTCTTGGAGTTGTTTGTTTTTAAACACATCGAAAAATCACATATTAAAACGTAATTTATGACGTTATTTATACATTAAAATACAACTTTCTAGACACATTTAAGAAGGATGTGAATTGTCCGAAAGTAATTTTCTTTTTTTTGAGCTTGTACAAAGAAAAATTTAATATTTTTCCTTAATTAACTTTTTTTGCAAAAATTTATTAAAACAAGTCAAAAAATCTTCTAATTTTTTTGTAGACAGTTTAAGCATGTTTTTGCAATTTTTTCAGGTTTTATTCAAAGAAATCAAAAAATCATACAGGTTGAACACTTTTTCACTTTATCTAATTTTTAATTAAAATTAAAAAAAAGCAAGTATTGGTTTGAATGTGATGTCAGTTTTGCCATTATTTTTTCTTAAAAGCTAATACATACAGGGTGATATTGGAGTGCATGCAAGTTCCATAACTTTTTTCTATCTAAGCTATCGACTAGATTTTTGTTTTAGAGGGTAGATTTGACAGTAAGACAGCAATTTCAAATATTTCAAGTTAGATACAGAATGTTCCAAAATATCGTATTCGACACAAAGCAAGCTTTAAATTGAATGGAAGGCTTCGTGATTCTGTTATCTACTAGGTAGCTCGAGTACAACTTAATTTTTGCCTTTTCTTTTAGACACAAAAAACACCTTTTTTCTATAAAACTTAAAAATTGTTAGGTATCTTTGAGCAAAAAATTAGTATTTCTTGTAATTTTGCTTTAACAAATTGTGAAATAACAAGATAAGATAATCGTTTTTTTTCTGAAAATCCATTTTCTTAGAAAGATTTTGCTTAAGTTGTTAGGTCGAGTATAACTTTATAGTTTTGCTTTTGTTTAGACACTAATAAGTCTCTTCTTTCTTTAAAAAGTGACTTATATTTCTGAGCATTGTTAAAAGAATTATAACAAAATTATAATTTAGTGAAAAATCGTAAAATTTTTGCATTTTTAAAAGTTAAAATAATGACATTGTGTCAACTGTATTGAGTATTTAGGGAACTCACTTTTTGTCTTAAAAACTGACTAATTTTGAGCATGTTTGAGTACATTTTTAAGCAAAAAATTTATTTTTTCTGTATTTTGTGTGGTTTCACTCCTACATATCATGGTATCTGTCGTTCAAACACTTTTTTTAAAACCTTTTTTTCGGATAAAATTAAGTAACTAGCTCTTTTGATCTTTGTTCAGCATTTACACATGAATTACTTTTTTCTTTCAAGATTAACTTGTGTTAATGAAAAATTTGAGAAACATTTCACAATTTGGTCAAAAATAAATATTAAGGTGGAAAATTACGATGTTTTGGCCTTTTTAAGTGTAGGGAAAACAAACTTACTTTTTGTCTTAAAAACGGACTAATTAGAATAGCTGTCTAGCTATTTTGCTTTTTAAAAAAATTTGATTTTTGTGTGTCTAATTAGTTTTAAAGGAAAAAAACATTAATGTTTTCTCTTTGTATGTAATTTTTTTGTACCCTTTCCTAAAATTAGCAATTAATTAATAGAATTATTATAAATAAATTTTAAAGTATGAAATTTTTCATTAATCGAAATTGTATGAGTTCTAGTATTATTTTAACACAACAGTGATGTTTTCAAGCAAAAAACTTTGATAAAAAATTGTTGATAGCCAATGAAAGTACGTTTATTTTAATTTTAATTTTTACACAATAATTATTTTTTGGAGTAGCAACATATTTTTACTTGTTCTTAGATGACACAAAAAATAACAGTTTTTTGCAGGTACTTAACAGTAATTAATTAATTCATTAATGAATTAGTTTTATTTATAAAGAAATGTTAAAAAATTCTGAAAAAAATCACAGGTATAGAAGAAAGTATAAGGGATTTAATAGCAGACGCTAAATTCTGTGCGATTATTAACTAAATATACAGCGTGCTTAAAAACTGGCCCACCAACTCAATGGTGTGTGGTAGAGAACTGGTTACATATAAAGGTAAAAATAGAAAAAAAATTCTTTGCATTAAAGTTATTGATAAATAACGGATTTTAGATAAATGATATGTGGCAACGTTGTCTAACAGTCGCGATCGCAATAGAATTTGATCAACAATAAAAATAAATTATTTTTGAAACGGTTTCCTAGGAAAAAATTCCCAGTGTTGGCACATCTACACATTGTGATTTTCTGGATGAATTTTAATTTCTTTAAATTAAAAAAACTGCTAAAGTCTGCTAGAAAATTTAAAAATAATTATTCATCGTTTTGTTACGGAACGATTGCCTGGTATGAAACATAAAAACATAAAAAAATAATGAAAACTAAAGAAGTTAACACAATAAGTTTGTAGCTCCAGATTTTTTAAAATATGACTTTAGGAATTTTTCCAACATTTTTCCCGTAATCTGCACTTGCTTCTCAATAACGTACCACTGAGTTGGTGCGCCAGTTTTTGAACACCCTGTATTTGATAATATCGTATTAGTTAATTACCTTGAAAAAAGACCCTGGTGTGGTAAGTAGTTTAAAAATGGCCACAACTGGAATCATAACAACTGATGAGCACGCTATAAGCCATCCCAAAATATTCGCCCAAGCTGGATAAACATAATCTTCATAGCTCAAAGGTTCATAACCCAGCAACCCATAAACAATAATAAATAGCAAGAAAACAGGAGCTGCAAACTTCCAACAGAACCTCCAGTAATAACCAGGTGCAAAACCAATCATATCTTTAATATCATCACAAAATCGTTGCGTTCCTAAAAATTAAAATCATCGACTTAAAAAAATAATTTCATTTCTTTTTTGACACTCACCGTAAATCCACGAAACGGCAATAGCTTCGAAAAAAACAGCGAAAAGCATCGAATATCCAGCTGCATATCGGTCCAACAAGTGGAAGAAATAAAACCCTCCTTGCGAACACGAAGCCAAACCCACTACAAAGTACAAACTGAAGAGACAAGCAACGAAAATTTCTCTGTGGCGTCCAATTCGTGGAAATTCATCGCTGAGAGCTGTTATTATGGCCTCCGAACCACCAAACTAAAAACCCAAAAAGACGTTTTAGTAAATTATTTTCAAAAATTAGAATTATGTGGCATAATTTTAACCAGGAATACCCCTTTAAAAATGAAAATAGTTCATGCGATTATTATGAAATTTTGCATGTCAAGAGACACAAAGACGCTCTTTGATATGGTGTAAATAGAAAACTTGTAAAAGCTATACATTTCCGGTGACAAGGGAACCCTTCCAGTTTTTAGGTGCCGGAACGGCTACCGCTAGCTCATGCATTATTTATTCCAACACATAATCGCGTCTTTTACTATTTTCATCAAGAAATAATCACATTTTACTTCAGATTAAATGAAATTGACAGCAATGACAGTTGTGTCATTCGTAGTGGACAGTTTCCAAGGTAATGGTACGCTCAAAATTTATACTTTTTAATTCTGCAGTGCGGTGTAGAGTTTAGTTTAATCCCAACTAACTCGAGAACGGTACATTTTGGCGACATGAAGCAAGAGTACCTTTTTTATTAAACAATAATTGGGCTTTTGATTTTTTGTATCAAAAATACGTGTTTCTAGGCCGAAAAATTGAGTTATCACCTAAAAACTGGAAAGGCCCTCTTGTCACCGGAAATGTATAGCTTTTACAAGATTTCCATTTACACCATAACAAAGAGCGTCTTTATGTCTCTTCACATGCAAAATTTCATAATAATCGCATGAACGGTAACAAAAATATTTTCAAAAAATCATTTTTCCATACCATTTTTAAAAAATTGTAATTTTCTAATTTTTTGTGGTGGGTCAGTAAATACTATCCTTATCTATCTATTCTTAATTGTAGAGGGGTATTTGTAGTTAAAATTATGCCACTTATTTTTGAATCACCAGATATGTATGCAGAGACTAAAGTATCTACTTTAGTCACGAAAATGCAAAAAAGTAACTACTTTAGAAATGCAAAAAATAGCGTATATATCTCGTGACCAAAGTGCCTAAATCCTTTGAGTGGTTGTTGCTCTCGGGCTTCGAGGCAACGAACTCCACTTGCGGGATTAAACGTTGCACTTTTTAGACCTTCTATATACAGGTTGTTCCGCCTAAACCCCACATTAGAAGTATTGGGTATTTTAACAATGATAGTCATCTGAAAATTTGTGTACAACCGTAATCTTTTAGATCTTGCTTTCAAGATGGCAGCACTTCCGATTATACCGGAAGTCACTGTCAACTTCCTTATTTTAAATAAAAAATTTTATTTTTAAAAGCATTTTTGAATTAATAAAGCTATTTTAAGATAGTTTTTATAAAATTTTCCTATACCTAAATTTAGCCGTTTCCGAAATATTTATAATTTTTTTTTTAATTTGCACCTTCCAGTTTAAAAATTGATAACTCTGCCATTTTTACAAATTTGGAAATATTTTTTTGCTCATTTGAAAGAAGAAGCTTAAATTTTTCTTTTGGTGTTTTCAAATTTCTAAAAAAAATATCTTACAATTTTTTAATTTAAGTTTGCAGAATTTTAAACTCCCATAACTCATTTTTTTCAAATGAAATGTCAAAAGTTTTATTTCACTAAATGGTAGAGAGTTTAATTCTGTATCGATCTGTTTTAACATACCCTATAATATGTATGCTTAAAAGTTTTCAAGTTACAATAACTTTTTGTTGGGACTGAGAAATTCATTAGCCATACGTCTATTCTCATACTTTGCCATGGAGATGATTGAAAAAATGTGAGAAATTAAAGTTTTTTAAACCAACATTCAATGAATTTATTTTGTTTTTAAAGGATGAATAACACAATTTTGAACAGAGTTTATCGTCTAAGTTTAATCAGAAATATTTTCATGACAAACTACGGAAAAATAGCTGTGGTTAGTAAGAAACTTCCTACAATGACAAAAAAAAAACAATATCACGTGAAAATTATTACAGATAGGTATAGGGAATACTAATACAGATCGATGCAGAAAAAATTCTACTCTATCTGGTAAAATAAAATTGGGCTATCCCATTTAAAAAATTAAGTTATGGGTACTTAAAATTGTTCAAACTTAACCTTAAAATTTTTGGGTTTTTTTAACGACCTGAAGAACAGATATTGGCCTCCTTTTTTAATTCTTCAAATATGATTCCAAAATCTCTGAAACCAAACGAGTTACCGATTTTTTAATTAATAGATGCAAATTCAAAAATTTTCAAAAAATCTTAAATATTTTGAAAACGGTTAAACTATACTATAATTTAAACAAAATTTAATAAATAACAAATGTTGATGAACAATAATTAGCTTAATTTTATTTTATAAATATTTAATCGTGTTATAATTTTTAGAAGATTTTTAAGATACTTCGAGCATTCCTTGTTGAGAGTTCTCGAGTTTTAAGAAAAAAAAGTCAAGATATGGAAATTTCTAGTTGTATCCCCTCCTGGAATAGCATGTCTGGCTAAAATAACGTTGTCATTTTCAACCAATTTAATGATCTTTAGCTTTTTTTTCTTAAAACTCGTTTTTACGTAATTTCATCAAAGCCTGATTGAAAGATAACAGACTAAATTATTACATCAAATATAACATTTTTGCTTTTTTTCAAACATTCAGTACATCTTCTGCTAAAAACGCAATTATTTCGAGGTATTTCATACAAATGCGCTAAATGTTTAGTTCCATAAAGACAAAAATTTTTAAATTTTTAAATAGCGTTGAAATTTCTGCTGATGTTATTTTTTCAAAATTGATACATCTAGATGACAACTATACAACCGGCCCTGATGGTATATCTCAAATGTTTTTAAAAAATTGTGCTTATGAATTGACATTGCCATTACAAATGCTGTTCAATAAATCTCTTGATCAGTCTCAATTTCCGGATATTTGGAAAATCTCATATATCAGACCTGTCTTTAAAAATGGTAGTCATGTAAATATTTCCAACTATAGACCGATATGTACCCCATCGTATATATCAAAAGTTTTTGACTCCATTATGGCATGGCTGACATTATATCATTTTCTGTAAAACAATCTGTTATTGAAGAACAACATGGTTTTTTCAAGGGTCGCTCTACGATGACCAATCTTTTTCTGTTTACTGAATATATAACGTCAAATCTTGAAAATGGATTCCAAATTGATTGTATATATACTGATATGTCAAAAGCTTTTGATCGCATTTCCATTGAGTTATTAATATCAAAATTAGATAATTTAGGTTTTGGGGATCCAGTCCTTAGTTGGATTTATTCTTTTTTATCTAATCGTGTACAGTATGTAACTATAAATGGTGTTAAGTCTCGCGCAATTCACCCATCCACAGGTGTGCCTCAGGGGTCACATCTAGGCCCTATTCTTTTTTCTCTATATATAAATGATGTCAAAACAGCGATCGAAAGCTCTGAAATCCTTCTTTTTGCCGACGATGTAAAGATTTTTAAAGTTATTATAAATCCAAACGACTGTGATATATTACAACGTGATTTAAATAGTTTTTGTATGTGGTGTAAAAAAAATTTTTTAGAACTGAACATAAATAAATGTAAATCACTAAGATTTTCTAGAAAATTATATTACAATCTACCATCGTACTTTATATCAGGCAATCAACTTGAATGTGTCACTCATATTCGCGATTTAGGAGTTATTGTAGACAGCCAGTTAAGTTTTGACTATCACGTTAACCACATTTTGTCGAAAGCAAACAAAACATTAGGATTTATAATAAGACAGTGCTCTGATTTTTCAAGTTTGCGTGTTGTAATGTTATTATATAATTGTTATGTTCGTCCAATTTTGGAATACTGCACAATTATTTGGCAACCTTGTTATAATGTTCATATTAATCGAATTGAAAACGTTCAGAAAAAATTTGTTAAATTTGTATGTTACAAATTTAACATATTTTATGACAAAAATAATTATATAAACATTTTAAGTTATTTAGGACTATCCTTACTATCTTCTCGTAGAATATTTTATGACGCGTCGTTCGTATATCGTATATTGTCTGGTAATGTAAATTGTAATCCTATTCTTCCGCTATTTTCAATAAATATACCCGTTTGTAACGTTAGAGAGCCTAGAATGCTTGTAGTGCCTTACCACCGTATCAATTATGGGAAAAATTCTGTATCTTCTAGGCTGTCTAAAACATGCAACGTACTTTCTGGTAAATTAGATTTTATAGGTTTACCTAAAAATAGATTTCTAAAAGATTTAAAAACTGTTATTGAACATAGTGAACTTAGCTCTTTTAATAATTAACACTTTATTTTATATTAACTGTATTGTACCTATTTGTGTTTGTATTTATCTTTGTATTTTATATATCACTTGTACTTGGCGTGGCCGTTAATAAACATTAATAAAACTAACACAATATTTAACTAATTTAGTTATTTTAGACAAAAACAATTTCTAAGTTAAAAGTCTTTTGAATTGGCTTAACTATTTTCGACATATTTAAGTGCATTTCGCAGAGTTGTTCACAAAACTTTGGGTCCAAAAAAAACTTGTTAAAGCCGGATGATTTAATATGTTTTTTTGGCCACAAAATTTGGTGAACAATTTGTTAAACATTTTTTAGTGTGTCAGTATATTAGTCTCCAATTTTCGTAAAGTTTCAGTCTCCTAATTTTTTAGTTATTTGGTTTTTCTGGTATATGCTTCACTATTTAAGATTATCAGTTTATCACTTTCTTAAAATGTCAAATTTGTACCTAATTATTTATATAGTGTCTCTTCCTTAGTTTCAAAGTTTTCAGTTTTCCCATCTCCTACTTTTTTTAGTTTTTCGGTTCTCGTAGTTTTTTTAGTCTTTTAATGTATCATCTTCATTCAGCTACCTCCAATTTTTTAATGTCATTTTTTCAGTTCATTGTCTGAGTCTATAAATTCGCAATTTTTTGTTAGTTTTTATAGCTCATTATAGGGACCTCAATGTTAATTTCGAAGTCACATATCTGCGAACTGAATACTTTCCCAAAATTTTTTTTTGTGTGAAAACTTTTTCTCAATTTATATAACCAATTTAGCAAAAAAAAGGAAATTTGCAAATTGCAACAAAAAAAAACTAAGACAGAATGTTTTTGCATCTCGAAAATTTCACAACACAAATTATGACAGGTTACAAAAGAACGGTAATTTTTGCAGGAATGCTAATACAGATCGATGCAAAAAAAATTTTCCTCCATCTAGTAAAATAAAATTGGGACATCCCATTAAAAAAAAATTAAGTTATGGGTGCTTAAAATTGTTCAAACTTAACCTTAAAATTTTTGGGTTTATTAATCTTATGTTTAATTTTAAACACACTGAAAAACAGATAAAGGCCTTTTTTAATTCTCCAAATATGATTTCAAAATCTCTGAAACTAAGCGAGTTAACGATTTTTTAATTAACGGATACAAATCCAAAAATTTCCAAAAAATCTTAAATATTTTGAGTATAATAAAAACTCCCTTAAAATAACTCAGCTAATCCAAAAACCTCATAAAAAACATAGCATTCTATTTAAAATAAGAAAGTTAATAGCGACTTCCTGTCTAACTGGAAGCGCTGCCATCTTGAAAATATTTTTCTTGAGCAGAACTCAACGGATTATAACTGAGTGCCAACTTTCAGATCAATATCTTAATTAGAACTTTCAATACTTTTAATGTGGGGTTTAGTCAGAACAGCCTGTATAATATACTATAATTTAAACAAAATTTAATAAATAACACATGTTGATGAACAATAATTAGCTTAATTTTATTTTATAAATATTTAATCGTGTTATAATTTTTAGAAGTTTTTTAAGATAACTCGAGAATTTCTAGTTGAGAGTTCTGGATTTTAAGAAAAAAAAAGTCGAGATATGGGAATTTCTAGTTGTGTCCCCTCCTGGAATAGCATGTCTGGTTAAAATAAATAATTATTAATGACATAATGTTGTCATTTCCGACAACATTTAGTGATTTTTAGCTTTTTTTTCCTTAAAACTCGTTTTTGCGTAATTTTATCAAAGTCTGATTGAAAGATAACAGACTAAATTATTACATCAAATATGACATATTTTGCTTTTTTTCAAACATCCAGTACATCTTCTGCTAAAGACGCAATTATTTCGAGGTATTTCATACAAATGCGCTAAATGTTTAGTTCCATAAAGACAAAAATAACACAACTTTGAACAAATTTGGTTATTTTAGACAAAAACAATTTCTAAGTTAAAAGTCTTTTGAATTGGCTTAACTATTTTCGACATATTTAAGTGCATTTCGCAAAGTTGTTCACAAAACTTTGGGTCCAAAAAAAACTTGTTAAAGCCGGATGATTTAATATGTTTTTTTGGCCACGAAATTTGGTGAACAATTTGTAAAACATTTTTTAGTGTATCGGTATATTAGTCTCCAATTTTCTAAAAAGTTTCAGTCTCCTAATTTTTTAGTTATTTGGTTTTTCTGTTACATGTTTTCACTATTTAAGATTATCGGTTTTTCACATTCTTACAATGTCAAATTTATACCTAATTGTTTATATAGTGTCTCTTCTTTAGTTTCAAAGTTTTCAGTTTTCCCATCTCCTAGTTTTTTTAGATTTCGGTTCTTGTAGTTTTTTAGTCTTTCAATGATCATCTTCAGCTACCTCCAATTTTTTAATGTAATTTTTTTAGTTCATTGTCTGAGTATATAAATTCGCAATTTTTTGTTCAGTTTTTATAGCTCATTGTAGGGACCTCAATGTTAATTTCGAAGTCACATATCTGCGAACTGAATACTTTCCCAAAATTATTTTTTTTGTGTGAAAACTTTTTCTCAATTTATCACCAATTAAGCAAAAAAAGAGAAATTTGCAAATTGCGACAAAAAAAACTAAAACAAAAGGTTTCTGCATCTTGGAAATATCACAACACAAATTATGACAGGTTACAAAAGAACTGTAAAAACGAAAACTAGTAAAGCTATGATATACCTAATAGTATAATAGTATATGCCTTCATTGGGAATCTTTTGTAAAAATGATTTTTTTAGCTTAATACAGAAGAAAAATGTAGATACAAAATTTGCTCAATTTTAGATTTTTAAAATTCTTAAGTTAAAAAGCAAAAAACATTACATAAAAAATCAACTTTTGCGTGTCTCAAAATTAATAAAACAACATCGTACCGAACTATCGAGACCTAGCGTTAGGAGCATCATGAAGAAAATCAGCGCCCAAAAAATGCTTCCAGGCATTGTAGCAATGGCTGCTGGATACACAACAAAAACTAGACCAGGTCCTTCAGTTGCCACTTCTTGAATGGAACATCCAGCTGCATGTGCCATGTAGCCCAAAACGGAAAAAATTACAAATCCTGCGATGAAACTTGTTGCTGAGTTTATGACACTGGTGAGGATGGCGTCTCTAAAAACACAAAATTAATTTTTTGAAAAGTATAATGAACTGTACAGTACTTGTAAACGTTGTTGTGGTATTTATTGTAGGAAGCGTAAGCGAGAAGGACTCCAAAACCAGGACCAAGGGAGAAGAAGACTTGAGTAGCAGCATCAACCCAGACCTGAAATAAAAATCAGCTCTTAACTCTTTCAATTCCTATTGACAATGTTCCAGTCTTTTCATGTCTCATTTTTAAGTTTTTCAGTCTCTTTTTTATCATTATTTCAACTTTTTGATTATAAAATTTAACAATTTCCATGTTTTAAAAATGAGTTTTGAAATTAAAGTATTGAATTTCTTACTTCTTGAATTAAATAAAAATTCAACAACGCCTGCCTTTTGTAAAAAATATATAGTATAACAATTAGACGGTATAATTTTACAAATAGCGAAAATAAAAGACCAGAAGTAAAAAATATTAAGATAAAGATTAAATTAGTAATAATAATAATTTATTTCTATCAATTTATACAGATGTAGTAACAGTATTTAATTATGTTATTAGATATTTCGTCAAAGCCTGTACTTTTCTTATTTTTTAATTTTTGAATTATAGTGATAATTTCTTGACTAGTAACTGGGTATTTGTACATAGTTTTAGCATTAGATAAGATCGTGTTATTATTTGACTTACTTCGTACCAAGGGCGCTAAATTAATGAAATAATGGTTAATGTCATTAACAATCTGCTTATAAATTTGAATTTCACAACATTTTTTACTTCTGCCACAAATTTTGTTAACAATATTCCAAGCACATTTGGATTTATTGTCTGCATTTTGAATCTGTTGTCTATAATAATTTTTACGTGCCGCTTGTAGAGCCATGTCGTATTTTTTTTCAAATACTTATAAAGAATAACATATTTATCGTCACACTTACTTATCAGTTATCACAAATAACAAATCTAGATAATATTTATAATATTCTACTTTAGGATCATTTTTATAAATATATAAATATTCTCTTGTTTTTTTTTCTTTTATTTGTTTTGAAGGAAAACATTCGTTAAATTTATCATTAAAAATATTTATAAAATTGCTCCACTGAGCAATGATATCATTGCGACTACATACATATACTTTTTTACTGCATCAGTACTATTAATATTATTTTTTATGCTGGTAGTTAGCTGTATACCCATGTGATCCGATATGTGTAGTTCAAGAACTTCTATTATTATTATTAAAGTTCATATTTGTAAAAACATTGTCTATTCTTGTTTTACTGCGTGTGGTTATTCTTGTGTTTTCTTGAACCATTTCATACATATTATATGATAAAAAAATATTTTTACAATGCATAGAATCTAGAAATTAGTATCAAAAAATAGAAATCCATATTAAACAAAATTTCCATGAAATGATAAAATACTACGCGTGACTTTGAATTACTTTAAGAGATTTTAAAGACATCTAAGAAAGAATCATAATACAATTTGCAAATTTTTGTAAAAATACATTTGTTTCATCTAGCTTGACTTAAAACCGGCTATTCCGCAACATCCGGCTCGAAGGACCATATCTTTGGGTATTGTACTTAACCCAGAGTTTTTATTCAAACATAGTTTTTATATAAAGAAAAAATGTGGATATATGCAACTAAATGAGTAAAAATAGTATAAATAAATAAACAAGTCAATAATTATGTACTTTCGGTTCACTTTCATAAAAACCATTGTAGTGGAATTGACTAAACTGTTACCATGACAACTCATCTAAAGGTTTATGCCACGAATACCCAATTCCCACCACAATGGTTTTTATGAAAGTGAATCAAATGTAAGTAAATAATTTGTTTACTTCAGCAGATGTGATTGCGTTGAAGTTGGGATTGAGATAATACTTGATCCCTTCTGCAGACCCTGGCAGTGTAATCCCTCGCACCAAGAGAATCAACAAAACAGCATATGGAAAAAGCGCCGTAAACCACACCACCTTCCCTGACGTCGAAATCCCTTTCCACAAGGAAAAATAACAAATAACATAAACTGCAAGAAGACACAGCGCCATGTCCCACTTGATCGCCCCCAAATCGTGCAGCCCCTTGCTCTGATGAAGCTCAAGAATTGCTCGACTGAAACATAATTAAATTATAAATATTTATTATACAAGACGATTAAGTGATTGCTTATCTACGAGTAAAAATGTTAAGTTTAAGAGTGACGAAGTCAATCTTTATCGTCGTGTATAATAATTTTGTTTCTATAGCATAACTTCAACTTTAAGGAAAAAAGTAATTGTTAACCCTTGTTACCTTTGCAGGTAAAGTGTAAAGTGCTATTTTGTCTACTCAAAAGAGTTGACAAAGAAATTGTTTACCATCTACTATAAAGAAAATTGTTACTTGTTACACAAGACATTGAAGAAATTGTTTATCTACGAGTGAAAATAGAAAGTTTAAGGGTGACGAAGTTGCAAGTGAATTTATTTACAAGATAAACAATTTTTATCGTCGTGTATAATACAACATTTATTTCTATAGGTAGACTGCAAGTTTAAGTTTAACAATTTATTGTTTTCAAGTTAATGTGTTGGAATTTGTAAATTTAATTGAATAAAATAAAAATAAAAACAAAAAAAATAAACTCAAAAGAGTTAATAAAAAAATAAGTTTAACATCTGCTACAGAAAAATATTTATTTGTTACACAAGATGATAAAAGATTGTTTACGTACGAGTGAAAATATTGAGTTCAAGAGTAGAAAGTCAATAGTTACTAAACAATTTTTATCGTCCTGTATAACACAACTTTTTTTTCTGTAACAGAACTTAAAGTCTTGCTAATGTGTCGGAATTTGTAAATATAATTGAAAAAAATTAACTTTTTCTTGATGCGGTTAAAGTGCTTTTTTATCTACTCAAAAGAGTTGATAAAGAAATAGTTTACCATCTGCTATAAAAAAATATGTTTTTATTATACAAGACGATGAAGAAATCGTTTATCTACGAGTGAAAATGTTAACTTTAAGAGTGACGAAGTTGCGAGTTAACTTTTTACGAGTAGATAAACAATCTTTATCGTCGTGTATAATACATTTTTTTTCTATAGAGGGATTTCAAGTTTTAATAAAAAAGCTATTGTTAACCTTTCAAGTTATTGTGATGGAATTTATAAATTTTATTGAGTAAAATAAATTTTAATCATTCTATCTACTCAAAAAATTTGATACAGAGATACATCTGCTATACAAAAATATTTATTTATTATACAAGACAATAAGAGATTGTTTACGTATGAGTGATAATATTAAGTTCAAGAGTCACAAACTCAAGAGTTAATAAATAATCTTTATCGTCGTGTATAATACAACTTTTTTTTATAAGAACTTCAAGTTTAAAATAAAATTGTTTTCGTTAACCCTTGTTAATGTGTTGGAATTTTAACATTAAATAGAAAATAACAAATTTTTCCTTAATGCAGTTAAAGTGCTATTTTATCTACTCAAAAGAGTTCTGCTATAGAAACAATAGTTATTTATTGCACACGACTTTGAAGAAATTGTTTATCTAAGAGTGAAAATGTTAAGTTTAAAGGTGAAGAAGTTGTAAGTGAACATATTTTACGAGTAGATAAACAATCTTTATCGTCGTGTAAAATATAACAGAGACGGCAAGTTTAAAAGGAAAAAGTTATTGTTAACTCTTCAAGTTAATGTGTTGGAATTTGTGAATTCACTTGAATAAAATATATTGAAAACATTTTATTTACTCCAATGACTTAATAAAGAAACAGTTTAACATCTGCTGTAAAATATATTTATTTATTATACAAGACGATAAGAGATTGTTTATGTACGAGTGAAAATATGAAGTTAAAGAATGTCAAAGTCAATAGTTACTAGACAATCTTTATCGTCTTATATAACACAACTTTTTTTTCTGTAACAGGACTTCAAGTTTAAAAGAAAATAATTATTGTTAACACTTGCTAATGTGTCGGAATTTGTAAATATAATTGAAAAAAAAACTTTTTCTTGATGCGGTTAAAATGCTTTTTTACCTACTTAAAAGAGTTGATAAAGAAATAGTTTACCATCTGCTATAAAAAATACGACACAAGACGATGAAGAAATCGTTTATCTACGAGTGAAAATGTTAAGTTTAAGAGTGACAAAGTTGCGAGTGAACTTATTTTACGAGTAGATAAACAATCTTTATCGTCGTGTATAATACTTTTTTTTCTATAGGGGGATTTCAAGTTTTAATAAAAAATTTATTGTTAATCTTTCAAGTTATTGTTAATCATTTTATCTACTTAAAAAAATTGATACAGAAATACATCTGCTATACAAAAATATTTATTTATTAAACAAGACAATAAGAGATTGTTTACGTATGAGTGATAATATTATGTTCAAGAGTGACAAACTCAAGAGTTAGCAAATAATCTATATCGTCGTGTATAATACGACTTTTTTAGTATAAGAACTTCAAGTTTAAAAGAAAATAGTTGTCGTTAATCCTTGTTAATGTGCTGGAATTTTAACATTTAATAGAAAATAACAAATTTTTCCTTCATGCAGTTAAAGTGCTATTTTGTCTACTCAAAAAGTTGATAAAGAAATACTAGTTTACCATCAGCTATAGAAAAAATAGTTATTTATTACACAAGACGATAAAGAAATTGTTTATCAAAGAGTGAAAATGTTTAGTTTAAGGTTGACGAAGTTGCGAGTGAACTTATTTTACGAGTAGATAAGCAATCTTTATCGCCGTGTATAATACAATTTTTTTTCTATAGGAAGACTACAAGTTTAAGAGAAAAACATTATTGTTAACCTTTCAAGTCAATGTGTTAGAATTTGTAAATTTAATTGAATAAAATAATTTTAAAATATTTTATCTACTTAAAAAAGTTGATAAAAAAATAAGTTTAACATTTGCTGTAGAAAAATACCTATTTATTATACAAGATGGTAAAGGATTGTCCATATACGAGTGAAAATATTAAGTTCAAGAGTCTCAAGAGTTAATAACTTTTTCGTCCTGAATAATATTTTTTTTTTCTGTAACAGGACTTCCAGTTTAAGAGAAAACAGTTATTGAAACACTTGCTAATGTGTCGGAATTTGTAAATTTAAATGAAAAAAAATATTTTTTTGTGATGCGGTTAAAGTGATATTTTATCTACTCAAAAGAGTTGATATAGAAATAATTTAACATTGGCTATAGAAAAATACTTTATTGTTATACAAAACGGTTATGAGATTGTTAATATGCGAGTGAAAATGTTAAGTTCAATAGTCACAAACTCAACACTTAGTAAATAATCTTTATCGTCGTGTATAATACAACTTTTTATAGCAAAACTTTAAGTTTAAAAGGAAAAAATTATTATAAACCCTTATTAATGTGATGGAATTTCTAAATTTAACTGAATCAATTATATTTACCCTTGATGCAGTTAAAGTGCTATTTTATCTACTCAAAATAGTTGAAAAAAATTGTTTAACATCAGCTATAGAGAAAACTAAAAAAGTTTACTTGAAATATTCGGAAGCGGCCGATGCGAATCTGGAATCGAGTCCCGAATTCGGTTGAATGGACAAGTCGGTTTTGTTGTTTTCCGTCAGGTTTCTTGAGGGGGAGTCGAACTGAAACAGATTAATGCATGTCAAGGGTTAAAATGCGTGAAAAGTTTTTGGAGGAAAGTTTATTACAGGGCGGCAGTTGGGGGTGTTCCAAGGGTTGTCGCAAGTGGTCCACGGCAACATGTTGGTGAAGGAAGCGAAGAAGAAGCGTAAAGCCCACGCGATTATTACGTTGTAGTAAAAGTCCACGTAGAAGGCTATCAGCACCACAGCGTATCCTATTCCTGAAATCAGTAAACATATTTGTTTTTTTTTTGTCTTTCTAGTATCTTTTCTGCTGTTTTACAGATACATGTGTATCTTCAAAATACTTTTAACAGAATCATCCTGTATAACAAACTGGTTGACAAATTTGTAAGTTTATTAATTGCTACAAGTTTTTTCGATAAAAAATAATAGAATTTCTTGTCTTAAACAAACAACATTATGGTTCCAAAATTAAATAAAATTTTGTACGAACGGAATTTTAAAAGTAATAGTATCCATTTACAACTACAGGATGAGTCTATTAAAAATATATTTTTGTTATAACTTATAAACTAATAATTTGTATTAAATATATACTTTGTATTTTTTTACTATGGATATGAATTTTTTTAAATTATACACGAAGTTCGTTTGTTGTTCAATTTTTATTTATACTAAACAAAAATTTTTTTCGAAAATGTAACTATTAGAATCGTAATTAGAAATCTTATGGAGAAATTCTTAAAGTGGTTTACTGCCACAGTTAATTATTATGAATTTTTTTTATTTGAGTTTTTGACACAATATTTCGTAGTTTTTAATTCAGGTCAAAGGCTCGTTAACTTGAAAAAAAAGTTCAATTAATTCCGATTCAAAAAATATTCTACGGAAATTCTTGCACATAATTCCAAAAAAATGCCATAGTAATCCCAGATTAATTCCAAGTTAATTCCTTAATTTCCAATTTCATTGCCGTAATTCCCATTAATTTAAATAAATCCAAGTTCATTCTAATAGTCCTAAATAATTCAACAAAATTTCCAATCCAAGTAATCACGCATACAAAAAGTTATCCTGTAATTTAGAGATAATTTCAGTAGTCCTATAAATTCCAAAACTAATTTTAACAATTTTAAATAATACCAAGCTATTCCAAAATGTATTCCAAAAATTTGAAACTTTAGAATACAAGTTTAAATAGAATTAGAAGTTTTTTTTGTTAAAGATGTTTATCTGAAAACTGAAAAGTTGTGATGATGTATTTTAAAAATGTTTTTTTAATGTTTTGTAATCCTTACGTTTATTTTTGTTTTATTCTTTTGAATACAAGTTTACTATAATAGTAATTTATTTTTTGACTACAACTCAATGTAGGAAACATAACTATCTTAATGAAATTCAAATTTTTCTGAAAAAAGGTTCGTAGTTTCAAAAAACTTTATTGAAGAGAGAAAGAAACAGACACAAAAAAAATTATTTACCTACAGCTTTGTCCAAATAATTGAATTTTAATTTTTTAAATACTACAATTGTTATTTAAATAATTGAAAAAAAATTTTTATCTAGTTTATTTACTATATTCTTCAAGGTCAGGTATTTAACAAAAGGATAAAAGAACAAAAAATTCCCAAAATTATAATAAGCTGCTACGTATTTAACAAAGAAAAAGAATAAGTTAATTACCAAATAATTTCAAAGTTTTTGTCCGCAATATGGTGGAGGCGCCGGGTTAGGAATTTGACGTCAATTTTATATAAATTCGAAGAACACAAAATTGTATGCAAATCTTATTTAAGAAGTATGAAACCTAACATAAATGTTAAATTGCAAAATAATAACTTTATTAAAGAGAAAAAAAAACAGACACAAAGAAAAAAATTAATTTACCTACATCTTTTTCCAAATTATTTAATTTTCATTTTTTAAATACTGTAATAGTAATTTAAATAATTGGAAAAAAAATTTATCTAGTTTATTTACTATATTTTTCAAGGTCAGCCATTTAACAAAAGGATAAAAGAACACAAAACTCCCAAAATCATAATAAGCTGCTACGTATTTAACAAAGAAAAAGAACAAGTTAATTACCAATTAATTTCGAAATTTTTGTCCGCATTATGGTGGAGGCGCTGGGTTAGGAATTTGATGTCATCTTTATATAAATTCTAAGAACACAAAATTGTTTGCAAATCTTATATAAGACGTATGAAACCTAACATTAATGTTAAATTGCAAAATAATAACTTTATTAAAGAGAGAAAGAAACAGACACAAAAAAAAAATTAATTTGAAAAAATTAATTTGCCTACAGCTTTGTCCAAATAATTGCATTTTTGTTTTTTAAATACTATATTAGTTATTTAAATAATTGAAAAAAAAAACTTTTTATCTAGTTTTTTTTCAATATTCTTTAAGGTCAGGCATTTAACAGAAGGATAAAAGAACACAAAATTCCCAAAATCATAATAAGCTGTTACGTATTTAACAAAGAAAAAGAACAAGTTAATTACCAAATAATTTCGAAGTTTTGTCCGCATTATGGTGGAGGCGCCGGGTTTGCTATTTGATATCAATTTTGTATAAATTCTAAGAACACAAAATTGTAACAGATCTTATTTAAGACGTATCGAACCTAACATAAATGTTAAATTACAAAATAATATCTTTATTAAAGAGAGAAAGAAACAGACACAAAGAAAAAAATTAATTTGCCTACAGTTTTATCCAAATAATTGCATTTTAATTTTTTAAAATACTATAATAGTTATTTATGTTACAAAGCCGTGAAATAAGTCTTTTGTTATGAGAATAAATATTATTCTTTACATACGTATTCTTTTGAATACGAGTTTAGTAATTAATATAATAGTAATTAATTTTTTGACTACAACTCCATGTAGGAAACATAACTATCTTAATGAAATTCAAATTTTTCTGAAAAAAGTTTCGTAGTGTCAAAAGCAAATGTCTTACTTAAACTATGCTCACGTTATTTGTACCTTTTTCTTGTTCTTCAACATTAACATTATTTTCTGAAGACAAATCATTGAAAAAAGAAAGCTTATTGGTTTTAACTGTTTTAACTAGTTTATTTTCTATATTCTTTAAAAACAGGCATTTAACAAAAAATAAAAAACATAACTCTCAAAATAACTATAAACTGCTACGTATTTAACAGAAAAAATTAACAATTTAAGTTTTTGACGTATTATGGTGGAGGCGCCGGGTTAGGAATTTGATGTCATTTTCTATAAATTCTAAAAAGGCAAAGCTATAAACAGATCTTATTTAAAACTCATCAAATCTAATATAAATGTTATATTACAAAATAATAACTTTAGTAAATAAAAAAAGAAACACAAAAGAAAACAAAAAATAAAAATATATAACCGCCTAAAACTTTGTTCAAATAATCGCATTTTTATTTTTTAATGCCATAAAAAATATTTTTGTAATTTTGTAATTAATTATAATGATCACAGCTATTGTATTTTTTTTGAGTTTTCATTAATCGAATTAAATAATAATTTAAAAAAAGTGAAATACTGGTGTTTGCGGTTGCATTCAAACACTTTGGCTACTGTAAGTGACAAAATAATTAAAATACACTATTTTAAACACGTACAACTATGTGAAAAATTACACAAACGTCGGACCCGTATGATACTGTATCTTGCTTACTTTTAAAATATTTCCTTTTACTATATTTTGTTGTAACTTGCAGTAAATATTTTTATCTTCTATCACACAGAAACTGATTTAATAAAGTAAAAAGAAAAAAAAACAATCAAAAAAGTTAGAGATAATAGATATTAAATACTAAATAAAATCTGTAAAAACAATAAAAATAAATATCATTAATTACGTCAACGATAAAATTCTATTTTACCCACTGTCTACTTCATGAGAAAATTAAATTTTATCGTGTAGAGTATTAAAGTTCACAACCATTGTTGTTTTTCTGTTTTTGACTTCTCTTCATTGTTGAATTTTTAGACGATTATAATAAATAACTGTGAAGGTTTTTTATTGTTTAGATTTGTACTGGTTTTATACAAGTTGCACACAATTCAGCTTTTACAATACCTGTATTTTTCATTCTGTCCGTAAATTGAGAGAAAATTCTTAAATTAAAATTAATTAATTAATTAATTACCACAAGGTAGCTGCAAATTATTGTTATTAATATTTTTTGCATTTGAGAACAACCGATGCTTAAAGGTTACTTTGTAATTAAAATTCACAAAAAAATCTCGCTAACCCCAAAATATAATAATCAATTGAGTAGAAATCAAACATTCAAATAAACCTAATTTTTATGCTAGCAAAAATTTTTCTGTTAATTTGTTAATTGTTAATTTGTTAATTTGTTAATTTGTTAATTTGTTAATTTGTTAATTTGTTAATTTGTTAATTTGTTAATTTGTTAATTTGTTAATTTGTTAATTTGTTAATTTGTTAATTTGTTAATTTGTTAATTTGTTAATTTGTTAAAATGTTAATTTGTTAATTTGTTAATTTGTTAATTTGTTAGTTTGTTAATTTGTTAATTTGTTAATTTGTTAATTTGTTAATTTGTTAATTTGTTAATTTGTTAATTTGTTAATTTGTTAATTTGTTAATTTGTTAATTTGTTAATTTGTTAATTTGTTAATTTGTTAATTTGTTAATTTGTTAATTTGTTAATTTGTTAATTTGTTAATTTGTTAATTTGTTAATTTGTTAATTTGTTAATTTGTTAATTTGTTAATTTGTTAATTTGTTAATTTGTTAATTTGTTAATTTGTTAATTTGTTAATTTGTTAATTTGTTAATTTGTTAATTTGTTAATTTGTTAATTTGTTAATTTGTTAATTTGTTAATTTGTTAATTTGTTAATTTGTTAATTTGTTAATTTGTTAATTTGTTAATTTGTTAATTTGTTAATTTGTTAATTTGTTAATTTGTTAATTTGTTAATTTGTTAATTTGTTAATTTGTTAATTTGTTAATTTGTTAATTTGTTAATTTGTTAATTTGTTAATTTGTTGGTGTGTGGTAGAGAATTGCTTACATATAAAGGTAAAAATAGTAAAAAAATTCTTTGTATTAAAATTATTGATAAATAACAAATTTTCAATAAATGAAATGTGGCAACGTTGTTTAACAGTCGTGATCTCAATAGAATTTGATCAACAATAGAAATAAATTATTTTTGAAATGGTATCCTAGGAAATAATTCCCAATGTTGGCACATCTACAAATTATGATTTTTTTGATAATTTTAATTTTTTTTAAATTAAAAAACTGCTAAAGTCTGATAGTAAATTTAAAAATAATTATTCATCGTTTTGTTAGGGAACGATTACTTGGTGTGAAACATAAAATCATTAAAGAATAATAAAAACTGAAGAAGTTAACAAAATAAGTTTATAGCTACAGATTTTTTAAAATACGACTTTAGGAATTTTTTTAAGATTTTTCCCGTAATCTACTCATACTTCTCAACAACGTACCACTGAGTTGGTGCGCCAGTTTTTGAGCAGCCTGTATTTACAATTTTGTGATATGTTTTTTTTTAAAAAAAAGCTTAACAACGAAGTAAATTTTAACAAAGCTTTCTATGAACCGGCTTTTAATTAATTTATTCTATTAGTTTTTGACATGTAGTGAATGATACTTTTAGCCGACCACCTGTATATTAATAATTTTGTAATAAGAGTTTTTTTTAAAAAAAAAGCTTCTTGACGTTGTAGCGAATTAAAATAAAGTTTGTGTTCTAATAGCTAAATTTTAATCTTGAGTGATAAAAAGCGAGTCTTAAATGGGGACCGTTTGAACTTTATAATGCGGTAACATCAAATAATTTTAAGGTTGTCAATAAGTTACTTAGGAAGTTGGTCAAAAGTTGTCGAAACGTTAATAAGCAATTGAATTGAAAAAATTTGTCGTCTTGTGAAAAAAAAACACTTTTGCCGCTCATGAATTTAAGTGTTCTAAATCGTATAAAAGTCATAAATCTGTGAGTAGTTCTTGATTCCTTAACAGCTAAAATATGAGCATAATCCTGTAAAAAGGCGAGTGACCATTCTTGGAGCACTTTACACAGCCGTTGAAAATCGCGCTGAATATTAATAGTCGTTTCGGTCTCTCTCTGGCTCGCTTTTTCAGGGCAGGAAGCAACCGAATGTCTTTTATGGCAAAGACGCAGTCACACACAATACGCTCCGCTCTCGCACGTTTCCGGTCTGAGGCTTCCGGAGATTCACGGGAGTGGATAATTGACTTCGGCAGACTTTAGATTTTTTACATTATTTTCTTCGTGCCGTCACCTGTTGTTAGCAAGGGATTTTACTGAGGGATTTGTTTGCATTTTTACGGCGCGGTTTCGACAACCTTACACAAAACTAAACTATTCGGAAGCGAATCAAATGTACGGATGAGGTTTTTTTGAAAACTGTTTTTGCTGTGTGATATTGTAAAAAAAAACACATTCACATTCACATATCGCAATTTGCAAATGATTTTGTAGCAGACAGTAAAAAGCGGAAATTATTTGCAGTTGCGGTTTTGTAGCACTCCAACATTTTGATAAAAGAAACTCAAAATAGAATTTCATTGAAAACTTACACGCTATTAGTAGAAGTTTTTCTAATTTTACTAAGCTCTATTGAAGTCACTTTATACTGCCTATAAAATTCGAAAAAATTACTCTCCTAAAAATTGAAAATTACAAAAAACATCTTTGAAGTTTAAACTTATTTCTTTCGAAAACTGTAGGTTTTACGACAAAATAAAGAAAAACGCACAAAGATGTGCAAATAATTTTCTGTTGAGTAGTAAAAATAACAAATTTTCTCTAATTCTAGTTTTCTCTGAAGATGCGATTAAAATTTTACCTACTTGATTATTCTTAAAACGGATTTCTACTATTTCTAACAAAAGCTGACTTTCAAGAGCACTTTTGGAATCTGCTCGCCGAAAAAATAGAAATTTTACGAAAAAATGGCTTTTAAAACTGAAATATTTATATTGTTGTCGAATCTCACTGATTTTTTTAGAAAAATGAAAACATTTTCTAATTCTGCAAATATTTTTTTTGATAATCTACTTTGCTTATTAAATAATAAAATAGAAAAAATTGTTTTTTTAAAAGCTTTTATTTAAAAGATGCGCTAAAAAGTAAAAACTAATGATCTGTCAGAGGAGAATATTTTTGCCTACAAATTAAGATTTCGAAAAATCGCGCGTGTTTTAAAGATCTGAATATCCACTTATACCTTAATATACTATTCTAACCAATAATGGAATATGCAATTCAGTTCCGGCAGTAGTTTATTCTACAGTTGTTGTATTTAAGTTTTTCCATTTTAAAATTCAAAATAGTTTTTCGGCGATAAGTCTGAAACTGTTAGCCGCACTTTTTTAAACTTGTCTACCATTATTAGAAAGTTCTTTTTGTTTTACGTATAATAAAAACAAATCATTGTTTTACGATGTCTAATTACTCAGAAAATTTAGGGAAATTTTAGCGTTTCTATCTTAAAAATTAAGATTCTAGTACCTATTAATACAGGATGCTTCAAAAGTGTCGGACAGACTCGTATAGTGATAAAAGGCGTTCAAAAAATGAAGTCAGTTTGTTTTCTCTTTCTTGTTTTATATATTTTTAATTTGTTTTCCTCAGCAATGGTATCGATTACTGCTCTTTTGTTTCATAGGATGTCGAATTTATAAGTTTTTTAATGTCATTAGGCATTAATTGTTGCTTTTTTTCAAGTATTTCAAGTATTTTAATGTTGCATGAGTTTTCGTTTCCGCTAATTAAAGTCAAAAATTTTGATCTGAAGCACCAAAAACTTAACTTAAAATTTTAACTTTGAAGAGCTATTATATCTCCTGAAAAAAGGCACAAACAATTTTTTGTCATAGAAACTTTTAATTCAGTTTGATGTTTTTTATCAGCACTCGTGAGATTGTACAATATTTTTGAATCACCCTATATATGTTCAAAAACTATTACTTACAGAGCACCATTCAAATCACTATCGAAATCTGTAAAGGCTTTTGGACCAAACACCGGAAATTAATCACTATTGTAGTTTTGTCGACAAAAAAATTTGACAAGAAGAATTTAGAACGAAACTCCACATTTGGAACTCAAAGATTTTTTTTTGTTGGAATTATGAAAAAAACCATCAAATCTCGTAGTTATACCGTTTGCCCTCTTAATGATCACTTATTAATCCATTCTGATTTTATATTAAAGTTTTAAGACGTTATTGTCGCTGCGCTATTTTTTGCAATAAAAGTCTGTTTGGATAAACTTCATTCCGTGTAAAAATCAGCGAAATTGTTTGCATGTTTTGGCATAAAATAACTCGTCAAATAAGAAGTCGATGATTCAATATTTTTTCAAAAGAAATAATGTATTACATATTTTTTGCAATCAAATGCTTTTTGGATAAATTTCGTTTTCTGCAAAAGTTAGGATAAAGGTAAGAATATTATTAACTCATCAAAAGAAAAAATTGTTTAAAAGTGAGCCAAAGACAAAACATTAGGTAGATACACAAAGTCAAATGATTTCATCCTTTTTAAAAATTTTTTTTATTTTTGGCAAGAAATTTTTTTAAATGAAGATTTTTAACAAAAGTGGTCCTTAAATCGTTGACTTTCATCCCAATAAGACGATTTCAGCATTTCCTAAACAAGGAATTGCTCTAAATAGACGTTTTCAAATAAATTGATGCTCAATTTGTTGTTTTTAAGCTGAGTAAGGCGATTTCAGCCTTTCTAAAATAGTTTATTGCCATTATTTCTGACTAGATCAAGCGTCCTAAAGCGATTCTCTTTTCAACAAAAAATTGTTCGAAACCGAGTGTAATATTGTTATTTTTGTCCTAAATGAGTTGTTTTCAACATTTATAAAGCGTTTTTTCGTTTCTAAACAAGAAATTTTTTGAAACAAACGTTTTTCGCAAAATTGGTGTTCAAATCGTCGTCTTTGATCAGAATAAACCGATTACAGCTTTTCTAAAGCTATTATTTTTGATTTTGAACTGAACATTACTTGCAATAAATATTTTTAACAAAACTGGAGTTGAAATTATTCTATATTTGAAAGTAGAAAAAATATTGGTTGTGGCGGAACGTGGAAACAACTTGGGCTGAAATCGTTGTTTATGTTCAAAAATAAGACGATTTCAGCCTTTTTCAATACATTTTTTTATTTTTACGCAAAGAATTGTTCAAAATAAACATTTTTAATTAAATGTTGTTGAAATCGTCGTTTATGACCAGAATTAAAACAATTTTTCTAAAGCAATTTTGTTTGTTTTTAAACAAACTGGTGTTTGATGTTTTGAAAAATTAGAAAAATTATTAAGGACCTAGTAAGTTCATACGAAAACTTTTAGCAAAATTTCAGTTGAAAACTTAAGTAAAAAGAAAGAAAATTTAATACACACCTACTATCTTTTCCGAAAACTCAAAACTGTATCAAAGGACAAATGCAAAAATGTTTAGAAATAATTTTCTGATGCTTTTTTATTTAACTATTAGTCTCAGTGTTAAAATGAGACAAAAATCTAGCAAAAAGTTTTATAATTCCTTACCTTTGAAGAGCGGACATAATCGACCCCAGCAGGTGATGGCCCCCTTTCTGTTGAATTGTCCCAATGCAAGTTCCATGTAAAATAATGGAATGCCCCCAATTACCAACATAATGCAGTAAGGGACCAAGAAAGCTCCTGAAAAAATAAGTTGAGCATTTAATGTCGCAGCGAATTACATAAATGCACCACTCGAACGTAATTTCACCAAAGAAAAAGAAAATTAAAGCACAGAGCCAACATTTTATTTCCTACTTTATTAATCGTTTTTTATTTCAGAACTAAAATTGCAAAGTTGACAAGTGGGTGTATTTGCGTATGAGAATTAGCTACCAACTTATACAGTGTATCGTTGTTACAACAGCCGGTGACACTAATGGCCCATGAAATTCAATTACATAATTATTGACATAGAAAGAGGCCAAGATTGGCACTTTAGTCTCTCGGTCGCTTCATTACATTGCTTCTGACTAATTAGCAGCTAACTATATTCTGCCCTGCAATCACAACTCGTGCCATGATTCGACAGGACTTATTTATTTATTGTTTAATTTTTTTAAATCAACAATTATTACGCAATAACTAAGAATTATGTACCGATTTCTAATGTACTTAATTAGCTAAAAATTTAATTATAAAAGTCTATAAATCTTGATCCTCTCTAAAGCGATTACAAGGCAGTTATTCACGTACCTTCTCCGTCTTTGATCCTCGCAATCGCTTTAGCTTTGTAATCGAATTATTTTGATATTCTATCGTGAGAAGGTTACTTTTATTCTTGGCTAAGAATAAAAATCTGCGTTAGCTACGACACAGACAAGTGACATTTTTTATATTTTTGTTGTAGGTTATTGTTACATTTACAATTTGTTTTTAACTTCATTTTAATTTTTTTAAATAACGACTTTTGTTTACTGTTTCTGATTGAAAAAGCTATTGATAATTTCATTTTTAATAATAGTAAAGTTATTAATTTTACTTTTCGACTATTGAAACAATAGTTGATAATATTTTTACTATTCAAAGATAAAATCTTTTGAGCAATCAAAACTGTTAGTGTTTTTGAAGAGACAATTTAAGGGTCTGTTGGATGCGTAAATAAAAAATAGGATGTTTCATTTAAAAATTTTTAGTTATTCAATTGCAACAACCCTCTTCATTTTTCTTCTTCTTGATTGCAGTGAGCTAAAACAAACTAGTACATCCTTAAAATTTGAACTTTCATCTATAAAATGGTGAAAGTCCTTTTCTAGGATTCTTATTTTTCATGAATATTTTTTTTAAAAAAGCCTGTTTTTATCACAAAAAAAACACTTTAGGATGTTTAAACTACATTATGGATAGGAGTAAAGAATTTAGGAAAAATAAAAACTATGTCAAATATTTACACTTTCAACAAAACAGATTTGTTTGATAATTTGATTTTTATTAATATTATAGATATTATTAGCAAAATTTTACTTTTTGACTACTAAAACTATAGTTAATAACATTTTTACTATTTAAAGATAAAATCTTTTGAGCAATCAAAACTATTAGTGTTTTTAAAAAGACAATTTAGGAGTCTATTGGATGCAAAAATAAAAAATAGGATGTTTATTTAAAAATTTTTAGTTATTCATTTGCAACAATCCTCTTCATTTTTCTTCTTCTTGATTGCTGTGAGCTAAAACAAACTAGTACATCCTTAAAATTTGAACTTTCATCTATAAAATGGTGAAAGTCCTTTTCTAGGATTCTTAGTTTTTATAAATATTTTTTAAAAAAAGCCTGTCTTTATCACAAAAAAAACACTTTAGAATGTTTAAACTACATTATGGATACGAGTGAGGAATTTAGGAAAAATAAAAACTTTGTCAAATATTTACACTTTCAACAAAACAGATTTGTTTGATAATTTGATTTTTATTAATATTAAAGATATTATTAGCAAAATTTTACTTTTTGACTACTGAAACAATAGTTAATAATATTTTTACTGTTTAAAGATAAAATCTTTTGAGCAATCAAAACTGTTAGTGTTTTTAAAAAGACAATTTAGGGGTCTGTTGGATGCGTAAATAAAAAATAGGATGTTTCATTTAAACAATTTTTGTTATTCATTTGCAACAATCCTCTTCATTTTTCTTCATCTTGATTGCTGTGAGCTAAAACAAACTAGTACATCCTTAAAATTCGAACTTTCATCTATAAAGTGGTGAAAGTCCTTTTCTAGGATTCTTAGTTTTTATGAATATTTTTTTAAAAAAGCCTGTCTTTATCACAAAAAAAACACTTTAGAATGTTTAAACTACATTATGGATACGAGTGAGGAATTTAGGAAAAATAAAAACTGTGTCAAATATTTACACTTTCAACAAAACAGATTTGTTTGATAATTTCATTTTTAATAATAGTAAAGTTATTATTAGCAAAATTTTAGTTTTCGACTACTGAAACAATAGTTAATAATATTTTTACTATTTACAGATAAAATCTTTTGAGTAATCAAAACTGTTAGTGTTTTTAAAGATACAATTTAGGGGTCTGTTGGATGCGTAAATAAAAAATAGGATGTTTCATTTAAAAATTTTTAGTTATTCAATTGCAACAACCCTCTTCATTTTTCTTCTTCTTGATTGCTGTGAGCTAAAACAAACTAGTACATCCTTAAAATTTGAACTTTCATCTATAAAATGGTGAAAGTCCTTTTCTAGGATTCTTAATTTTCATGAATATTTTTTTAAAAAAGCCTGTTTTTATTACAAAAAAAACACTTTAGGATGTTTAAACTACATTATGGATAGGAGTGAGGAATTTAGGAAAAATAAAAACTGTGTCAAATATTTACACTTTCAACAAAACAGATTTGTTTGATAATTTCATTTTTAATAATAGTAAAGTTATTATTAGCAAAATTTTAGTTTTCGACTACTGAAACAATAGTTAATAATATTTTTACTATTTACAGATAAAATCTTTTGAGTAATCAAAACTGTTAGTGTTTTTAAAGATACAATTTAGGGGTCTGTTGGATGCGTAAATAAAAAATAGGATGTTTCATTTAAAAATTTTTAGTTATTCAATTGCAACAACCCTCTTCATTTTTCTTCTTCTTGATTGCTGTGAGCTAAAACAAACTAGTACATCCTTAAAATTTGAACTTTCATCTATAAAATGGTGAAAGTCCTTTTCTAGGATTCTTAATTTTCATGAATATTTTTTTAAAAAAGCCTGTTTTTATTACAAAAAAAACACTTTAGGATGTTTAAACTACATTATGGATAGGAGTGAGGAATTTAGGAAAAATAAAAACTGTGTCAAATATTTACACTTTCAACAAAACAGATTTGTTTGATAATTTGATTTTTATTAATATTAAAGTTATTATTAGCAAAATTTTACTTTTTGACTACTGAAACAATAGTTAATAATATTTGTACTATTTAAAGATAAAATCTTTTGAGCAATCAAAACTGTTAGTGTTTTTAAAAAGACAATTTAGGAGTCTATTGGATGCGAAAATAAAAAATAGGATGTTTCATTTAAACAATTTTTGTTATTCATTTGCAACAATCCTCTTCATTTTTCTTCATCTTGATTGCTGTGAGCTAAAACAAACTAGTACATCCTTAAAATTCGAACTTTCATCTATAAAGTGGTGAAAGTCCTTTTCTAGGATTCTTAGTTTTTATGAATATTTTTTTAAAAAAGCCTGTCTTTATCACAAAAAAAACACTTTAGAATGTTCAAACTACATTATGGATACGAGTGAGGAATTTAGGAAAAATAAAAACTGTGTCAAATATTTACACTTTCAACAAAACAGATTTGTTTCAAGTTTCAAGATAAGTCCTCAAAAAAGGTGAGTTAGGAAAGTTTTCTAAAATCCGGTCTCAAAACAACATTTGTCTCTTATAAAATGAGACAAGAACTAAAAGATAAAACCAAGAAAATTGTCAATATTTTTTTATTTTACAGTGAAATCTCTGTATAAACCCCATATTAGAAGTATTGGTAGTGATAGTCATCTGAAAATTTGTGTACAACCATAATCTCTTAGGTCCCACTCAATGAAAATATTTTCAAGATGGTGACTCTTCCGGTTATACATGAAGTCGCTACCAACTTCCTTATTTTAAATGTAACGCTATGTTTTTCACTGCATTTTTGGATTAGTTATTTTAAGGCCATTTTTATCAGCTATTTCTATACCTAAGTTTAATCGTTTTCGAGGTTTTTAAGATTTTTTGAAATTTTTTTAATTTGTGCCTGTCACTTAAAAAATCGATAACTCTCTTAGTTTTTGAGATTTTGAAATCATATTTGAAGAATTAAAAGAGAAAGCCTATATCTGTTCTTCAATTTGTTCAAAATTGGAAACAAAGTTAATAAACCCAAAAATTTTCAGGTAAAATTTGAACAGCTTCAAGTACCCATAACTCATTTTTTTCAAATAGGATGTCTCAATTTTTAATTTACTAGATGGAGAAGAATTTTTTTCTGCATCGATCTGTATTAGTATTCTCTATAGCTGTCTGTGATAATTTTCAAGTTATGTTTTTTTTTGACATTGTAGAAAATTTCTTAATAACCAAAACTATTTTTGCATAGTTTGCCATAAAAACATAATTTTGTTCAAAACTTTTGTCTGTCCTGTAAAAGCAAAACCAAAAAAAAATTAAAAATGTTTTTTTATAAAAAAGTTTTTATTTATGAAATATGCACTAAAAAGTAGAAAATAACGTTTTTCTATCAGAGAAGAATATTTTTGCTTACAAATTAAAATTCTAACATTTATAAAAGCTTTGGAAACAGTGTTCAATTCAAGAAAGTAATTCTGTAATTATGTACTGTACTGTAAAAGTCAGCCCGCGATGGGTACCGATTCAGACGGTGAGGGCGACAGCTCCAAAAATAACACTCGAAACTCTAATAATTGCAAAATTTGCGAAGAGAAAGTCCGTTCTGGCAGTGGTATAAAGTGCAACAGACCCAAATGTTCGGTAGTTTTGCATTCAAAGTGCTTTGAAATGCTGGCAAAAGTAGTTTTTGTTGATCGTCAATCGTGGATGTGTAAAGAATGTGTCGGGAAGTGCAAGGACAATCCAAATACTGAACTAAAGTTACTGAAAATTCAAAATGAAGGTTTAATACGTGAAAAACAGCTTCTAGAAAAACTCCTTGCTGAAATGGAATACTCTAGTCAGCTTATGAAAGATAAAATCGAAGATTATCAAAATGTCATTGAAGGTTTAAATCGCGATACGATATCGAGTAAAAACTCGGCTTCATGTTCTTATAGCAGCGCGTTGAAAAAATCTAAATCGAACCATTCTTCAGCTGATGTGCTTATATTAAAATCGTCTGATCAAAATAAAAATAGTGCTCAAATCGAGAAAGATATTAAAAATATGTGCAACGAATCCGATTTAAAAATAAATGTAAATGGTACAAAGCATATAAAAAGTGGTTTATTAATAAATTGTGAAAACAAAGAGTCCTTGAGCAAATTAAAGGACTTAGTTTCTTCGAAAGGCAACTCATCCTACACAGCTTCAGTACCTGGTAAATTTAACCCTCGTCTAAAAATTTATAATGTTCCTGCTGAAGATGCAACTCAACCTGGGCTTGTAGAAGATATTATCTCTAGAAATGATCTTAATGCTTCCATTGAGGATATTAAAGTAGTTGCCAAAATCAAAAACAAAAAAGATTATAACATTATTATTGAAGTTACACCGTTTCTCTTTAAAAATATTATCGAAAGGGGTTCGCTATATATCGGTTGGCATAAATCTAATATAGCTGAATGTTTCAACTTAATAAAATGCTACAAATGTTGCAAATACGGTCATACCAAGAACAAATGTACTTCACAAGTAGCTATCTGTCCCAAATGTAGCGGATCCCACGAAATGAAAGATTGTGAAACAGAAAGATTATGTTGTCCAAATTGTACATTCTCAAATTCTCGGTTTAAATTGCAATTAACTACTGATCATACAGCAAATGATTTATCTTGTCATACGTATCAACACAAATTGAATCTTGTAAAGCAAAAGACTAATTATTGTTAACTAATATTAAAATTTATAATTTTATTTTTTTTTCTCCTCTTATTTTATTCTCTTTTATGGATCACAACTTTAAAATTGCTCATGTGAATGCTAGATCTTTATTTACTGGCTTTGATGCTTTTAGAGATAGTATTCTAGAGAATGATTTTGATATAATGGGTGTGTCAGAAACTTGGTTGACAAGTCAGTTGCCGTCGCAAGCGGTTGACGTACCGGGTTTCAAATTATTAAGACAGGACCGTGTCGCTAGACGGGGTGGTGGTGTAGCTGCATATATTAGAGAAAATATTTCATCTAAAATAGTTGAAAATATAAAAAGTCCTACAGAAATTGAATGTTTATTAGTAGAAATTAAAACCACATTTTGTCATTTTCTTTTGGGGGTTATCTATCGCAGCCCCTCAACTAATATTGGTGTTCTCACGGAGTTTCTAGAAGAGTTATTACCTACTTTACTTCTAAAATATGAAAAATTAATTTTCTTAGGTGACTTAAATATTGACCATACTTTCGAAAACAATGTAATAGATATTTTTGGGTCTTACGATTTTACTCAAATTATTAGTGAACCGACACGTATCTCCAAAACTAGTCAAAAAATTCTAGATGTCATTTATACCAATTTTCCAGATAAGATTATTGCTTCTGGAACTTTAAATGCAGACATTTTTTCCGATCACTGCATCATACACTGTACCTTAAAAGTAAAAGTCACTTTAAACTCCTTAACTTATGTTACCTATAGAGATTACAAATATTTTTTAAAATCCTGCTTCCTCCAAGATTTACAAAATTTAAACTGGGATGATATTTTTTATATAAATGATATTGAATCCAAGTTATACCTTTTTAATTACAATGTTATAAAATTGTTTGACAAACATGCTCCTCTGGTTACTAAAAAACTTACAAAAAAATTCTCACCCTGGTTAACAGAAAATATTAAGAAACTTATGAAAAAAAGAGATGTATCTTTAACCAAATTTAAACTAACTAAACTCGATGCTGATTGGGAAGCATATCGCCAACTTCGAAATTTTTGTGTCTCTGCAATTAAAAAAGAAAAAGCAGCCTTTCTAAATAAAATTAACAATAATAATAAAATGTTATGGAAAACATTAAATAAATTTGGTTTGAGATCTCGTGAGAACACCCATATTCCTTCACATTTAAACGATGTTAACAAAATCAATGATTATTTCTTATCTGTTTTTAATTCAAATCCTCCCCATGATCAAACACTTAATTATTACCTTCAAAACACTTATAGTAAGGAATTTAAATTTTCACTTCAGCTACCTACCGTAAATGAAATCCATGATATAATTTTTGACCTTCAGTCAAACGCTACAGGTTTTGATGGAATAAATGCCAAGATGCTAAAGTTTTGCAGTCCATTTATTGATAAATATATAACTCACATTCTAAACTGTTGTTTAGAATCTGGTTACTATCCTGTTTATTGGAAAATTACTCTCGTAAAGCCGTTACCAAAAGTAAGCGAACCTCAAAATTATAGTGATCTCAGACCTATTAGTATTATTTCAACCTTATCGAAAATACTTGAAAAAGTAATTTTTAAACAACTTTATACTTTCGTCACTTCCCATAATATTCTTCCACCTTCACAATCTGGTTTTAGAAAAAGTTTTAGTACTAATACATCATTGACAAATATTTTAGACAATATAATTAGGAATACGGATAATGGCTTAAATACAGCATTGATATCACTTGACTTTTCAAAAGCTTTTGACACCATAAATCATGCATTGCTATGTGCTAAACTAAAATTTTTAGGCTTTGATGCAAGTTGTTTAAGATTTTTTTTTCATTACTTAAATGGACGTACCCAAATGGTTCAACTTAATAATTTATTATCATACCGCGGAGCAGTTACATCAGGTGTACCCCAAGGCTCTGTTTTAGGACCCTTATTGTATCTGTTATATACTTTTGACATAGCAAACTCTATTCAACATTCAACCATTCATGCATTTGCTGATGATACGCAATTAGAGTACTCTTTTAAGCGCAGCACAGTTGTTGAGGCAAATCGTTGTCTCAATTTTGATCTAGAAGGTATTCAGACTTATTCATTTACTCACAATCTGAAGCTTAATGATGAAAAGTGTTCCTTTATAGTTTTCGGACCTAAATTTGATGATAGTAATCTCGTATCGACTCTCAACATACATTGCGGAAAATCTAAATTAAAGCTTGTCAAAAGTGTAAAACTACTGGGGGTAGTCTTTGATCAAGACTTACGTTTTAAAAATCATGTCTCTCTCTTAGTGAAAAAAAGTTATGTGTGTCTGAGACAGCTTTATCAGAATTTTAATATAATAAATTTCAAATTAAGAAAAAAACTATGTGAAATGCTTGTTTTACCGATTATAAATTACTGTCTCACTGTTTTTTATCCTTGTCTTGACTCTAGTTATAAATACCGTTTACAAAAAATTCAAAATAACTGCTGTAGATTCATTTTCAAATTAAAAAAATATGATCATATTTCTGTTAAAATTAAACAAATAAATTGGTTAAAACTCGACCTTCATTTTCAATATCTGATGGCTGTCTTGGTTCACTCTACTCTGTCTACGTCAACACCTCCTTATCTAAAGAAAAAACTTGTACATCGCCGATCTCTGCACAGTGCTAATTTACGTCATGTTTCTCGCTTGTCCATGCCCTGTTTCCGTACAGCCTTGTTCCAGAGGTCTTTTAGTTATAATGCTGTTGTTATTTATAACAATATAGAAAATATTTTTAAATCAAAGCCAGTAAACTTCTTTAAAAAACAAATCAAATTTAAATTTCTGTTACTTTAATGATTATTCTTCTTTTGCTAATACTGTTTTTTCTCTTTTTCACAATCTTATTTTCTGTCTATATTAAGAATGTTTCTATTACTTTTATACCTGTTAATTTACATTTTAAGAATTTTTTCTTTTTTTTTTTGTTATTTTCTCTTTGCCTCTATTTGTATTTTTTGTTATGTAATTTAAACTTTTTGTTATATGCGAGGTTAAGTGGAGTAGCATTAGCTAGACTTCGCCTCCTCAGTTTTTACTTAAATAAAGGCATTTATTATTATTATTATTACTTATAATTATAACATCACCGTCACCAAAGCTTTTATACATTGTAGAATCCTAATTTGTAAGCAAAAAATTTTCCTCTGATAGAAAAACATTATTTTTAACCTTTTAGTGCATTTTTCATAAATGAAAGCTTTTTTCTAAAAAAACATTTTTTTTATTTATTTCTTTTTAGTCTTTACTTACTCTAAACGTCTTTTTCCCTGAGAGTTAGTTTCTCTATATTAATGTAACACCATTATTTTCCTGACTTGTGCAAACTTGTTTAGCGGTATGTAATAGAAAACAGCTGTTAGCATTTGACACCACATCCTAACTTCTGTTCTATGTCTATTGTCCAAAATAAATGCATTTAAAAAAATCATAAACATAAACGTAATGAAAACTCCTTTGTAAACATAACCTAAAATTTTAAAACCCCATTTAACCCCTTTAGAGGGTAATTAGCTATATAGAATTTGCATTGTCACGCAGATTAAGTATGCGAAATTTCAATTCATTGGGACAACAGGAACTCTCTTAAATTTGACTTCGAAAATATGAAACAGACAGACAAACAACAAAGCAAGTTACATAAAAGCTTTTAATAAATTCATTGTATATTGCTTTAAAATTTGTTAATTTCTTACATTTTTTTTCGTTACAATGGCAACCTAAGAGAAAAGGCCTATAGCTAATGAATTGCTCAATTTCAACAAAGAGTTATTGTAACTTGAAAACAATTAAACATAAGTATAGGGAATCCTAATACAGATTGATGCAGAATTAAATTCTCTACGATTTAATGAAATAAAATGTGTGGTATTTCATTTGAAAAAATCGAGTTATAGGTGCTTAATGTTCTGAAAACTTAACTTTAAACATTTAGAGTTTGTTATTCGTTTTTAATAATTTGAAAACACCAAAGGAAAGATCTAGGCTCCCTCTCTCGAATAAGCTACAAAATACTTTCAAATTTTTTAAAATGGCAGAGTTATCGATTTTTGAACAGAAAGACTCAAATTAAAAAAAAACTACTCGTAAACGGCTAAATTTAGGTATAGGGAAAGCTTATAAAAACTACCTTAAAAATAACTCTGATACCTAATCTAAAAACGCATTCAAAAATATACCTTTCCATTTGAAATAAAGAAGTTGATAGCGACTTTTGGTACAACCGGAAGTGTCACCCTCTTGGAAATTTTTTGGTTGACCTGGACCTAAGAGATTATGGTTGTATACAAATTTTCAGATAACTATCATTCTTTATTAGAACTATCAATACTTCTAATGTGGGGTTTAGACAAAACACCCTGTATAAATTAAAGTATCTGTTGTCACAAAAAATCGAGTTACCGAGGTTTAGAGATATAGAATATTGTTTTTTATACTCCTATATCGTTTTATTTAACAATTTTAAAATTAACAAACCAAAAAAAAACAATTAATTTGCAAAATACATAAATAAACATAAATTTTTGGTACTCGTACTTATGTTCAACTTAATATTTTTTCTTGAAAATTTTGTAAAATTTGATATCTTGAATTGTCAACCTCTAAAAAATAAAAGTTTTCATTTCTCAGTTTAAATCAGTTTTTTCTCGGAATGAAATACTCAAGTTATTTAATAATAATAATAATAATAATAATAATTTAAATACATAACACATGATAGGAAATATCAGTGTAAGAAAAAATTTTCTAAAGGCGTATTCATATATTCTTCTAATGAATAAAAACAAAAGTGTAACAGACATTTTTTAATAATATACTTAAATTTCAGTGCGGTCAAATTTTTTATGCTGTTGGGAAGTTTATTATAAATTTTCACGTCAAATGTATTTTTTTACTAGTTTCCAAACGACAATACGGAAGTTTCATTAGACTGGCTGATCTAGTATTATAATCATGTGTATCCGACAGTAAAGAAAATTTATTTCTGAGTTTATGTATTTCTACAACTGTGTACAATATAAATAAACATGGAAGAGGCAGAACTCGGTACATCTTGAATATTGGCCGACAGTGAGCATTGAAGGACAGCCTGCAATGATGCGCATAATTTTTTTCTCCATTATAAAATTTTTTATGGAATGTCCACAGTTTCACCACAAAGTTACTCCGTATGCTATTTGAGACTGGACTAGGGCATGGTATGCTATTAACAGTGTGTTGACGTATACTGATTTTTTAAATTTATTAAATAAAATCACATAAGTGGCAAGCTTAGAGGTAAGGGCATCTACGTGGTGAGACCAGTTGAGTCTATTATCTATGTGAATTTCCAGGAGCTTTATACTATTGATCTTTTCGTTTTTAATTTTTTTAGATATTATTAGTTGTTGAGTTTTTTATCTCGATTTATCTGTAAACTGTTGCCATTGTACCAATCTTCCGCTTTATTCAATGAAACTTTCGTTAAATCTTTTAAATTTTCTATATTTGTGCTAATATTAGTAATGGAGGCATCATCAGCATACATCAATAAACCCGGAAGGCCCATATTATAGAACATGTCATTCACATAAATAATAAACAGAACCGGCTCCAGCACCGATCCTTGAGGGACTCCCCTTGCAGATTCTTTAAACGAAGATAATTCGTGATTCAGCAAAACACATAGTGGTCTATTTGACAAACAGGACTTAAAAAACGATAGAAATCGTCCTCTAATTCCATAATGATATAATTTTACCAGTAAGCACTCGTGGTTGAGACAATCAAAAGCTTTGCTTAAATCACAAAAAGTTATAGCGGTCAGGTGTCCATTATCAAGGGCTTCAGTAGTATAATCAACAATCTTTCGAACCACATCTATCGTTGAATGTTTAGTTCTAAAGCCATGCTGCGAGCTATGAAATAAAGAAAATTTTTCAAAGTAATTAACTAAGCGCTTTTTCACTAGTTTTTCAAAAAGCTTTCCTAATGTTGGTATCAGTGCAATAGGTCTATAGTTATCCGGGTTGTTAACCCAATTTTTTTTATGTACGGGAATAATTTTAGATTTTTTGAACATATCTGGGAATACTCCTTCACTGAAAGGCTCCGAATATTTTCTAAAACAAGAAGAAATTTATCGTACGTTTTGTGTTTACATTTAAAGTTATGTGACGCTATTACGTTAACTTCCTTTTTCTTATATTTACTCGATAATCACGTTAATTAAACGGTATTTATGCTTTTATAAAGTTGTGGTCTTACATTTACAATTTAGCGTGTTTATGTGCATAACTTTTTTTTGTCAAGTGGCACGTCGTCTGAAAGAGCAATGTACTATCTGTTTTTTGAATATTTTCAAAGCATACGTGATAAAAAATTAAAATTAACTTTATTGCAGTAAAACCGCTCAACAACGGACACCGATGGGGAATCTTTAATTGTCCGTTGTGAAGAGGTGTCCACTAATGGGAGGTTTTGTTACTATACGGGTAACTGGTATTTATTTTGTTAAATGTTATTTTAATGTTTTTTTTTGTTATTACCCGAATGAAAATAGTAAATAAAAATGTCAGTTGTGTCATTGAAAAAAATAAAATCGGCCTGTTTGTTTTTTTTTAATTGAATTGAATTTTGTGCGTTTCTTTTGGTTTGGTGAAACGTTTAGAAAAACTTTGTGAGTTGAACGCTTAAGGTTTTATAAAGTAATTTCCTGCCTGAACTTACCACCGCCATTCTTGTAGCACAAATAAGGAAATCTCCAAACATTAGCCAAGTCGACAGCAAAACCGATGACCGAAAGCAGGAAGTCGACCTTCTTGCCCCAGGTCTCGCGGTTATCCGTCGTCACAGATGCCTCGACGGTCCGGGTATTTCTTAAAATCTCCTTAGATAACATCCTGGCTTGGAGGTTCCAGGCGATTTAGTGTCCCGTGAACACTGAACAAAAATACAATTAAAGAAAAAAATTATGAAAATGTATTGCTTTATATACTTTCACACAATTTAGTATTTAGTTATACTATTAGCTGTTTCAAAAATATAAAAACGCAAACGTTGCATTTTACCGAATTATTTTTTTCAAAAAAGATTGATAAAATGTAAAATAGTTATTAATGATTAGATCTTTCATTGAAAGGATAAATTATATTCGCTGTTATTTTTTTGAAGTTCATGAATAATTTATAACTGCTACCTTTTTATAGTTTTGAAACAGCTAATAAAAGTGCAGAAATTTATGGTTGGTCCAAACTTTTTTTAAATTGATTTTTTAACTTATCTTCCAACATTTGAATAAGTACTCTGAATGGCAAATTAATTTTTTTTACATAAATTAATAGCTACCAGAATAAGCTCAAAACCAAATATCAGTGACTATTTTCCTCATCATGTGAATATTTTAAGTTAAACAATTCGGGCTAATAATAGTTATTAATAATACGAGAGCTTAAAGTTCGAGGGCTGTCGTTATGCAACGAGCGTATGCGAGTGCATACCTAGACACACGAGAACTTTGAGCGTTTTCGTATCAGACTTATTAATTTTTTTTCGTTGAAACATTTTAATTTAAAACACGTTGCTGTGGGAAAACGTGTTTTAAAATAGTGTTTTTAATGTAGGATTCAGATATTAAAATGAAAGCGCTTATAAATGTTACCTACAAAAAATAATTATTAAATATATTACTATTAAAATGCATTTAATGATTTTTTTATTACTTTTATTATGAAATTTTCTTTGAGAAATACAAATACAAATTTGAATATTTCAGAAGCACTTGGGCTATATCTGCTGATTATCTATCTAATGTTTTTTCTCAAGTTTTTACTTCACTGTATTTAACCTTTTCCTCTTTTGTAGGGATAAATTTATAATTCTTTTTCAATCCTTCTAATTAATACGATCTACACAAAGTCAAATACAGGACATTTTATTACAAGCATTTAATCTGGTATTGGCATGATTTAATAAAAAATTTTTTAAAAAAAAGTAGTCATTGGGTGGAAAGAGAGCAAATGTACAGAAACTACCTTGAAAATTTCAGCAAAATTTTTGAAACCATTGTTTTGGTAAAAAAATGATTTGGGCAATTTCCTAGTGTATTTGATGAATTGTATTAGACAGAGAAGTGTTCGAAATCAATTTATTTTAACTAAATTAGTATAGTCAGTCTTTAAAGCGATTTTTATTCGTTTTTAGACAAGAAACGGCTGAAAATTGAGTGCATTTTACTAAACTTTTATTGAAATAGTCGTTTCTGACCAGAATGGAACAACTTCAGCTTTTATAGACGTTTCTTTTTCTGTTTTTTTTAAGGAATTCCTCAAAATAAACGTATTCAACTAAACTAGTCTTAATTCGGTGATTTCTAACAGAATAAGGCGATTTCAGCCTTTCTAGCACAATTTTTTAATTTTTAAGAAAAAACTTAAAAAAATGAACGTTTTTGACAAAACCAGAGTGTTGAAATCGTAGTTTTTGATCAGAAAAAGACAAATCCAGTCTTACTAGAACGAATGTTTTCGTTTTATAGCAACAATTTTTTTTTAATAAACGTTTTTAACCTAAACTGGTATTAAAATAGATGTTTGTGACCAAAAGAAGACGATTTCAGCCTTTTTAAAGCAATTTTATCTTGTCTTTAGGTAGGTAATTATTGAAAATGAACGTTTTTACAAAACTGGTTTTGAAATCGTCTTTTGTGAGTTTTATGAGAAGATTTCAATTTTTCTATTTTAAAAATTCATTAAAAATGAAAGTTTTCAATTAAATTGGTTAAAAGCTTTTTTTCTGAAGCCATTTCTTTGTTTTTGTTGGAGAAATCAAATGCTTTCAACTAAAATAATGCAAACATTTAGATTTTTGGTCTGAATACGTTCATTTCAAACTTACTAAAGCAAATTTTTGATTTTTAAGCAAAGGTTTGTATTTCCGATATTTGGCTTAAAATATTTTTTAAGCCGCCAAATGCAAATACTAAATACAAATAAAGTCCAAATTGTTTCAGATAGAACACATTATACAGGATGCTCAAAAACTGGCGCACCAACTCAGTGGTACGTTATTGAGAAGCAAGTGCAGATTACGGGAAAAATGTAGAAAAAATTTCTAAAGTCATATTTTAAAAAATCTGGAGCTACAAACTTATTGTGTTAACTTCTTTAGTTTTCATTATTTTTTTGGGTTTTTATGTTTCATACCAGGTAATCATTCCGTAACAAAACGATGAATAATTATTTTTAAATTTATTATCAGATTTTAGCAGTTTTTTTAATTTAAAAAAATTAAAATCCATCCAAAAAATCACAATATGTTGATATGCCAACAATGGAAATTATTTTCTAGGAAACCGTTTGAAAAATAATTTATTTTTATTGTTGCTCAAATTCTATTACGATCATGACTGTTAGACAACGTTGCCACATATCATTAATCTAAAATCCGTTATTTATCAATAACTTTAATACAAAGAATTTTTTTACCCTTTTTACCTTTATTTGTAACCAGTTCTCTATCACACACCATTGAGTTGGTGCGCCAGTTTTTGAGCACGCTGTATTCTGAAGAAAATGGAAATATTCCATTGAAACAAATTTTGGATTTTACTTGTTTACCTAAATAAATAAATTTAAAGATAAAAAACAATGTTTCTTTCTTAACCTAATAAAATCATTAATCCGTAATATAATATATGGCTGTGCATTTAGGCAACTACTATATTTTGTATGTTGTAACTTGTAAGTATGTATGTAGAGATGTGAATATTTTATATATACTATTTTTTATAATATTCCAAAAAATTTTGACAATTTGTAATTTTTTTATCAGTTTTTATACAATGTGCTCAAAAATGGATGTTCATCAAGTTGACTATGAAATTCAAATTCATTGTGCCGCTTTTTCCAAATAACTGTTGCAGTTTTGCTGTCAAATTTTTTAATTTTGCATTTTTCGGCGCAGTTGTTTCAAGAGTAAGGTTTGTTTTGATTCGTGTTTTACATTTCCCTGATTTTTGTTGTTGTGTATTCTTTCGTTTTTGGATTCGAAGCTTTTTGCATTATTTTGACGGCATTCACAATTTAAATTAAGCGGCACATTACGTTCAAATTTCATAGATGACTTGATTAACAACCATTTTTGAACACATTCTAGTTCTATGTTTTTTTTTAATGTTTTTCATGTTTGTAGATTGAGTGATTAATTTACACGTATATTTTCGTGTCATACTAAAAGTCTAATTATTATAACAATTTTTAAATACAGACATACTTTAAAATAATTTGCATTTCCTCATTTCACTTGAAAATAATAAATAAATTAGACTTTGGTAGTAGACAAAAAACAATTGTTAAAACATTGTACTAACTTAGTAGTTATTGATTGACCAAATTCTATTGAGACGAATAGGCAAATTTTTTCTACCAAAATTTTATCTTTTACTTTTTTTGTATCTACTTACTGATGCCAAACTAGAATATTAATCAAAAAAAATACAATTCCCTGAAGTTAATTTTCATTAATTAAAAATTAATGTTTACGGTCAGAATTAAGTGACGTCACGGGCTATTGTTTCAGGTTTGGAAATCTTTGTAAACTCCTAAAATCGAAGCTTTTTGACTAATTTTTGATTTTTTGATATTTGAAGAGTGAAGAAAACAAAAAAGAAATTTTGAGTTTTTTACCAAAAAACAGAATGATTTTTTTCGAAAATAAATGGATCAGTGTTTGTTACAGTATTTTATTCAGACCTATAGTAATTTATTATTAGTAAAAAAATACGTAATTAAAATATATTTCTAAAAACATGTAATTTTTCTGATTTTATTATTTTAAGTGGTTATAACAATAACATTATGCGTTGAATTGTCTGTCTAAAAATAAGTCAATGCATTTCAACGTTTTCAGGTATTGAAAGTATACAAAAGGCGCATATAATACGAGCTTTATTTGTTAGTTTTTAAATCAATTTGCTCAATTAACTGTTTCAGTTTCACTCTATACATAATAATAATTAAAAAATATGAAGTTGAAAGTGTTTGTTAAATAACGAATTTTAAATAATAAAATAATGTGAACCATACTCACAGATTTGAATTATTTTTCAGTTTTAGGACCCAATATTTTACCGTAGATTACCGTCCCGAAACTATTCCTAGTTTTACGATCAGCCACGAACATATTTCACTCCAAAGAAGTTAAAAACTGGTGATGGAATCAACTCGTAAATAAATTGAAATGACGCCAAAATTAATAAGCACTAATATTTTAATATACCTGTTTCTGAACTGAAAAGGTTTCAATAAAGTTGATGACAGTTGATCGATTAATCACCAAAGTACAGGGTGTTATATTTTCAAGGATGCTTCTAAAGCACAAAGGACTTGTTCCTGCACACGACATATGTCATAATTATTGGAATCGCACGTGAAGTACACTTTTAACTCAATCGATTAGTTATTAATACCATCAGCACGGGACAAGAAAAATTAACACACTTCCAAACAACAATTTCTTTAAACTTGTCAACAACTTCCACTTCCCACGTTACCATTAATAAATGTAATAGTAGTCTTGTTTTTACCACAATTATGCAATTTAAAGGCGAAAGAAAGACTTACCGATGAGGAAGTGATGTCAGCATCTCCAGCTAACGCCACAAGGTGTAGATGAGGGCGAAACTCGAATCGCTCTGTCCCATGCGAACTCTTCGCTGACAACAACCCAAGTCCACAACTCTGGAGGCGCAACCCCAAAATCGCTGCTTTTTCCTCTTGTTTCATTAACACCGCATGCGTCGCGACAGGCCATCAAGCTCTTCATCCCACCTATAGTAATAATAATAATAATTTATTCGTTCAAATAACTATTTTGTAGAAAATTTTATGAGCTTTAATTTTGGTGAAAAGACAAAAATTGATAGGAGTAACAGTTTTCGAGATATAAGCAGAAAACCATAAAAAAAACTGCTTTAACCTATTCCCCCTCCTCGAGCTCGTCCTCCAACATCAGGAAATTTTGATATACGTCTACCCAAGTGTAGAGAAATGTTTAAAAAAAAACTCCAACTCTCTATAAAATTATTTGACCGATTTTTATAATTTGACTGGGGTAATAATCATATTAATAACAATAACATTAATAATAATAATACTAATAGTACTAAATTTGCTTACATAAGCTACAATAGCTTTTTATGTATTATATGAGTGTTTTTTAATTTATAAGCAAAGGTTCATCTGTGAACAGATATTCTCGGTAGTCATTTTTTTAGTTTTAAAGCGAGAAATTGCCTAATAAATAGAATACATTTTCTCTCAAAAATAATTTGGGTAGAATATATAAAAATCAGAATAATTTAATTAATTATTATTAATCAATTAATGTAATTAATAATGTTTAAATTATTAAGATTAAACCGATTGAGAGAGGTTGGTAAATAAAAATAAAGATTATTGATAAAGTTATATTTGAAGATTTAATTAAAGTTACAGTTTTTTTTTGGTTTTTTGCTCATATCTCGAAAACAGTTACTCCTATAAATTTTTATCTTTCTACAAAAATTAAAGCTGATAATATTTTCTACAAAACAGTTATTTGCATTTTTCTTGTAGGACTAACCATAAGCGAGTTATAGGGTTGGATATAATAATTATTTATTTAGTGAGTTTGAGTGTAAATCGGACGCTTTATTTCACGAGTGGATTTTTAAACCACGAGTGAAAACGAGTGGTTTATCATCCACGAGGCGAAATAAATGAACCGGTTTACACAAAAGCGAGTTGAATACAACATTTTATTCTTCGAAGTAGACTCAGCAAGACTTAAAATTGCTTTAAATTTGTTAAAAATAATCTGATGTTTCGTACTGAGAAATTCCAAACAGTTGTCAAAACTTCCTTACACAGGAGAAAAACCGTAAATTTTGACAGTGTCGATAAATAAATAATCTTTAAAAAAAAATTTGCCTTAAAGAAAATGTTTGAAAAAGTGAAAATAAAATACATTTATTGGATCCAACACTTAAAGTCTTCAGAGTCGTCTTTAGGGGCTGCATTCTCGTTATCTGAAAACACAGAAATTAAACACATCACGTATGAATACTAATTAGGATATTATAATATAATTATATATATATATATATATATATATATATATATATATATATATATATATAAACATATATATAAACATATCAAGCTAAAAAGATAACAAAGAGGAGAAAAAGTATAAATTACGAATAGAGAGACAGCTAGATCGCGAGGGAACTAGATAAAAATTCATTTATACTATAATAACATTTATTTATAAGGTACCTTTTAATAACGGTTTTAAAAGCATTTATTTAAGAGACTGTGTTTGGACTAAGCTTATTATAAAGATTGAGGTTTAATGTATTTCTAACGGCAATGCTACTCTTGAAACGGGGTACAGAAGTAGTTGTGCTGATCGTGTGTAATGATTATGAAAGTTTGCATGTTTATTGAAATTATGGGATGATTGGTAGATTTCAAGCAAAGAGAAATAAATATATGTTGAAGCAAGCGTCATTATGTTAAATTTTATGAACCACGGTCTACAAGAATCATAGCGGCTAATGTTAGCTATGACCCTAATTGCTCTTTTCTGAATTTTAAAGATTTTATTACCGTGAGAGGCATTACCCCAAAAAGTCACTCCATTGATTAAATGTGAGTGAAAAATTGAATGGTATGCAGTTAATAAACATTCTAAACTAAAAACTTTCTTTAATTGTCTGATGAGATAAACTTGACCAGATAGTTTTTGGGATAGGCTTTCAATATGAGGACTCCACTTTAGAGCTTCATCCAGAAATTTAACATGGTGGCCAGTTATATTATTATTGTTAAAAGAAAAGTCAATGTGCTGTGTCTTATCTGAATTTACCACCAAGAAGTTTGATGCGAACCACGACGTTGCTTTGTCTGTCAAAGTTTGCCTGCTTAGTTGAAGGGAAGTTTTATCTTCACTTGATACTATAAAGGTTGTGTCATCAGCATAAAGAACACTTTTAAGAGGAAGTAAATAATTACAAAAGTCATTTAAATATATTATAAATAAAACAGGGCCACGTACGGAACCCTGAGGTACGCCCTGAGGGTTTATACACATATCTGATTTATTGCCACCTATGGTAACCATCTGTTTTCTGTTACTTAGAAAGGATTTTATAAAATTGTTTGGTTTGTCTCTAATTCTCTAGTTTTTGGATAAGCAGGTCGTAATTCACACTATCAAAAGCCTTACTAAGGTCTAACAATGTTGCAGCCATGAATTTACCTTCCTCAATACCCTGAATTATCTCATTAACAACGTTGCTGACTGCTTGAATGGTGGAGCAGCCTTTTCTGAATCCAAATTGAGCTTTATGTAGCACATTTAACGAGTCAAAGTAATTCACTAATTTGTTCTTAAAGACAATTTTAATTCTTTATCAGTGTTGCCTTTTTTTAAAATAGGTATAACTTTAGTACGTTTAAAAATTTTAGGGAAAATGCCAGTTGAGAAACAGTTATTAATCAGAGAAGAAAGTATAGGTGTTAAAATGTCATTGCTTAATTTTATAACTTTAGCATTAATGCCAAATATGTCGCTAGTTCCAGAGTTGCTCAGATTATTTATGGCCGAATTACATCAACTTGAGAATAACGCAGAACCAAAGTTACAACACATTTCAGGCAAATCAAAATCATGACGATAAACTTTAAATTTTAATCTAAGTTTTTTTTAGAAATAGAAATAATTTTATTCGTATTTAAAAACAGTGTGTCATAATACAAGTCAATAAAATAAGAAACGTACAAACTAAAAAAAACAAACTTAAAAAAAAAACTTTTTTAAAAACATATAAAGGTAAATTACAAAAACTAGTTGGCAACATATTATAAAATTTAGTGCAATAATATCTTGGTCCAGTTTGGTTCCGTTTTAGGCTATTGAATTTTGGAATAAGCTTGTCACCAAAACGAGTATTATAAGCCAAATGTTGCTTTCAAATTTTTCTAAATTAATTAAATTTTTTTCTTTAATTTTAATAACTCCCTCAAATTGTTATTAGATTCTATCCAAATTTGGATTGTAGTTTCTGGATTCATAGGTAGAGTGGTGAATAAACTCGTTAGTAAAGAGTCGTTTTTATTCATTCTCTACACCACTAAGAATCATCTCTATGTAAAGTTTTCTCTTTATTTTCTTCTAGATTAATTATTCTTTGTTACTTTTACCTTTTTTTTCAAAATTCTTGTGTATGTTTGAAACTCTAGACGATTTTTTAATGTTTATAGACTCTCTTTTAAATTTTTTCCTTTTTTTAGAATCTACTAAAAATCGTCTCTATGTAGATTTTTTCTCTTGATTTTCCTCATAGATTTAATTTATTTTTTAGATTTTTCTTTAATGTCTTCAGTATGTTGTTTTTTATTTTCTTTTAGAATCTCCTTTAATTCCTTTTTTTAAATGTTTTTTTAGATTTTTATGTCGATATCTTTTCAGATAATTGTTTTCAAAACTTATTCTCTGCAAATTTTGTTTTCGATCTTTCTCTAGATGTTATTACTTCTCCAGATCCCGTTTATGTTCTACTCAAAATCTACTATGCTGATTTTTCTCTAGATTCTTTTTAACCATTTTTTCTAGATTTTTGTATAAATTAGTTGTTTTTTAAACCCTGTTTTTTTCGATTCTTATTTCAATTTTTTTTCTTTATTCTTTATTTCTTTATTTATAGATTTTTCCCTAGATTTTGTCTCTTCTTCAAATTCTCCTTTAGATACTTACAATATGTTCACAAAATGCTTCTTCATCAAGTCGACTATGCAATTCAAATTCAATGTGCCGCTGAGTTTAAATGACTAGTATGTTTTCTTATATAGTTTTTTCATTTTCTAAATTCTTTTGGAATTATTTTGTATACTTTGTACTTTTGTATTCTTTATTTTATAAACTTCCTCTAAATTGTTAGTAGACTCCACTCAGTATTTTCTAAATGTAGATTTTTTACTTCACTTTCCTCAAGATCCTTTTTTATCACTTTTACCAAAATATTTTTCTATATTTTAGTGTAGATTCATCGTTATATATGTAATTGTTTTCTAAGCTTTTCTCTAAGTCTTTCGTTCGATATATCTGTATCTGAAATCTATTAATTTTTAAAAATTTTAGGCTTTTCTCTAAATTTTTTCTACATTCTTCATCAGATTTTAGACTCTACTTAAAACCACTTAAAGTATACTTTTATTGTTTGGAATTGTTATCATTTAACATTAACATTATCTCTTGATTTTTCAAATCTTCCTCATGATTTTTTTTTATTTTCTTTTTTAGATTCCCTAAATATTCTGCTCTTAGTTATTCCTTAGATTTTTTAGTTGTTTTTAAGACACTTTTATTGATTCGTTCTTAGAATTACTTCCCACAATTAATAATTAACTAATCCAATTAAGTATATGACTTTCTCCAGAAAAAGGTATGAGAACGCAATCACAAAGTTTTCCTAATTTTATTTTATGAATACTTCTAACCACTCTAGAAGAATTATGTTATGAAAATGACTGTATTTGTCATACATAAATACATCCTTTTTATAGTAAATCATGCTGTAGTAAATAGTGACAAACAAACGAATAGGATAACAAAAAATATATTTAAATTAAAAGTTTTATGACAGCTTTTTTATAACCTCTTGTATATAATGTGTACTAATCATTCAGAAACTTTTATTAATGTCTACCTTCATCTAAGTAGTTCGTAAACGATAATGCCTTCCACTACGTGCACTCATGCGAACGTTATGTATTGGACAGAAACATCGAAACCAGATTTTGTACATTTTGGAACAAATTATTTGATAAATTATAACAGAATTCAAGCAAGAAAATAACAGTAACGATTTTTGTTTTAGACCAAAATACAACGAATCTTGTTCAAGTCCTCAAATCTTAGCAACATCGTGAAATGTTGATTATAATATTTAAAAGCAGATATGAGTTATTGAAAATTACTATCGATGGCAAATTACAAATAATTATTTAACGAAGTCTCATTTCGAGAAAATTTAGAAATCGTAGTGGATTAGTGTCCTCTTACAAGTTATATATAGGGTGGTCCAACTCAACTCCCGTCTTCTGTAGCTCAATTATTATTAAAGTCAGAGGTTTGATATTTTGTAGATGGTATTTGTATTTTAGGACACATTTTAGGAAAATATTTTTGACCCTACAGAGTGTCTCTAAAAAAAGTGTGACGTCATAATCATAATTTTTTAATAGCATGTTTTTATTTTTTTGTGCTCATTGGCTTTTAAAGTTTTTTCAAATTGGTTTTGGACTTACTGTTCAAAAAAATTAAAACCATAAAAATCGATTATACATCTTTAGTTTTAAAAATTAATAAATATAGAAACAGTACTTTTTTGAAGAAATTATTACTACGTAAGTGTTAAACAAGGTCTAGCAAACTTACTAAGTAAGTTTGTTTGATTTGAATTACTACAGGGTGTTTCCAATTTATTTCCAAACTTTCAAATTTTTAGAGTTTTTTATTTTGCTTAAATGGCAACTCGTATTTATTTGTATATCATTCGATGCAGAATTAAAATGCAAAAATTAATGCAAAATTAAATTAAAGTATAAATAACATTTGCAAAATATCAAAACTTCAACTTTAATAATAACTGAGAAACGGAAGACGGGAGCTGGACTGGACCACCCTGTATATATACAAGGTGATTTTTTTAAGGTTTACATTAGAAACTTTTTAACTTTTAATAAAACTAGAGCTTTAAAATTTTGTATACGATCTAAATCGACCATTGCGAGTTCACCTAAATTATTTTCAAAATGGTTGAGCTTTAAGAACTGAGAGAAATTGGCGCCAACTTTGAAATTTTAAATAGTAACCAAACATTTTTATTGCATTTTTTAATTTACTTTCTCAAACTGAGTAAAATTTACTTAAGTTGTTGATACTTATCTGTCATAGTTTTTGACACAATGTCATTTTCCTGTTAAAATCTTCTTTTGCAAGAGTTTATTTAAAATATTACAGCCCTTGAAGCGTTTGCGATAAAAGAGTAATTTTTTTTGCATTTAATAACCAATGTTTCGAAGAACCTTCTAGAATTTTAAAAATTATCGAGTGTCAAAATTCAAGGCTAGTATCATTTTTTTAGAATGGTTATCAAAAATCGGCTATAACTCAGTTTTTCAAATCGATCGACTCTGTTTTCTTAACGGCAATCGAAAGAACATTAATATTTATGGTAATTTTTATCAACACGTCCTATACCTATCTCATACAGTTTTTGAAAAAAATCACAAAAAACTAATTTTACTTTGTAATTTTTATAGTTAATTAAGTAGACCTTGCAAAATGATCAGCAATTGTCAAACTTCAACGTTTTTTTAGTTTCTAGCTTGTTTATTATGGGATAAGCAGCAAAACAATAATATTAAATTATGGTTTATGCTAATTTAGTGAATTATGTAGAGTAACTCAGTCAGTTTGCCTTCGAATTTTGAACTTCTTGAGTGAAAACGGTAAACAAATCTAACAATTCTTTTAATCAGTGGCACAATTTTATCGTATTTGTCGAAACTTTACTCGATAAAAAATGAAAATAATGCGCTAGAATTCGGTTTTTTGCAATTATTTCAAAAACTGCATAAGATAGATATAGAAAATGCTAATAAAAGTATGCATAAAAATTGGTCATTTTTTGATTACCATTGAAAAAACAGAGTCATTCCATTTGGAAAATCTGTGTTGTAATAATTATTTATCATTTTCAAAATATTATAGTAGCCTTGCAATTTGACAGTTGACAATCGTAAAGATTTCAGAAGAGCTTCCAAGTCTTTGGTTATCGAAACCAAAAGAATTGTTCACTTATTGTAAAAAGTTCAAGAACTGTGATATTTTAAATAAACTTCTGCAAATAAAAATTTTGACAAAAAAAATTGACATACTTTAAAAACTATGTCAGATAAGTACTAACAATAAAGGTACATTTTACTTAGTTTCTAAAGGCAAATTTAAGAATGCAACAAAAATAGGTGGTTACTATTTAAAATTTTAAAGTTGGTGCCAATTTCTCGTAGTTTCGAAATTTCAGCCAGCTTGAAAATAATTAGTTGACCTGTCGTTCATTTTACGTTAGAAACACTCAATCAATCCTAAGAAAATAACTGTAAAATACTGAAAAATAATGAAGAAAGTTTGCTTATAACAAATTCTTGAAAGACAAAATTTTTGACGATATTTTCTAAACGGTTAGTCGTAGCGACTTGGTTCTTGCAGATTTGGATTCTGTCGGTCATTTTACGTTAGAAACACTTAATTCTAAAGAAATAACTGAAAAATATTGAAGAAAGTTTGTTTATAACAAATTCTGGAAAGACTAAATTTTTGACTATATTTTCTAAACGGTTAGTCGTAGCGACTTGGTTCTTGCAGATTTGGATTCCGTCGGTCAGTTTACGTTAGAAACACTTAATACTAAGAAAATAACTGTAAAATACTGAAAAATAATGAAGAAAGTTTGTTTATAACAAATTCTGGAAAGACTAAATTTTTGACGATATTTTCTAAACGGTTAGTCGTAGCGACTTGGTTCTTGCAGATCTAGATTCCGCCAGTTATTTTACGTTATAAACACTCAATCCTAAAGAAACAAGTGTAAAATACTGAAAAACATTGAAGAAAATTTGTTTATGACAAATTCTGGAAAGACTAAATTTTTGACGATATTTTCTAAACGGTTAGCCCTAGCGACTTGGTTCTTGCAGATTTGGATTCCGTCGGTCATTTTACGTTAGAAACACTTAATTCTAAGAAAATAACTGTAAAATACTCAAAAATATTGAAGAAAGTTTGTTTACAACAAATTCTAGAAAGACTAAATTTTTGACGATATTTTCTAAACGGTTAGTCGTAGCGACTTGGTTCTTGCAGATTTGGATTCCGCCAGATATTTTACGTTATAAACACTTAATCCTAAAGAATTAACTGTAAAATACTGAAAAATAATGAAGAAAGTTGTTTATAACGAATTCTGGAAAAACTAAATTTTTGACGATATTTTCTAAACGGTTAGTCGTATAGTTTGGTCGTACACAAAATTTTAAAAACTCTACCTATACTATAAATTAAATGTTTGTAATGTAGGCCCTAAAGGAATCAGCCTGTATATGATATCATTTAAGTGGCTTTATAAATAGGTAAATTACTTTAACGTATACCTGATTCTTCTGTTAGACTTAAAAAAAAACTGAAACGGTTTTTTATCTTTTTACGAAAGTAGGAGGTATTAAAAATGTATAGTTAAGAAAATAACGTCACCATAAATTTTATTCGATCTTTATTTAAACGCAAAAGTGTAATTTCAAAAGCAAACAATGCTTAAAACAAACAATTAAACAGTTGATAACGTTTTTTCATTTTGTTTATTACTTACCTAATATTTGATAAGCAGTGATTGTGCATTTTTACAAAAATTTTGAAATAAACCGATTATTACCTACATTTAAAATTATACTATAATTATAATAAGTAACTAGGCCAATTTTTTTTGTTTTTCGAGTGTTTAAGTTAAAAATAATTTTTTTCTTTTTTGAAACATGTTTTAAAAACTTGCTAAAAATAATTTTGTGTTAATTTTTTTCAGCTTGGTTCAGTCAATGATGCAAAATTTCTTCAAAAATAAGTCAAACAAAACAAAATTTGATCAAATTTTGAATCAATTAATTTTTCAAAGATTTGTTTGTGGACAACTTAAAAAGTGGATACAATATCTTAGTTATTCTGATTCAATTCTAAAAATTTCTCAACGGATGCGATTTAGATAAAGTTACTACCGAATTGTTCCTGTTTGCAGTCAATAATTTGCTATTTCACTTACCGATTATCATAGAAGTTAAAACTGTTGTTAAAATATAAAGTGGTAGATACTAAAAAAAAGTCGAAAAAAGGGCCAAAATATTTATTTGTTAGAAGATAAAATAATCAATTAACTACTAAGATATAGAACTCCAGGGTCTAGTCCGCAGCTTCGTGAGCTCCGTAACGAAAATCTGTAAATTTAAAATGTATAATTCACTTCACAAAAACTTAAAATACTCCCACTCACCTCTTTTCTCTCTTTTCTCTTTCAAGTTTTTGTAATAGGTGTCAAAATCTTCATCATCTTTTGCAAATTCTTCAAGTTCTTGTCGTGCCAAATTAATATCAGCTCCTGTCTCGACTAAAAGATCCACAATCAGAATACTTCTTTTATTTGCTGCTAGTGCCAAAGGAGTCATTCCTTCGCTGTTGGCCAAGTTCACCTCAGCACCACTGTTTAAAAGCTCTTTCACAATTTTTAAACTTTCATTTTCTATAGCTTTGATCAGAGGTGTGCAACCGTCGCGGTACTTTTTATTGACATTGGCTCCTTTTTCTAACAAATATTTAACAATCTCCAAACACTTCAAGTTAATAGCTTCGAGAAAAGCAGTCGGAATCGTTAAATTTGCTTTATAATTTAGCAAAAGTTTCACAGCTTCGAGATTTTCACAACGCACTGCTGCAAGAAGAGGAGTTTGTTTGTTGGAATCTGCCTTGCAAGAATCTACTTCTTCTTCTAAAAGCGCTTTGGCGTCGTCTAGTTTTCCGGACACAATGGCTGCTGTTAAAGGTGTACAACCCTCTAGATTTTTTGAGATGTATGTTTGTTCAACAACTGGATGCGGTTTGTAATTTATCAATAAATCAGAAGGTGTTCTATGTTGATTTAATTTTTCGACATTTGCAACATGTGCCAGCGATTGAGCGTGATGTGAACTTGTTTTTAAGAGTTCTAAACAGTTGTGTTTTTGTGAAAGTGTGAGAGCGGTTGTCCCATCGTGATTTCTTCCATTGATGTCTGCGCCATTTTCTAACAATAACTGAGCCACTTGCTTACTATTTTTCACTATTGCCCATGAAAGTGGAGTAAGTTTTTTTCCTATTTGCACTAGATTGTTCGAAATGTCTACTCCAATTTGGTTTACATTTGCTCCATAACTTATCAATACTTTGATAATTTCTGTTGGACAGTAAATGGAAACGGCTGCACATAATGGTACAAAACCATAGATGTTTTCAATATTAACATTGGCGCCGCTATCCAATAATAGTTTAACCATATCCAAATTTTTATGCTTAATGGCAACAATTAGTGGCGTGTAAAAGACGTTTTGACAATTTAGATCATATCCTGTGACGATAATGTGTCTGACCTTGTTCAGATCATTTTCACGTATTGCCGCAGATAATTGCTGTAATGTGATAAATATAATTAAAATTCTGAAATAACAAGAATCGTCAAAATTATTATTGGAGAGTTAAAACTAATTGCCAGTTTTGATAGGTCCAAAGTGTAAACAAACAACAATTCGTAGATAATACTTTCTTTATCGTAGTAATTTTATCTTGCAGATTTTGATTTGTGTTCATGACTACTTAATTAATCACAAAATTTTACAAAATGAAAATTTATTATAATGTTTTAATATACAGGCTATCCCAACGATCCGAGAACTTGTTTACTATTGAAAATATTTACTTGTTCTTTTTTATTAATTATAGCTGTGTTTTTGCTGCATGTTTTTAAAATATTGTGGTATATACAGTGTGCTCAAAAACTGACGCACCAACTCAATGGTGTGTGGTAGAGAACTGGTTACATATAAAGGTAAAAATGGTAAAAAAATTCTTTGTATTAAAGTTATTGATAAATAACGGATTTTAGATAAATGATATGTCGCAACGTTGTCTAACAGTCATGATCGCATTAGAATTTGATCAACAATAAAAATAAATTATTTTTGAAACGGTTTCCTAGGAAATAATTCCCATTGTTGGCACATCTACACATTGTGATTTTTTGGATGAATTTTAAGTTTTTAAATTAAAGAAACTGCTAAAGTCTGATAGAAAATTTAAAAATAATTATTCATCGTTTTGTTAGGGAACGATTACCTTGTTTGAAGCATAAAAACATTAAAAAATAATGAAAACTAAAAAAGTTAACACAATAAGTTTGTAGCTTCAGATTTTTTAAAATATGACTTTAGGAATTTTTTCAACATTTTTCCCGTAATCTGAACTTGCTTCTCAATAACGTACCACTGAGTTGGTGCGCCAGTTTTTGAGCACCCTGCATACAGCGTGTTCCAATATTAAAAAAACACTAAAGTTATGTTTTTTCAAGCACCCTAAACTTTATTGCATTTTTAGACGTAGCTTTTTAATACTGATGATTTTAATCCTGCGTAGTTTTTTAAATAACTTGATTTTTTTTGATAAAAACACGTTATTTTTAAAAAATCATTACATAAAAACTAAAAATCTCAGAAAAGTAGAACTTTTACCACTTTAAAGAAAGAAGTTCAAACTTAAACTTATTATTTCTACTAGCCTACTGCAATCAAGAAGATAAAAAATGAAGAGGTTTGTTGCAATATGAATATTTTCAAAATTTTAAATAAAACACCCAATGTTTTATTTTTGCATCTAAAAGACCTTTAAATTGTCTCTCTAAAAACATTAATAGTTAAGTGTCTCTTGCTGATTACTTAAAAGATATTTTAACGACAAACATTAAAAAAATTATTAACTATTGTTTCACTAGTCGAAAAGTGAAATTTTCTGCTAATAATAACTTTAGTTAATTATTATTAATGGCCCTTTGGCCATTATTTGTCTTTTATAACAGTGAAATAACTACAGTTGTGATATTTTTGGCGAATTTCTAAATTCCCGTATGAACTCCAAAAAATGGTCTGTGGTGGAGTTGCTATGGTTATGGTATAGTTTACTATGGTAACAACAATGCTAGTGTGCATTGTTGCTGAAATTAACTTTTGAAGTGTAATATCTTTTTAGTTAATAATTTTAGGTATTTAAAACTTTATGTTTTTAGCTAGACTATCTTTAAAAAGCAAGAACACAAAATAGGGTGTTTTATTTAAGTTTTTCAAGTTACTCAACTTTTAACAAACTACTTAATTTTTCTATGTTTCTAATTGCATTACGCTAAATAATTGGATCAGATTTAAGTTTGAACTTTACCCTTTAAAGTGGTGAAAGGCCTACTTTTCTACGATTATCCGTTTTTGTGTATAGATTTTTTTATAAAACGTGTTTTTATCAAAAATATCAAATCGTTTCAAAAACTAATCAGAATGTACCAATACAAGTTTTTTTTTCTATTTGAAAAAACTTGAATTTAGTGTTTTTTTAAATATAGGAACACTCTGTCTCAAAATTGACGCCCTGTATATACACTCTGTATATACAAGCTGTCTCAAAATTGACGCCCGTGCGTTAGGAATTTGACTCAGAAGGTTAATACAAATCGAAAGTTAAGAATAAAAAAATTTCCAATTGTCTTTAGTTTTCGAGTTATTGATAAAAATATAAGTAATACGCTGTATGCTGTCTTTCCAATTATTTGTGGAACATAATTAGTTGTTAGCGATGTTAAAACTCTTTGGATCACTCTATCTAATGAGGAGTACTATTACTAATTTTCTGCGGCTTTGTATGTTTAAAATGATACAAATATTACTGCATTATTACATTTGAGATTTTGTCGATTGCTAAAAGCTTGGTTATAAGTTAAAGATGGCGCATTGTAGCGTATTTTGGTGACAACAAATTTGGTAAATTCGCTTTTAATAAAATTTAATGTTTTAATTTTCAATTTTAGTTTCTTATCAATAACTCGATAACGAAGGACAATCGGACAATTTTCCACTTTTAACTTTCGATTTGTTTTAGTCTGAAGCAAATCCTAAAAGCACAGGCGTCAATTTTGAGACACCCTGTATACCGCATTACATTAGAATCATGCAGCAAAAACACAGCTATAATCTAGAAAAAAAAATAAGTCAATATGTCAATATCTTTAATAATAAATAAGTTATGGAGCTTTTTCGAATCGTTGGGACAGGCTGTATCTTACTAATACTTTTTTATTTCAAACGACAATAATTTATTCTAAAGGATTAATTTAAATTTTACATAGCTAACAATAAGAAAAAAAAATTACCTTTTCTTCTGTGTCGGTCGGTCTATGATTTTTCCCCCTAATATACATTTTCTTACAAAAATTGTAAAATGCCACAAATCAACCAAAACTAAATGATACGGCGATGTGATTGTGTTTATCATTTATCACTCATTTCATCACAATAGTGGTAAAATGATAATTGATAACGATTGGTATTTAGAAAAGATAAACACTTTTTAGGTAAACGTTGAACAAATAAATAATTTCTTAAAAAAATGTTGATTTGAAAATATTATACAGGGTGCTCAAAAATTGGCGCACCAACTCAATGGGGTTTGATAGAGAACTGCTTACATATAACAGTAAAAATAGCTAAAAAATTCTTTGTATTGAAATTATCGATAAATTATGAATTTTCGATAAATGATATGTGGCAACGTTGTCCATTAGTCCTGATCGCAATAAAATTTAATCAAAAATAAGAATAAATTATTTTTGAAACGGTTTCCTAGAAAATAATTTCCAGTGTTGGCACATCTACAAATTGTGATTTTTTGGAGAAATTTTAATTTTTTTAAATTTAAAAAACTGCTAAAATCTGATAGTTTTGTGATAAATTTTATTTTTTTTTAATTAAAAAAACTTAAAAATAACTGTCCATTGTTTACTTAGGAAACGATTACTTAGTGTGAAACATAAAAACATTAAAAAATAATGAAAACTGAAGTTAACACAATAATTTTTTAGTTCCAAATTTTGTGAAATAAGACTCTAGGTATTTTTTCAACATTTTTCCCGTAATCTGCACTTACTTCTCAATAACATACCATTGAGTTGGTGCACCAGTTTTTGAGCATCCTGTATTTACCAAAAAAAGAAAAAAAATGAGTGCAGCAATACTCGTATAGTTATGAAATTAAAGCTGTAGTTCTCGTATATGTTAACAGATGTTTTCATGCAGAGAAGAACTCTACTTCCGCCAAATTTAAAACACGCAAGTCAAAAGCCATGGAATAACGCCAAGTTACTTAAAAAATGAAGAAAACACGAAGAAAGTGTTTGATGATAAAGGGTTTTTGAAAACTGGTAATTTGGATAATTTCGATAAGGAAGGTTAGTTGTGGATCGTTTTTAATTTAAATTTTTACTAAATATTTTTTTATTATTTGTCTACGTCTACGTCATTTTTCAGCGAAAAACTCATTTAATTCATTGCAAAAACCTTGATAACTGTGACGGTAGTCTAATCAAACTGTATTATCTACATGTTTGTATAAGGTCACTGAAAAGTATGGACACAGTTAAATATTATATTCATCAAAACTTAAATAAGAAAATAAATAAGAAAAAGTTAACCTAACCTAACGTAACCATTTTAAACTTACTATTTCGGCGGCAAACAACTGCAAAGGACTAGCCAATAAAATTAAAGAAACATGCCACGTTCTCAAATCTCAAATTGTTATGAACGAATATTTGCCCAAGAAAATAAAGTTAAAAATAAATTACAATGTTCAATGCGTAGAATTAGGCGTAAAAAAACGTATATGTTAAGCTAATTTTTCAAGCCTTTAAAAAATAATTCAATTGAGAGTCTTTGTATTTCACATTTCGGATAGAATTGCTTTAAATTTTAATTTAAAAAAATTTAAAAAAATATTGTATGTTTCAAACAATTTGATTAGTACTTCGTACCTATAAAGGAAAATACAACTAATACTGTTCGTAAAGTAAAAATAAAATCTGAAAATTTGTGCAGTATTCCGTCCGTTAAAATAATGGAATGGCTGTTCAGCAACAAAACATATTTTGTAAGATGGTTTTTACAGGTAGATTTGTAGATTCACCATCAATATTACAATTTTCACTAAAATAAATGACGAACAATAGCCTAAGGTTAACATTAAAGTTATTATTAACTGAAAATTTCACTTTTCAGCTACTAAAACAATAGTTATTTTTTTTACAGTTTAAAGTGTAATTTTTCTTAAGTAACTACTTAGAAGAGACAATTCAATAATATATTAAAAAACAAATAATAATAAATAATTATATAATACAGCGTGCTCAAAAACTGGCGCACCAACTCAATGGTGTGTGGTAGAGAACTGGTTACATATAAAGGTAAAAATAGTAAAAAAATTCTTTGTATTAAAGTTATTGATAAATAACGGATTTTAGATAAATGATATGTGGCAACGTTGTCTAACAGTCATGATCGCAATAGAATTTGAGCAACAATAAATATAAATTATTTTTGAATCGGTTTCCTAGGAAATAATTCCCAGTATTGGCACATCTACATATTGTGATTTTTTTGATAAATTATAATTTTTTTAAATTAAAAAAACTGCTAAAATCTGATAGTAAATTTAAAAATAATTATTCATCGTTTTCTTACGGAACGATTACCTGGTATGAAACATAAAAACATAATAAAATAATGAAAACTAAAGAAGTTAACACAATAAGTTTGTAGCTCCAGATTTTTTAAAATATGACTTTAGGAATTTTTTCAACATTTTTCCCGTAATCTGCACTTGCTTCTCAACAACGTACCACTGAGTTGGTGCGCCAGTTTTTGAGCATCCTGTATAAATAGTCACGACTATATCGTACGATACAACCCAAAATTTTATTAGCCCTACACACCAGGTTGTCGTAGTACGGCGCGAATGATAATAATAATAATAATAATAATAATAATAATATGTAATTGTCCCTCAAGTCGTCAGTCATGGAGCATGCCATGCACCGTCTTATCGGACTCGTCAATATATGAAATTCTACAAATTTGTAGGGAATTTGGAATAATTGAGGTATTCCTCCATACTATAGAAAGCTTTGTCTTGTAGGAAGAATGACAGGCGACTGCGAAATATATTAAAAGACTTAGATTCCTTAATTTTTTGTTCCAAGTTGTTGTACAATTTGATTCCAGCATATGTAGGATCATGTTGACCAATAGCCAACCTAGAATGTGGCAGCTCAATGTGGTTTCTTGTCCTTGTATCGTACGCGTGAATATCGCATCGTTTATTAAGAGTGCTTACATGTTGTCGAATAAACAAAAGTAAGTGAAATATATATATAAAGATGGGAGGGTCATAATACCAAGTTTTCGAAAGATAGGACAGTGAGCTACTGCCTCCGAACTATCCATACATCTTAGAATACATTTTTGTACTACAAATAGATTATTCAAAAAGCTGCTGGACCCCCAAAAAATAATTCCATAAGTAAGTACAGACTGGACAAGCCCAAAATATAACATTTTAAGAATGTCACCAGACACAGTGGGCTTTAAATTTCTTATTAAAAAACAAATCCCACTTAACTTATTACACAATTTATTTATATGACTTTCCCATGTTAATTTAGAGTCCAACGTTATCCCAAGAAAATTAATTTCATTTACATTTTTTATTGACATTCCACATAGTTTAATTAGAACACTGTAATCAAGCGTCACATTTTTAGGCAAAAATTTAACCAAATAGGTTTTCTTCAGATTTAATACCAGCCCATTTTTCGAACACCAGTTATTTATAGTTGTAGACACGTAATTTCCACATTCAACCAAGTCTTCATGATTCTTGTTAGTTAATATTGCATTTGTGTCATCTGCATAAATAATTAATTTATTAGATTTTGGATTTGTAACTAACAAAGGTGGTAAATCATTAATAAAAATTAATGGAACCCAAAACCGATCCCTGCGGCACACCCAATTCAACATACGCTGGTTCGGACATATGATCATTCAGAGCAACAACTTGTCTTCTTTTATGTAAATAAGTTTTAATCCAATTATTTGAAATTCCACGAATACCACAATGGTGCAGCTTTTCTAACAAAATACACAAATTCACAGAGTCAAAAGCTTTCATCAGATCATAAAAAAGCCCAACTGTTTGTTGCTTATTATTTAATGAATCATATAACGCAGAAACTGTTTCATTTATAGCAGTTATTGTAGATTTACCTTTTCTAAAACCATGCTGACTAGAAGAGATCAAATTTGTACATTCCAAAAACCTTACCAAGCGATCAGAGAATATTATAATTTGATATCTAAGATAATGCCTAAGTCTTTAACCTCTAACCTTATAGGGAGTTTATTTAAAGAATACACAGGGGTGTTTGGTACGATTTTACGACTGAAACACATAGCCTGACATTTGCTAACATTGAGACACATGTTGTTTTTTTACACCACTCACTCAAACGGTTCAGATCACAAATTAAGCATATCGTTTGTACATTTAATTGTATTAAAGACCTTCAAATCATCAGCAAAGAGACGATAACTGCATGTAAGATTGTCCCCAATATTATTAATAAATATCGAAAATAGCAACGGACCCAAAATCGATCCCTGCGGGACTCCAGAGGGTGCATCTACCGTGTACAAAAATTGATTTTCAATCTGCTGAGTTCTATCGGAGAGATATGAAGCAAACCAACTTAGCATAGATCCTTTCACTCTGTAAGCTGTTAGCTTTTGTAGTAAAAGTGAGTTCACTTTATCAAGCGCCTTACTGAAATCTGTGTATATAGAGTGAACTTCATATCCGCTTCCAAGAGCCTTTTGAATGAAATCTATGTAGTGGAATAGGTTAGTAACAGTCAAACGTTTATGAAAAAAGCCATGTTGATGAGGTGACAGTATAGGTTTAAATAAAGGAAAAAAATTTGAAACTATAACAGTTTCAAACACCTTACCAACTGTAGACAGAATAGAAATTGTTTTAAACCAGACTTGTGAATCGGAATAATAAAGGCATGCTTCCACACTGTTGGAAAAACACCTGTATGCAAAGATAAATTGAATAAAATATGTAGCGGCCAAGCAACGACGTCACAAGTGTTTTTAAAGAAACTAGGTGGAACTCCATCGGGACCAGGACCCTTGCTTACATCTATGTTCCGAATAGCAATATCAACTTCTTCTGTGCTTACATTATTATTTTTCAACTGAAATTCGATTTGATGAAGATATTGTTATCATAAACAGAAGAAAAGTGGCTAACGCAAAAATTTTAAATGGAACAGCTTATTTGTTATTTTCGCATATAAAATATCTTTTTGTAGTAATTTGCCGTCATTTTGATGCTTTAATAGGCATATTTATTTGACGGAACATTAAAATTTTTAGGTTGGCAGGAAGCAAAATCGCGACTTAATTTTTCTTGATTTTACAAATTTCAAGGAGCATTCATGCAAGGTTACTTGCATTATTATTCATACTCTTGTTTTTTGACAAAATTTGGATAAAACAATAGTAACCGCAATATGAGGCTTTTTATTGAAGCGCTAGAAACCGTAAATTTAAATTCTCAATTGAAAGTTGTTGAAGAATCAACTACCTTTATAATTAACACATACTCTTATTTGATTGAGAAATTCTTTCCCTATAAAGAGATAGAATGTAAAGATTCCTATGTTCCGCTAAAATGGTTTTCTGATGAGTTGCGTAACCTCAGAAATAACGTCTCAATACTAAAAACTGTAAGTCTCATGTCTAAAGATCCCATTGATATTAAAGCTTATAAAAGTTTGCATTCACAATATAAAAAAAATATTGCAACGACCAAAAAAAATGCTTATAATCAGTTTCTAAAAAATTCAGTTAATAAATTCAGGGATGTATGGAAGCTAATAAATTTTGAAAGAAATTGTAATCCACACAGAATCAATAACGAGATTTCCAGTGGTGAGTTTAATAACTTTTTTTGTTCTATAGCAGAAAAAATTGTAAACTCAATACAACCAAATTCATTTCCAAATACTAGTCAATCCTTCAATCGTACTATAAATACACAATCATTTTTTTAGAACCGGTGTCACAAAAGGAAGTCAGCAATGTTATTAATAAACTAAATAATTTGAAATGCTGTGATATATATGACCTAGATTCCTCAATACTTAAATCTTCCGAGTTTATAGTAACTCCTTTTTAACGGAGCTAATAAACAAATGTTTTGTTTCAGGAGTTTTTCCCAATAAACTAAAATGTAGCAAAATCATCCCAATTTTCAAAAAAGGTAATAAAATGAACGTTGAAAACTATAGGCCCATTGCAATCATTCCCATTTTAGGCAAAATTATTGAAATCTTAGTGAAAGAAAGATTAATTCGATTTTTTGAAAAATATAATCTACTAAGTAACAGTCAATTCGGTTTCAGAAAAGGCCGTTGCACAATCACTGCTCTTCGAGATATGGTGGAACACGTAGTTGAATGTTTGGATGGGGGACATGCAATAGGTGCAGTTTTGTGTGACCTTAGTAGGGCTTTTGACTGCGTGTCTCACTCTATTCTTTTACAAAAGCTAGAGCATTACGGTATAAGGGGTACGCCATTAAAATTCTTTGAATCTTATCTTCAGAATCGAGAACAAATGGTACTCTCAAACAACAAATACTCCTATATAGGGAAAATTGAATATGGCGTACCCCAAGGAACCGTACTTGGACCGCTATTGTTTATCATTTATATAAATGATTTGTCTGCTCACTTATCACCTATTAAAAATATTTTGTATGCTGATGACGCAACGCTACTCTTTGCTTCAAAAAATCGTAATGAAATCAATCTTCAATTTGAAGATGGATTGCGTAAAGCAGAACAGTGGTTCAACAATAATTGTCTTAAATTGAACAAAAATAAAACTCAAAAAATTATCTTTTCGTTTGACAACAATCATATAAAGGGTGTCCAAGTGAAACTTTTAGGTTTAATAGTTGATGATGGTTTAAAATGGAATTATCATATTGACTATTTGTGCAGAAAGATCTCGAGCCAACTGTTTGTACTTCGACAACTTAAAAAGATACTCAACTTTAACAATCTAGTTACCAACAATTTTTCACTAATACACAGTGTTCTCAGTTACGGAATCCTTCTTTGGGGAAATTCATGTCACTCAATAAGAGTATTTAAACTTCAGAAAAAAGCAGTGAGAATTTTAGCTGGGATAATACAACGCGAAAGCTGTAGACCTTGGTTTCACAAATTTCAAATAATGTCGTTACCCTCAATGTTTATTTATTCTACTTTAATTGAAACCCATCATTCAAATAATTTTCAAACTCATGGTGAACTGCATGGTTACAATACAAGAGGAGCTCATCTCTTGGTTACGACGAAACACAACCATGTAACAACAGATAAAAATTGTTTAAATCTAAATATATTTAATAAACTCAAACGCGAGACCAAACTCTTGCAACACAAACAATTTAAGCAAACAGTCAAAAACTACCTTAAAGATAATGTATTTTATTCCACCAATGAATTTCTTACGTCAAATATTACTATATAACTAAGTATTCATTGAAACCAGTAGATATTTTGTTAAAATTTAAATTGTAGGTCGCTGTTTTTAACATTTAAATATTGTCTGTATTGTCTTATTATTTACAACTTTGTATGTTGAGCTGTTGTACGTATGTTTTTTGTTATACTGACGTGTCTGTAAGTTCTTTTGTAACATTTTTGACGAATAAATTATTATTATTATTATTAATTTTAAATAATTTCTTTAAACATTACCAACCGACACGAAAATTCCTAAATCGACTAAAAACTAAAATTAAATACGGCAAAAAGAGGACAAATTACAAAAAATTGTATAAAATTCGTTTTTTAATAAAACCTTAAACCACTCATTCTTTCAAAAAATTCGTGGCAAATGCTACTTGTTTTTGGAACTGAATTCATATGGTTCATCACCGGTTCAAAAATGGTTTTATAAAACTTTTTATTTAATATACTATTGAATTGTCTCTTCTGAGTAGTTACTTAAGAAAAATTACACTTTAAACAGTAAAAAAAATAACTATTGTTTTAGTAGCCGAAATGTGAAATTTTCAGCTAATAATAACTTTAATGTTAACCTTAGGCTATTGTTCGTCATTTATTTTAGTGAAAATTGTAATATTGATGGTGTATCTACAAATCTACCCGTTGTTGTTGAACAGCCATTCCATTATTTTAACAGACGGAACAAATTTTCAGATTTTATTTTCACTTTACGAGCAGTATTAGTTGTATTTTCCTTTATAGGAATGTAGTACCAATCAAATTGTTTGAAACCTACAATGGTTTTTTTTACATTAAAGTTTAAAGCAATTCTATCCGAAATGTGAAATACAAAGATTCTCAATTGAATTCTTTTTTAAAGGCTTGAAAAATTAAAGAAAACGACGTAAAATTAGCTTAACATATACGTTTTTATGCCTTACACCTAATACTACGCATTGAACATAGTCATTTATTTTTAACTTTATTTTCATGGGCAAATATTCGTTTCTAACAATTTGAGATTTAACAACGTGGCATGTTTCTTTAATTTTATTGGTTTTGATGAATAGTTTTTATAATATTTAACTGTATCCATACTTTTCAGTGACCTTGTATAAACATGTAGATAATACAGTTTGATTAAACTACCGTCACAATTATAAGTTTTTCGCTGAAAAACCAACTTACTTAGCATAAGTCCTTACACTCCGTAAGCTGTTAGCTTTTGTAGTAAAAGTGAGTGGTTCACTTTATCAACCGCCTTACTGAAATCTGTGTATAATATAGAGTTAACTTCATATGTAGTGGAATAGGTTAGTAACAGTTGAACGTTTATGAAAAAAGCCATGCGGATGAAGTGACAGTATAGATTTAAATAAAGGAAAAAAATTTTAAACTATAACAGTTTCAAACACCTTACCAACTGTAGACAGAATAGAAATTGTTTTAAACCAGACTTGTGAATCGGAATAATAAAGGCATGCATCCACACTGTTGGAAAAACACCTGTACGCAAAGATAAATTGAATAAAATATGAAGCGGCCAAGCAACGACGTCACAAGTGTTTTTAAAGAAACTAGGTGGAACTCCATCGGGACCAGGACCCTTGCTTACATCTATGTTCCGAATAGCAAGATCAACTTCTTCTGTGCTTATATAGTGATAGTCAAGATCAAATTTTCATTTTTGAACTGTAATTCGATTTGATGAAGATATTTTTATCATAAACACAAGAAAAGTGACTTGCAAAAGCGTTGCAGACCAATTTTAAATCAAACAGCAGATTATCATCCATATGTTTCATTGGCAAAGAAAAATTTGATTTATTTGCCTTGTCTCTGATGAATTTCCAAAATTTCTTTGGTTCTAAAAATAAGTCATGTTCAACATTTGACAAATAGTTGTCATAAGCAAATTTAATATCGTTTTTACACTGACGACACAAGTTTGAAAAACATAAATAGTCTTCACTAGAATTCGTGTTTTTAAAACGCTTATGTGCCAACTTTTTATTTTTGATCAATTTGATAATATTGTTACTAAACCATGTCGGAAAGGAGAACAAAAATTTACATTTGAGTGGAACGTATTTATCAATAAGAAATCAATCCAATTAATATTATTTAAATATCTACTTATGTTTTCAAAATACTACCACCGCTAGAAGCATCAATGTAAACGTAGGGTGACTACTATCTACTATTTAGATAAAGGATCGCATTCAATAACTTCGATGTTGTTACAATTAGAAAAAAATAAGTCTAAAACGTTGCCGTAAATATTAGATAAACTATTAAACTGACTAAAACACATGCTAAAAAAGCTATCACAGACAAAGATTTCACTTTCGAGTGACACTTTTTGAGGAATAAAGCCGGGTGAGTCCTCTGATTGTTTCCACTCAAGGTTGGATAGGTTAAAATCACCGATCACGTTCGGGATGACTATCACAGATAAGATGAATAAACGAATATGAATATGAAATACGAATAAACTAAGGACGGTCCAAATTATTAATTTGATTTCACTGTCTGCGCGCAAATGCTGTCAACCGCCACAAAATTCCCTAAATTTCGAAATTAAATTTTTTTGTTACAAAAAGTGCGCAGCAGAAAAAATACTGCATGATATCTCGTCTATAAGGCATTTTGTCGCAGTCTATTATGGCACTCCTCGCTGCGCTCGTCTACTTTGCCCTCTTTGAACAAAAATAGTTATTTAATCGATTTAGGGATTTTTGTGGCGATTGTTTCAGTTTTGAAAGTGAAAAAATTGGTTTCAAATTTTTGTTTTATCCAAATTCCAAAGGTAATCTTACAAGAACGCCCCTTGGAAGTGGAATTGGCAAAAATACGGTCGCAAATTTGCTTCCTGCCAACCTAAAAATTTTCGTAAAATGTTCCGTCAAATAATAATTATTATGACATCGCACTTGGATGACGTTGCGTGCTTTAATATGCTTATTAAAGCATCAAAATGGTCAGTAATGGACTTTTTCTAATCGCAAACGCGTCTTGTAATTATTAATTAATTATGTCCTGATTTTTGGTTTTCTGCTATAGTTCGTCAGTTGGTCACTTTTTTCTTATCTTGTGATTTTTGTATAATTGAATGCAGACGCCCCAAAATTCTGTAAAACCGACTATATTCGGGTAAATTCCTAACAATATGAGCATGGAATTGTCGAGATGATTTTGTGGATTATTACTACACGGCGACAGATTTGATTAATGGTCACGAAAGTAGAAAACAGTGTAAGTTCCAGATTGATGAACCCTCTCGTCCAGCCCTCAAACCCAACCACCAAACCTATAAAACACCCTGACATTGAAGGTAAAACGGTAAAACATCACCGATAAAACTCAAATTAGTGCAATTATCGTAATTTTTATCAAAACATGAAACGTTGCAAGCGCGCCATTGGTCCACATAAGCACAACAAACCGTTCCCGACCAATCACACCGCGCCATTCCCCACCCCCACTCCACCATTTCCTTCTTCAATCTGTCAAAATCGTGTCACAATGGCAAAATAAACCAGTGTCAAAACAATAACAAAATCGTTTTTAGGTAACAATTGTTATAATTTTCAGTTTGTGGGGCTTTCAGTTCAGTGTTGAGTGTTCTGTTCGTTTGTTTAATTCGTCCAATTTGCCCTAAATTGTGTTCGTGTGAAGGCTGACATATTGTGACAGGCGCCCACTAGAAATTATGAGCGACGAAAACATGGATTTGTGCGAGTGCATTTGGGGCCACGAATTGGCCATGCGAAGGCTTTTGAACGTCGTAATTTGGTGCAAACTTGTCACGCATTTGTGTTCTGAAAGTGTCTTTCCAGATTCGAAACTCGCAAAGTAATTGTGTGGATAATGAGTGCTTTGACGAGGGGTTCCAGAGGCAGAGCCCCGAGTCGAGCATGCTTTTGATGACTTGTGTCTTGATGGTTGCAATGTTTTTGTATTATTTCCGCCCAAGGACTCAGAGAATCGATGACACCAAACCTGGGAGGAGTGTAAGTCTAGTGGGTGGGATAAGGGGGCTGTGTGCATTGACGTTGTTTCAGGACCGGAATGGGGCTCCGCCAAGCCCTCCAGCCCCCATGTCTTAAAAAAACAACTTTTAGGACAATTGTTGCAATGTATACTTTATTGTATTATTTACCAATCAGTCTTTTAGGCCTTTAAATTGTTAATTAACTACAAGGGGACTTGAGTTTTTGTTGTTGGCAATAAAATGCATCACTAATGCTTTGGCTTATTATGTTGGTACCAATGTACAAAATTGTTCAACATTCCAAGTTGATTCTTCACCACAATGCTCAAATTAATCTCACTACAGATATGTATTTATGTGTAAAATAACTTGTATAAAAATTATCAACAATTCAAATAAAAAGTATATTTTACGTTTGCATTCAATTATTTTTTACCTTTACATGTTTTGGGACTTCTAGTTTTTAAATTTCGTTCTAAATTTTAGTTTTCTATTTAAAAAATACTAGTCAGTTATGCAACCAACATAACCTGAAACGTACTAAAGACATTTTTTATCATTCATTTTTGATTTCGGGGGTGATAAAAAGTCGTAAGATTGGAAAAACTAATATTCTCACAGAACTTAACGTTTAATATTAAATACTACACATTTTTTTCTGCATGCGAATTTATTCAGAATTTTTCTACCTTTTATTTTAATAAATATTAAATAAATTAATACAAGTTGCTGACAGAAATATTAGTACAATAGTTTATCTTTCGGACAAGCTATAATTTTTTACTTATCAAGCATCATTTGCTTTTGAATGAAACAAGGAATGATAAGATTTCGGTAATTAATCGATTTTTATTTTATTTTTAAATTTATTAAGCACAAAATTCTGTCTGGCCATAGTTTTTAACATACAGAATCTTTACCTTTAGCAGACTCACCCTGTATAAGTAAACAGGCCAAAAAATTGAAGAATTATTTCAAAAATTCTAAAATGATGTTTCATTTAATTTTTTTAACATTCATTAAGCCTATTTTTGAACACAAGCTGGAGAAAGGCATTCATTTTTTCTTATGTGAGCATTTACAATATTTTTCAATCAACAAATTCTAAAAGAACGTAGTTTTTGTCTGTTTTATATGTTTTAGGGTAGTTTTTGAATTAAAAAAAAACAAGTAAAAAATGTATCTGTAGCTGTTCAAATGAATCAAATCAAAGTTGATGTTTTTCAGTTTATCTCGTTATTAAGCGAGAACATGTGAAAAATATAACAAAGAACCAGAAAATTTGTTCAAACTTGATGTGCTAACTTTTCTATTTTAAACTTTTTGAGCACGCATTAACATTTTGTTATAAAATAGATCATAAACATTTCCACATAAAACATAAATTACATCGGTATTTGTTTTTATCAGAAAAGAAATTAAGCCAATTTTTGAACATAAGCTGGAGAGCTTATGTGAGCATTTTTGCAATATTTTTTAGTCAGAAAACACTAAAATATTTCGAAAAGGACATTTTTGTTTTACCAATGCGTTTTAGCATGGTTTTTAAGTCAAAAATAATTACATCAAAAAATTTTCTGTAGTTTAAATAAATTAATTTAAAGTTGATGAATCTCATATTTTACAGGATTTCGTGAAAAATAAGCCAAAAAAAAACAAAAAATTGGTTGAAACTAGGTACCAATTACATTGGTACTTGGTTTTATCAAAAAAAGAAACAAAATGGAAGAAGGTACTATTTTACAACATTTTTTTTTAAAAAGAAACCAAACATTTACAAAATTAGACAAGAAATTTTTTTTATTTGTTTAAAGATGAGGAAAATAAATCACATTGATATTAGTTTTTTTTTATTTAACTTATTTCGAAACAATTTTTTGTCAAGTTTAATACAAAAATACAAAATTTGATCAAAAATTATTTGGTGTTATGATTTTTTGTAGTAATTTAATTTCTTGTATTAAAAACATGGATTTATTTATTTGTAAATTTATTTATAATAAGTAAAAATTGATGTTGTTTTACTCAACTCAGTTTGTTGTTGAGCCAAATTCTTTAAATAGAAGCCAAGTAACCAAGAAAAATTTGACGAAAATGAGGTAATTTATATTTTTTTGGGGTAGTGATTTTTTTTTAAGTATGTTTGCACAAAACATCGAAGTATTGTTTGTAAATAAAAACTATTTTATTTTGAATAACATTTTGAATAAAAAATCGACAAGGTAAATCAAAGTTTCTGTCATTTTAGCAAGCTTCACTCGATGTAGTTTTGAATTTTCTTGCACGATATTTTGCACTATTTTTTTTTTAAATTATCAAAATTGGTGTTATTTTGATGTTTCGTTCGTTTCAGCTGGTTCTTGAGCAACATTTATTCCAAAATAATATAAAAAACCAAAAAAATTGTGCAAATATGGAAACATGATATTAATCAAACCTTCTTCAAACTTTTAGGACGTTTTTTTTTTGCTAAAATACAGTCGTTCATTATTTTATTATTTTGTCTTCTTTAAGTCATTTTCACTTCATTTTTTAGTTAAAAATCACAAACATAATTTAAAATGAAATTGTATTGAGCCTTTTTTTCTCAAAATTGGGTTAAATTATTATATTATATTATAAACTTTGTTCGAGATATCAGTTTTTTTATGAAGAAAGAGAATAATTTCACAATTAATTTTGCTAAAACTTAGACCAAAATTGATATTAATTGTTTTTTTGGTTTGACACAATGTATCTAGTTTTTGAGCAAAATTTCGTCACAAAGAGGTAATAAAACGACTTTGTTGAAAATGAAATGTCTTCATTTTAACGTTTAGCGTTTATTTTTTAACTGAATTTTTGCGGTATTGTGTAGGCTTTTGCTGAATCGACTAATAAGACTCTCTAGAATAAAACATTTTTTGGTCTTGTTTTAAGCGTTTTAGCACAATTTGTTTCGCATGTTCTTGTTGTCTTATTTGAAAAACTCTTTTGAATTGAAGCTGGTTATACAACCAACAATACAATTTCTAAATCAAGATTTTTTTGATTTTGATCGATTGTTAATAAAAGTTTTTATCAAGCAAGTTTTTCATAAGACTCTTGCATTTCAATCTTGGTAACCGCCACTTTTCAAACTACAAGTATCGCCAACACTTGGTAGCAGCAGTAACCAAAATTACACAATTAATAAATAAAATAAACGCACCTAAAAAGTAAGCCTCGCTCCTGCTTATTATTAATTTAACTTCATCTCAGTAAATTCCAATGCACCACTTTTTTTTCTGTCGTATTTAATTGAATGTGTTCATGCAATTGTAGTTACTTTATTCAAGACGTTGGTACTCCCGTGTGACAATTGACCAATCAGAAAGCCCAATTTTTGGGTTCAATTTAACGAACTTTACTAAATAAAAAACAATACTTTTTTACAAGTGATTGTCAAGACAAAAGTGTCCGAATAAATCGTTATAACCCCATTTATAGTGTTGGTAAGTTGATTTCTGTTGCGTCCCAAACTTGGAACAAGTTTTGTAGTTGTTATTTGAGGTTAGGTCACGCAATTCGGGGGCAAAACCATACAAAATGTCTAATTTTGATATAATTGAGTTCGGCTTTAACACAGCTGATGAAACCGTTAACTTCGGTACTCGAAGTTTAGCAGACGGAGACAATTTATACGAAGCCTCAACTTTAGCCACCCTTAGACCATCAAATGGGGCTGATGTGAGTTCGTGTGTTGTTTCTTGTCGTATTTGAGTTACAATTTCAGGCGAATTTGGACCCTTATATCAACGCCGTTGTAAAAAATGGCTCAATTTATTTCAGTATTAATAATTCGCTGCGTATTTTTGATGACAAACAGTGCTCTTATGTCGCTTTTAGTGCAACTTTTAGCGCTGTTGTGGACTCGTTTTGTGTCTCGTCCGATTGCGAATATTTATTAGTTTGTCTCAGGAATGGCACAGTGCAATTGATTGACCAAAACAACGAAAATAAATGTGTTTTCACCGAGTAGGTTTTAATTTACGGATTACTATAGATTAGGATACGAAACGTCGTACAAATAAAACGTTCTCGTTCTCAAGAGTTTCGTTAGTGTCGCTAGATGGCGCAGTTTAAAATTTTAAAGTGGAGTATTTAAACAACGGTTCGCATTAGTCAAACAAAAAATACAGGCAGATAAAACATTAAATTCTTAATAGTAAGAGGTAAAAAGAATGCAAAACTATGCAACAAAAATTTGCACTTTAACCCATATTTTTCAAAACGCTTCGAGTACGGTTACAAATACAAGAAAAATGTTAGTATGAAAGTTGTCGAGAATGAAATTTCCTACAAAAGTCTGCAAGACCATATCTCTATTTTCAACCATTTGGGCTCCAAAACCGTTCAAACAACGGATTAATCTTATTTTCAAGATAAAAATATGGTATTGCCGATTTTTTTGTGGGAAATTTAATTCTCTACAACTTTGTTCAACGCTTTTTTTCTTCAATCGTACTCTCTGTATTCTTAAAAATACAACTTACAACACGGAACGTAAATTGATAATTGTTTATAATCTATTGCATTCGTGGTTTTCGTACTCGTACTCTTTTTAAAAATAAATTTGTAATTTACCTGCATTTGTAGTCTTTTTTAAATCCTGAATATACTTCAAAAATTTATAAGTAAAAAAGTAAAATAACATTTACATTTGTATTTTTCAATTACTGCTAGAATTTGGATTCTTTATTTTAAATTTTAGTGTTTTTTTAGTTTCGTTTGTGAAGTTTATTTATAATTGTACATAAAATATATTTGAGTTATGAGAAAAATCTAATTACGGTTTCGCTTATTAGACTTTCACCAAGGCTTTGACACTCTATTAACAAATTAATGTCTTTGAGATTAGATCAACTTACTCCTTTTGTTGTAATTACAGGGTGTTTAGAAAAGATGGGAAAAAAAGGGACGTATCCCGATTTGGGGTGAGCAGTAAACCTAGTTCATAAATTTTTCCGATTAACACTAAATAACTAAAATGTTTCTGATGTTGACTGATATTAGTTTTTTTATTCGAACGAGCCATTATTTTTGAACAATATTTATATCTTATAAGAACGGCATTAAGAAAGGTGTAGAAAAAATGTTGTATCGAACTCCTGAGTAAAGTATCTTTTTTTAACTTGTAGGAATTGCCATTCTCGGCTACGGCTTGTGCGGTCAACTTTTCCAACTCTTTAAAAAAAGTGTTCAATTTATTCACTTGATGCATAAATAACTATTAATTATTTAATAAATATTACTTTAAATATTTTAATTGTAATCATTACATATTAATACTTTTTCATAATGACAGTGTAAATTTTAATTACTTGTGTTGTGTGGCCATCGAGAGATTTTTAGAAATTTGGTGAAAAAATGTTTTTTTCGGTTTAAATTAATCAGTAATTACATTATTGTTATCTAATATACACTTTGTGGTGGCCTTGCTAGAAGGCGATCACTTACATCCTCACTCTGTCCCTTAAATTATTTTTTTACTCCAAAACTGAGACCGATGCAAAAATTTGTCTTAAAATGTGTTAAATTGTTGAGAAGTTAGTATTTTACAATAACAAAAAAAACAAAAGTAACAGTATCAAAACATGTCGTTTTGATAGTAAATCATCGAAGTTATTAAAAAAAATTGAGGATAATTTTTGAACTTTGCCGCCCTCTTATTTTAACTGTGCAACTTTCTATAGAGGTTTTGTTAAGTTATAATAGTCAAATTTTGTTTCAATGAGCAAATAGTTTATTATTATACGAGTTTTCTAAGACGTTCTGTTGTGGGATGAATGGTTTTGGAGCACGACAAAGGAGTGCCACAATTAAGTCTTATATACTATTTTTTTTACTTCCTATTTTTGTTTGGTTTTGTTTAGTTTATTTTATCAAAATCTGTTCAAACTATTTCCTCTTAATTTTGTTAATTATTTGGGCTTTACCAATAAACGACTTGACGCTGTTGACAGAACACACACTAAGTTACTGTGATGACTGATGACACCTAGCCCAGCACTGCCAATACAACTTACTAAAAGGAGTTGCACAAAAGTTCTCTTGAACAATTTGTGAAACCAAAATAGAAAAAAGAAATTAATGTATAAAAGCTACTTGCTAATTTAAGCTCATTTGAACAACTCAATTACAAGCAGGTGGATAAGGGCTTATTTAGAATGCTTTAACTTTGTAGAATATAATGTTAAGTAAATAAACATCTTATTTAACAGTCGGACTAGTCTGTTAATGACAGTAATACTAAAAAGTTTAAAGTTTTATTTTGGAAGTAAGGAAATATTTGAACTTAATTATAAATGGTAGATCTCCAACTGTATTCACAGAATCCTGAAAAATATGGGATGAAGCGCAAATTTTGAATTTTAAATAATTTTTTTTTAAATATTTCTTGTCAAAATTTTAGTCAATTGGTTTCAATCTATTAAGAATGCAAAGCTCAACATTGCATTGTTCTATATTTTTTTGGTACGATTTTGTAACTCGTTTCGTCTCCTAATCTATAGTCCTCCGTAGTTTAATTAATTTTTTTTTTTGATTAATTTATTTCAGTTCGTGTGAACGGGATGAGGATTGTGATCGCTTCTTTATCAATTCTTTTGTTTACAATTTATGCTTTGTTTTTGTCACAAAACAGGGAAAAATTTACCAACTGGACCCCAAACACTTTGAATTGAAATGTGTTCATGTGTTTAATTTTGCAACAAATGTGGCGAGTTTTAAAGCCCCTTTTTTGCTACTTAGTGGTACAAAATTGGCGGTTTTAAATTTGGAAAGTCGTAAAAGTGTCATTGATTCCGAGGACAATCAGTTTAAGAAAATTTATCCATTAAGAAAGTAAGTACGTTTTGTTTCATAGGTGTTTAAATATGTGATTGTTTTTCTTAGTAATTTTTTTGCCTTGGATATTGAGGGAAAATTATACAAGATTTGCGCAATGACTCTTTTGATTTTTCCGATTAATTCGCAACACTTGTATAGAGACATGCTTCTAATTTCTGATTCGAATGAAGAACAGGTTGTTGTTGTGACGGAAGACGAAATGCAGCAAAAAAGTCTTCAGTTACTTTCATATTCAGGTAATTGTTCATTCTTTTTATTTAATGGATTTTTTGTTTGTCCAAAACAACTCAATATAATATTGAAATATTTTTTTGTTGGTAACATTTTAAGTCTTCTTTTTAATATCTGAATCCTAGATTATAAACACTATTTTAAAACACGCTTCTCATAGTAACATATTTTAAATTAAAATATTGCAATAAAAAAATTTTTAAGAACACTCATACGAAAGTGTTTAAAGATCACGGGTGTCTAGGAATGCAACTCGCATACGCTCGTTGCATAACGACAGTCCTCGAACTTTAAACTTGTGGTTTCGCACTCGTATTACAATAACTATTTTAATGATGGAAGTAAGTATTTTATCTATTTTTTTTACTTAAATACAATAATAATACACATTCTCAAAAAATTAACGCAAAACACATATTTTTTAATGGTTGAGGTAGGTATGGTTTCCATTTAAAGTAAATATAAAAATTCATTTTAAACATTTCTTAGTACTAAGAAAATTATAGTTCATGAGTTTTTATTTGGAAAACAACTGAAAATAATATTATTCTTTAAAAAAAATCTCATTTCTCAACTTTATTTAAGGTTTTACACTTATTTTAATACCCTTTGGACGGGTTTATAGAAGCGTCATTAATTTAATTCGCAATTAAATGCGTGATTAACTGATCACGTGACCAAATTGTACAAATGTGGTTGGTTGTTAACGTTTAACAACGAATTAAATTTTAACAAAGCTTTCTATAAACCGGCCCTTAGAGCCGGTTTACAGAACATTTTAGTTGCAATAAAATTTTAATCGTGATTAACTTGACATTTGTCAATGCATTTTAAATGCAACTTAATTCGAATTAGTTTAATTCTGAATTAAATCTTAATTTCGCTTTCTGTAAACCGGCCCTTAGGGTAAATTTATTAAATTAAATTTAATAAATTTAAATTGTTGAACAAAAATTTAATTTCATTGTAAAACAAATGTTTAAATAAATTGTGGTTAAAAGTGATTGTTTTACGAGATTTCGCTAGAGAAAACCGAAAAGGCAGCAAGTCTAGCACTACATAATTCTTGTTTATTTTTCGAGTGTTATAGCACCTTTTCTAGTCGGAAATCTAATTATATTTCGCAAGTTTCGTTAAGACTAAGCCAAAAAACACCTGAATGTTCCGAAAATGATCTTATTTTTGCTTTTTTTTTCGAGGTTTTAAATATGTTTGAGTTAACATAGATTGAAGTGAAAATTTTTTTTTGAGTATTTCACTTAAGATGGCTGGAAAATCACAAAATTTGATCCAAGTTGATGTTAATTTAGCTTATTTTGCTTGTTTTTGAATATTTTTTTTTCAAAAATAAACCGAAAAACCGTAAAGTTTGATTGAAAAGGTGTTATTTTTATGTTTCAAGCAACTAAACACGTGTTTGAATTTATATTCTGCTTTTTGTTAGATGTAGAGTGAAAAATCACTATATTTAGTCGAATAAAATAATTCTTTTTTATTTTTTGAATGTTTTGACACGGTGTGCAGACAGTAAGAAGAAATTAAAAAAAAATCGAATTTTTAAACACGTTTTTGAGATATAAACTAAGTTTTGTTTTTGAAAATTTTTTTTAGAACTTTTCATCAATAAATTTGGGTCAAAAGCAATGTTATTTCAGCATTTCTTGAGCATTTACACGTTTTTTAACTAAAATTGTAAGTTTTTTCTGAGTTCGGGACCAACCATCAACTTAAAATCAACATTATCTGATTTGTGCCTTTTTAAACATATTTTTGAACTCGAAATTATTTCATAAAATTTGTTTGAAAACTGACCGAAAAGTCACTCAGTTATACTGTGTGATTTAAACATTCTCTTGCTAAAATAAAAACTAAGTTTTTTTTTAAATTACTTAAAATTGGATGCAAAATCACCGAATTAGTTTGAAATACCTTAGGTTGAAATTGATTTATTTTACAAGGACTTGTAAAAACACCTACAAATTACAAAATTATATGTTTTTTTATTTTTTAAACGTTGTTTATTGAAATAAATTGGAAATAAACTGCAAACATTACTTTTGGCTTAAATTTTTTAAATTTTTAGAAATTTGGATTTCTCGGTTCATTTTACTTCAAAAGACTTTCATCACATTCTCAAAATGCGTATTTTAAAAATTATAAAATATTTTTTGTGGCATAATTTTTTTCATGATTTTTGGCTCATTTTTCAGCGAATTTAATTTTGAAAATTTAAGAATAAAATGTAATTTTTTGTTGTCACAAAGTTATTGAAGTAATTTTTTTACATAGTTTTTTAAATTTTATTTGATAGAGCTATTTAGGACTTTAAGGACCGGTTTATAGAAGCGTCATTAATTTAATCCGCAATTAAACGCGAGATTAACTGATCACGTGACCAAATTGAACCAATTTGGTTGGTCTATTCGCGTTGTTAGCTTTTAATAACGAATTAAAATTTAATGAAACTTTCTATAAACCGGCTCTTAGACTTTAAACAGTTTTATTTCATTACCTTTTTTTTCAGTTTTCTTCTCGTTTGTTTCTTTCTTTATTATGTTGTTTGTAGTCGTGTAGGGCTTTTTGTCTCTTCGTTTTTTTTCTTTCACATTTTTGTTACGGAAGTTGGAATACATTTTGACACTTATTGGTTTATTTTTTTAAAATAAATTAATTTTTTTTTGTATTTTTGTAGCCTTGAGTAAAATATACGGTTTGAATGTGAAAACCGACATCTATTTAATATCTCCCGAATGTGTAAACGATGAGCTTTTATACATTTCTAAAATTGTCGAGAACAATTCAGTGTCGGAATTGCGTTTTCACATGGTTTATGAAACTGATGCCGAACAGAGACTTGCAAGATTGTTAAGAAAACGCAAATATGAAGAAGCTGAACGTTTTGCTGCTCTTTTCCACTTGGATGCGAGTCTTGTGAACGAGGCAAAAGCCCAAGATATTGTCGATAAAATGACTTGCACTAGTGAAGAAATCGACCAACTTATCAATCTTTTGAATTTAATCGACAACGATGTGTTCAAACTGCAGTCTTGTTTGGGTGTAACTTGTAGTAAATTTGAAGATGTTCGTAAAATACTCGAGTATGGTTGTACATTGCAATTGAAGAAAGTGGACAACGAAGCTGAAAAAATGCAAAACAGTGTGATTGATGTTATGGCAAGGTTTGAGACGTTTGAGGCGCTTTCAAAAAGGGCTGAGTTGGATATACATACTTGGCAACAATTCGCAAACGCTGATTTGATGGATGAGGTCAAGAGTTTCCTGCAAAATGTAAGTAAATCACATTTTTGCCTAATTTACTTAAGGTTTTTGAAAAAAATCGTTACCTTACCACATACTCAAAAATTTTGAAAAATTTTTGTATTTGGGTTTTAATAACTCAAAAAAATGCATAAACATGTTGCTGGGTAAATTTTAAAAATCTAAGGTGAAAAAATATCGTTTTGCAAAACCTACTGACTGCGCCAATTTTGAAAAACAAGACTGAATTCAGTAAATGTTGATGACTTCTGGACTCATTTTTATACGTTTATCCTATTTTTTGTTTTTATGGTTTTTCATACAATCTAAAAAAAGTTTGAAATAGCTAACGTAGCTATTTTATTTTATTCTTTCATATATTTTTGGAACATTTACGGTAAAATGTTGAATGAAAATATGCGACCGATTATGATGAGAATAATTTGTTCTAAATCTATGTCTAGAAACTTTTTGATCGTAGCTATAATAATAAAAATATATACTTAAAACATACTTAATATTAAAAAAAAATGAATATTTTAATTATTTTTTGAACTGGTTGTTATCTATAAAATGGCGTAATTAAAACCTTGTTTTCTAAACACCTAATTACATATAGAACCGATCATCTTATAGTTATCTTTTAATTTGCTTAATTAATAAGATTAAAAAAAACATAAAATTACCAAAAAAATTAATTTAAAAATAATTGGACTCAATGACATTTTTGCATTTGTTAGGGCCTTTTAAAAAAATGCATAAACATGTTAGATACATTTAAAAAATATGTATCTTGTATTTTTGATTGTTTTTAAATCGTATTTTAAGTCATGATACATATTTTTTATTTGTGGTTTTGTTTGCTCGAAAAAATAGACGAAGTAATTAAAACTTTTTCCACTGAATTTAGTTTTTATTATGTGTTCTCGAAAACTGCTGAAGGAAAGGTGAAAAAAAATCTGCTAATTCTACTGACTGCGCCAATGTGGAAAAAAATCAGTAAATGTAAATGTTGTTTTTGTGGTTGTCAATATAATCTAAGAAAAGTTTAAAACACTTTGAGTTAGCTGTTTTATTCTTTCTTTATTTTTGGAACATTTACTATAAAATGTTGAATGAAAATATGCGACTGATTATGATGAGAATAATTTGTTTTAAATCTAAGTCTAGAAACTTTTTGATCGTAGCTATAATAATAAAAATATATACTTAAAACTTACTTAACATTTTTAAAAAAGAATATTTTAATTGTTTTTTGAACTGGTTGTTATCTATTAAATGGCGTAATTAAAACCTTGTTTTCTATACACCTAATTACATATAAAACCGATTATCTTCTAGTTATCTTTTAATTTGCTTAATTAATAAGATTAAAAAAAACATAAAATTACCAAAAAAATTAATTTAAAAATAATTAGACTCAATGACATTTTTGCATTTGTTAGGGTCTTTTAAAAAAATGCATAAACATGTTAGATTCATTTCAAAAATATTTATCTTATATTTTTGATTGTTTTTAAATCGTATTTTAAGTCATGATACATATTTTTTATTTGTGGTTTTGTTTGCTCGAAAAAATAGACGAAGTAATTAAAACTTTTTCCACTGAATTTAGTTTTTATTATGTGTTCTCGAAAACTGCTGAAGGAAAGGTGAAAAAAAGTGCTAATTCTACTGACTGCGCCAATGTGGAAAAAAATCAGTAAATGTAAATCTTGTTTTTGTGGTTGTCAATATAATCTAAGAAAAGTTTAAAACACTTTGAGTTAGCTGTTTTGTTCTTTCTTTATTTTTGGAACATTTACGATAAAATGTTGAATGAAAATATGCGACTGATTATGATGAGAATAATTTGTTTTAAATCTAAGTCTAGAAACTTTTTGATCGTAGCTATAATAATAAAAATATATACTTAAAACTTACTTAGCATTTTAAAAAAAGAATATTTTAATTGTTTTTTGAACTGGTTGTTATCTATAAAATGGCGTAATTAAAACCTTGTTTTCTAAACACCTAATTACATATAGAACCGATCATCTTCTAGTTATCTTTTAATTTGCTTAATTAATAAGATTAAAAAAAACATAAAATTACAAAAAAAATTAATTTAAAAATAATTGGACTCAATGACATTTTTGCATTTGTTAGGGTCTTTTAAAAAAATGCATAAACATGTTAGATTAATTTAAAAAATATGTATCGTATATTTTTGATTGTTTTTAAATCGTATTTTAAGTCATGATACATATTTTTTATCTGTGGTTTTGTTTGCTCGAAAAAATAGACGAAGTAATTAAAACTTTTTCCACTGAATTTAGTTTATATTATGTGTTCTCGAAAACTGCTGAAGGAAAGGTGAAAAAAATCTGCTAATTCTACTGATTGCGCCAATGTGGAAAAAAATCAGTAAATGTAAATGTTGTTTTTGTGGTTGTCAATATAATCTAAGAAAAGTTTAAAACACTGAGTTAGCTGTTTTATTCTTTCTTTATTTTTAGAACATTTACGATAAAATGTTGAATGAAAATATGCGACTGTTTATGATTAGAATAATTTGTTTTAAATCTAAGTCTAGAAACATTTTGATCGTAGCTATAATAATAAAAATATATACTTAAAAGATACTTAATATTAAAAAAAAATGAATATTTTAATTATTTTTTGAACTGGTTGTTATCTATAAAATGGCGTAATTAAAACCTTGTTTTCTAAACACCTAATTACATATAGAACCGATCATCTTCTAGTTATCTTTTAATTTGCTCAATTAATAAGATTAAAAAAATCATAAAATTACCAAAAAAATTAATTTAAAAATAATTGGACTCAATGACATTTTTGCATTTGTTAGGGTCTTTTAAAAAATGCATAAACATGTTAGATACATTTAAAAAATATTTATCTTATATTTTTGATTGTTTTTAAATCGTATTTTAAGTCATGATACATATTTTTTATTTGTGGTTTTGTTTGCTCGAAAAAATAGACGAAGTAATTAAAACTTTTTCCACTGAATTTAGTTTTTATTATGTTTTCTCGAAAACTGTTGAAGGAAAGGTGAAAAAAAAAATCTGCTAATTCTACTGACTGCGCCAATGTGGAAAAAAATCAGTAAATGTAAATGTTGTTTTTGTGGTTGTCAATATAATCTAAGAAAAGTTTAAAACACTGAGTTAGCGGTTTTATTCTTTCTTTATTTTTGGAACATTTACGATAAAACAATAAAATATTGAATAAAATAATATCCGACTCATTATGAATAAAAGTATATTATTATACGAGTTTTATAAGACGTTCTATTGTATCACGAATGATTTTCTTCTTCGTGCTCCAATAGAATGAGTGCCTCAATTAAATCTTATAAAACTAGTGTAATATACTATTTTTTCCACTCTCTATTTTTGTTGTTTGTTTTTGTTTAGTTTAAGTTATCAAAATCTGTCCAAACTATTTCCTCATAATTTTGTTAATTATTCGGGCTTTATCAATAAACCACTTGACGCTGTTGACAGATCAGTGATCGCACACTAAATTACAAAATTCACAAGTTTCACAGTTTGTGAAAGCAAAGTAGAAAAAATAATTTGTTTTAAATCCAAGACCACAAATTTTTTGATCATAGATTAAGAATTCTTTTAGAAAATGTACAAATCATAGTTAGAATTTAAAAGAATAATTTTTGAATTGTTTTTGAAGTAGCTGTTATCTACTACATGGCGTAATTAGCATTCGAAAGTGAATCTAATTTTTTTAACAAAACCATCACTCCATTATTTTGAGGTTTTAAAATATTAATGCATGTAAACTAGTTAGTATCTTATGTAAATCCTTCTGAACCTGGAACTTTGTCTCGAACAGTAGTTGTTTGTTGAATATTCGATTTTTTGAACTTTTTGACTTTTTTCTCATTTTGTCAATTTGAGTAAAAATTTAAACATTTGTAACACAATTACACAGTTATTACGTTTTTTGCACTTTTAATGATTCTTGAGACTTGGAAATGCGAGTAAGACATTTGGAAAAATCGATTATTTTTTGAATTTTGACTCCTTTAAAAAAATTATTGTCAATCTTTTTTAACAACAAAAAATTGTAAAATATGTTTTTTTTTGGAGATACGAAATTTCATTAAGTCACACGATAAGGCAACTTGAAATGCTCTTCCAGCTGGGGCCGATAATTTATAATTTTTTTGACTGAAAAAGTCGAAAAAATTGCTAACGCAATTGTTAACTAATTAGATAATTAATAAAAGGGAAAAAAACTTGTAACTTAGTGAACTTCAATAAATGCCTGAAGAGGTTATAAATAAACTTGAGTCAAAGTAACTAATATTTACTTCACATGTACAGGGTGCTGCATTTTGGATGTCCGAACAGGGGATCTTGGAAACTAAGAGGTTTTACATTCTCGCGTCCGTTTTTTGAGAAAATAATTTGGTCGAAACCGCATCCCGCTATCGTCTTTTGTTTTCGACTTATAAACAAAAGTGCACATTTTAGCGAAATCTTAAAAAATTCATATATTCCTTCTTGTAAAAGAAAAACATTTGAAATAAAGACATTATACAAGCACTTCTTTACAGAGAGTTTAATAATTTTATCAGCAATTTTTTTAACTATTTTAACTATTCGTTTAGCTGTAATAACATAAAGTTTAATTTTTTTAAGTAGGAATCATAGGCGGCTGCGTTATTTTTGAACAGCTTATTTTTTCTGATTTGATATCTCTATTTGTGTAATATATTATTTTTAAATATTTAAAAAAATAGTATAACATTTCGCTTTTTCTTATAGTAGGCCATGAAAAAATTTTGAATTTTTAATTAAAACTATGAAAAATATATTACCCAACAATTAAACACTAATTAAATCAAAAATAGCATAATAAATTATTATTAGATAAAATTTTTGCGATTAATAATAGATTTAAAATGACAAGCTTACATTGTTGGTTTATTTTCTAATTAAACATGAAATGGCGAAAAAGAAAAATTTTACTAATTGCATGATTGCGTGTCAATAAAATTTTATTTTACAAAAAAATGTCAATCCAAACACCAAAATCAAATTCCATCGGCGGTAAAAAATACATAACATTATCAATATCACGTCCATTGCACTTCATTAAGTTATAAAAAAAATTCTTTATATAATTAAAATCTACGACGATTTGTTCAATAACTTTACACAGCTTATTTGTATAATTTCACATTTTTTGCTTAATAACCGTTCACAAAATTTCTAGATTATTCACACCTTTTATGTGAAATAATTTTTCCATGGCCAACTACTTTCAAACACTTTATGACTTTATATATCTTTTATTAAAAATATATAAGAATATCAAACTGTATTTATATTGTTTTCAGTTCAGAAATAAATAAGCTTTTTGATAATGTCATAGCCAACTATGATTCCTATTTAAAAAAATACAACTTTATGTTCTTACAGCTGAACGAATTATTAAAAAAAAAAGTGCCTGTCTTTGTTTTAAATGTGTATCTTTTATAACAAGAAAGATATTTTTAAGATTTTGCTTAAATGTCAACTTTTGTTAATAAGTCGAAAACAAAAGACGATAGCGGGATGCGGTTTTGAAAAAAAATATGTTCTCAAAAAAAAAAACGGACTCGAGAATGTTTTACTCGTTTTTTTCTAAACTGTTTAGTTTCGAAAATCCCCTATTCGGACATTATAATTATTTATAATTAAATACAAGTTAATAAGCGGTTTAAATAGTTACAGGGTTTAATTTTGTGCTTTGATTGCCATCATTTTTCAAGCAATTTCAATTAAAATTTTCTTCTTTTCTTCGTAGCATGAAATCGAAGAAGCCAAAATAATTTACAGTCGCTTAGACGTCGCCACTATCGAAACCCTAACTGACGACAAAATTTCAGACATTTTAAACATCTTAAATATGGTAATACAAAACAAATTTTTTAACTCGAGTTAAATAAATATTTTTCTAGCTACCACCGGCTACCTATCAGTCTTTCCTATCAATTTTCATTCCAGTAACACTTTCACTTTACCCTACAGCCCTTCCTCTAATCGTTAAATGGACACGCAATAAAGTGTTTTCTTTGGAGCAACATTCAAAGAGCGATTTTCCAAGCAATGCAATTATTTTAACGAACAAAATAATCGCATTGATGAAGATGGGCGATGTGGCCGATATTTCCTTTCAAAGACAACACATTTTGCATCGGGACAGTTTATCCGAGTTGTTGGCAACACTGGAAATTATTAAAACACTTAAGGAGGAATACAGAATAAGTGTTCCGGTGCAAAATTACTTGACAGGGCCTCAAAACGTAATCAGAATTTTGCTAAACGTTGAGATGTGTCCCAATGATTTTGACCGGTTTTTGAGGAATTTCTTGTGTAAATATATTGTGGATAATCACATGGACCCCAACGTTATACTTTTAGAGGAAATTAAAGTGAGTTACTTGAAAAGTTTCCAGGATTTTTTCCGAAACAAAAAATTGTAGAACTTGATGAAATACGATGAGAGATATTGGGTGAATATTATTAGCCTGATTCTGGACTGTATTAATTCGGTTGAAATTAAACTGCAAGGTGTTCAAACTATTTTGAATTGTGCCAAAGTACCTTGGAGTGACACAGTTAGAAAAATCGCCAAGGATTCGTTACAATTTTCGCATGAATTAACGCAAGAAATTGTTAAATTAATCGAGAATGAGCCGAGAGTAGTGGTATTGAAAAGGAGTGAATACAAGATTAGGGAAAATAACATTGAAAATCTCGATCATGTTTGTATTTTTAGAATTATTTTGGGAGTAGTTTCAAAATATCTTTTTTAGTTAAAATTTATTTTGAAACGGATTATTTATTGCAACAGGCCGACGATGGTCGAAGATGTTTACACTCTTTGTACTGAAGCAAGTTATAAACAGATGGCTAACAACTTGCTGGCTACACATTTCATCAGAAAAGGGTGAGTTTTCTTGTAAAAAAATTGTTTAAAAGGGCGGGTTATATTTTGCACGTTTTTTCTGTCAGAGACTCAATTATTTCGCTAAATGCCCATTTTAGACCATTTTGCTGTTTTTTTTGTTTTACAAAATAAGTCAAAAAGTAACGAAAATAATGAAAAAATATATTTTGGGAAAAGCACTGAATTTAATAAAAAATCGTGTCCTTTTTTTATAGGTGAAAACACTGTTTTTTGTAAATCGGACAAAAAACCCTAAATGGCGCCAAAATATCTTTTGCTTTTTTTTTCATCGAACTTTGTGTTTCCGCTTTGCCCACTTTTGTATTGGAAACTTCGAAAAATGTAAAAATTACACAATTATTTGACCAATTTTGGTGATTTTTTTGAGCAATATCATTTTTGGGTCAAAATTCCATTTAAATACTCAAAAGGATAATTTTTGTTGACTAAATGTGGCTTTTGGCCAAATACAAAATTTCATCAAAAAATGCGATGGTAAAAAAACTAGTTAAAACGTCCGAATAACAAAAAAAAGTCAAAAGTTTAAATTTGGTCATTTAGCTCAAAACAACTGAATACTTTCCCTAAAAAAATTGATATGAATACATACAGGGTGACCCAGCGGTGTGTAATCGGTCTATAACTTTTTTGCTATTTGAAATTTGCTATGACGTTTTTATTATCCGATAGATCGACTTAAAATCCACAAACTAAAAATATTTTTATTATGCACAGGGTGTTGTATACACTGTTTAACTTTTAGTTAAAGCACGCAGATAATATACAGGGTGTGCCAAAACGCAAAAAGTTAAATAACTCATTTTTTTCAAATGGAACATCCTGTATTTTATTAAATGTATCGAAAGCATTTTTGATAAGCTTTCTAACGGTATAGGGTTTGCATAGCAAATTTAAAATATTTTTCGAAATTGTTCAAAAAACTATATTTTATTACAAGAAAATTTGTTAGCCTAGAATCTGATAGTCAAATAGTAATTAATTTTTTGACATGTACTAATGTGGCTAATTAAACAAGTAATCTAATTATTACCTGATACATAAATGAATTTCACTCATCAAGAATTATTAATGAAATAAATAAAACAATTATTTTTTATTTTTTTGAACACTTTAAGAAATACTGTAAATTTGCTATAAAAACCACATATCAATAGAAATCTTATGAATAATGTAATTGACCCATGTAAAGAAATACATGGTGTTCCATTAAAAAAAATGAGTTATTCAACTTTTTGTGTTTTGGCACACCCTGTACATTATTTTCGTGTTTCAAGTAAAAGTCGACTATTTCCTAAAACTACAGGATATTCTGAACTTTTCTGTTGGTTCAGGGTCATCTTGTATTTAGTGATTTTTTGGCCATTTGTACAAAACTATATTAAACATTGCATTTCTAGTTCAAATGAAAATTATAAAAAATATCATTTTTGAACAATTTTTTCTTAATTTTAATACAGTTTCACATAAATGAATACAAAATGCTTTAAAAATTATAAGACAGAAATAATCAACTATTTTTGTCTATTTTCGCTTCTTTCTGACAAAATTTTAGGCCAAAATGTAAAAATTACCCAAATTTTGCCCAATTTTTTTTGACTAAATTTGGCCAAATTTAAAATTTTATAAAAAAAAATGCGATTCTGCTAAAAAAAAATAGTTAAAACGTCTGAATAAGAATAAAAAATGTCAAAAATGTGACAGAATTTGGTGGTTTTGCTGGAAAAACTAAATGTTTTCCCTAAAAAATTTGATACGAATACCTACAATACCACCTTATTATAGTTTTTCGACCTTATATTTAGTAATTTTTTTTCCATTTGTACAAAACTTTATTAAACAGTGCGTTTCTAGTTAAAATCTCTTTATAGATTTCGAAAATTATAAAAAATAATATCATTTTTGAACAATTTTTCCTTAATTTTAATACAGTTTCACATAAATAAATACAAAATGTTTTAAAAATTATAAGGCAAAAATAAACAACTATTTTTGTCCATTTTCGCTTCTTTCTGACAAAATTTTTTGTCAGCTTGGTAAAATTTCATAGGAAAACAGTTTTAAATCAAATTCAAATGGTTCAGGATTTCATACTTTTTCAGCGATTAAATTGGGTTTTAACACCTTGTGTGAATTTTTTAAGATTGTGCTTTTATTGCTTTTTTTCTGTCAAAATACGAAGATTCAAAGGGAATTTTTATGAAATTTTTGAGAAATTCTAAATTGATTTCTATTAATAACAATTAATAAATCAATCTGTTTACTGATTTATTATTTGGAGATTATAAAAAAATGAGGTTTAAATGATAGTTTTACACGAAACTAAAAAATGAAAAAATAAATGAAGAAGAAAATTCTGTCCAATTATTCTAAAGCTTATTATTTCAAACTGTTTCCAATTTAATTTTCTACTCTAGCTCAATGTATTTACGCGAAGCAAATTCTAAATAATAATTTCGTTTCTACCTAAAATATGTTTTAGAAAGTTAAAATAGTGTAATTTTCGACCAAATTCAGCCGCTTTCGGCTTGTATTTTCGTTAAAATATACCAAAAAGCTTAAAAATTATATTTATATTTATATATATTTATGTGCATTTTCGGCTTCTTTCTGACAAAATTTTAGGCCAGCTTGGTAAAATTTCATAGGAAAACGGTTTTAGATCAAAAATTTGCTTATAACGTTTTCTTGCACATCTTCAGCTAAATACCCTATTAGAGAAATTTTATCAAACTTTGCGTTTCTGCTTTGTCCACTTTTGGGTGAAAAATGTATTGGAAAGCTCGAAAAAAGTCACACATTTCGTCTAATTTTGCTAATTTTTGGCTAGTTTGGCAAAATAAAAAATGAACTTTTAGGTCAAAATTCTACGTAAATGCTTTAAAGGATAAAAATAGCGCCATTTTTTTTTATCAAATTTGGCGATTTTTAGCTATTTTTCACAAAATTTCGTTAAAAAATTCATTTCTGGTAAATTAAAACTTACTGAAGCGTCACAACAACAACAAATATCAAGGTTTTATCAATAAATTTGTGATTTTTACACAAATTTTGAATATAATGAATGTTTACTTTAAAAACGTTTGAATTTCCAATTCGTTAGGGCCATTTCGACCTTATCTAGTGATTCATCGGCCAATTTTTGACAAAATATTGTTAAATATAATAGCAAAAATAATGCCATTTGTGACAAAATCTTACATAATAAACGCGCTTCTAGCTAAAAAACTAAGAAAAACGTATAAAATGGTTGAAAAATGTACCAGAATACTAAAAAATAACATATATCTTATCAACAAATTTTGGTTAATTTCAGTTTTTTCTGACGAAATTTTAATTAAAATTATAGTTAATATTTGACGATATTTTGGTAAATATGTAAAGGCTTTTCTGGAAACGTGTTTTTTTACCATGTAGGTCGATAATTCATTTCTTTTTCAGCGTATTTTCCCAAAATTTCGCCAAATACTTGCGTTTCCTGGCAAAAAAATACTTCTAAATTTTGTAAAAAATAAACCAAACTATTGCTAAGTTTTGTCGAAAATTTGGTGCAAAATTCATGAAAAACAACGTCATATCTGATCTAATTTGATGATTTTTTTGCTGAAATATCGTGAAAAGCTTGAGTTTATAACAGAAAGTTGTGTGTAAGCCCAAGAAAAATGCAAGAATTAAGCTATTTTTGACACGATTCAGTGTTTTTCCGGCTTAGTTTTGACAAAATATTGCGCGTCCAACATGTTTAAGAAATAATTGGTAATCTAAACACGGCAATAAACGAACATTAAATATTACATCAAATGTCATTTTATTTTTTGTTTTTCCCAAGCATTTCACACAAAACTGCAATGGTGTGTGCTAAAAAAAGTGCAAAAATAACACACTTATTTATCCGTTTAAGTAATTTTGAAAATATTATGAGAACAGGTAAGTTAAAAGTCTGCTTAAATGCTCAAAACTACAAAAATTGTCCCTTTTTTTGACAACGTTTAGTGTATATTTAGTCTATTTGACAAATTTGTTGAAATTATCACGTTTCCGTTCAAAAAAATTTACTAAAAATGATCATCTCTAATTTGATGCTTTTTTGTTCTTGTTTAGCCATACTTTCCGACAATATATAAGTAATTTTGTTTCTCAAAATTACGTTTCTTAGTAAAATAACGTTAAAGATTGAATCATTTCTTATCTAATTTATTCATTTTTCGGCTTATTTTTAACAAAATTTCGATAAACTTTAGTATTTTTTTAACCTAATTTTTAACACAATTTCGTGCGATAATCACTTTTTTAGCCAAAAAAAAAATTCGCTGAAGCCTTCGAATAAAACAAAAATGTACTTCATTAAGTTTTGTTTTTTGACCAAGTTTATTAAAACCTGCCGAAAGAACTCAATTTTTACTCTAAAACGCTCAAAAAAGAAAAATTGTGGAATTTTCTAATCTAATGTTTTAGTGATTTTTCAGTTTTGCACGGTTCCATTAATTGAGCAATTTTTTTTACAAAATTTTGTTTAACTTACGTTTCTATGTAAAGTAACGTCATTTAAAAAAAATGTGAATTTTCGGCTTTTTTTTGATAAAATTTCACGAAATAATGGCGTTTCTAGTTAAAAAAAACTAGTAAATAGAAGTAAATTGATACCTTTTTAACCCAGTTTAGCAAAATCTTCCAAAAAAAAAACCAGGTTTTTTTTCTCAAAGGCGCTTGAGGAAGGAAAAATTGCAGCATTTTTGACCTCATGTAGTCATTTTTTGGCAATTTTTTTACAAAATTTTGTGAAATATTTCTGTTTTTAATTAAAAATTGCAAAAATAACGTCATTTTTGATCAGAATGTCCCAAAAAACAGTGTTTTTATACTCAAAAATATGCTAAAATATTCGAAAGAGGCAGAATTTTTGACCCAAATTAGCGATTTATCGGTTAGTTATGCCAAATACGTTTTTGGTTCAAATCCTCGAAATGAAGCGGAAAAAAAACAAATATTTAGTTCATTTTTTGGCCCAATTTGCCCAAATATCGCGAAAAGCTGATTCAGTGTTTTTTCGGATTGTTTTTGACAACATTTTTTATGAAAGGCCAAAAAAATGTAAATGAAACTGCTTTTTGAAAATTTTTACATAGATTGCTTTTTAGGGCACTTTGAACCATTTTTAAACTGAAAAAATCACCATTTATTATATTTTTTGTGTGATTTTTTTATAATCCGCCCTTTGCTAATTTGTATTTATTTTAAGGCGTTTTGATGAAGCCTTGCACATTATTGACAATAATAATGAAGACGTGCGACATTTGTGTTTGTTGACCGAAACTATAGTAAAAGACAAGGTAAATAAAAAAAAACATTTTTATTAATATTACAATTTTAAATTCTAGTCGCGATTTCTAGACGAAACGATTAGTAATTTTTACACAATCGCAGGATCACTTTTCAAGCGATTGAACAAAAACTCGAACGAATTCGAACGCTCTTTTAATGACACAACTTTAGATTTGATCAAAAATGTGTACAATTTGAGAAAACATTTCGGAATAAGAACAACCGCTCTCAAATCGCACAGCGATAAGAACAAAATCATTGATGAAATCCTCGAAAATGTGCGTTTGGAATTCGAAAACGAGAAACAAACCATCGATGAAGTTTTTGCAACTTGTCACAAACTTTCGGTTTGTTTGAGTTGCGATTATCACGACATTCTTCTACATTTTTGTGAAAAAACTGGCGATTATAATTTTATTGTGAGAACGGCGGAAAAATTCCACGATCGCGAAACGTCCACTAGAAATTTTTGTTTGATGGCAGTTTTGCTGTTGAGATACATTGGAGCGTATAAACTAAGTTTAGGGGACAGTTTTTCCGATTCTGACAGGAGTTTGGTTGTTGCCGATTCAGAGCGTGTTGTTAGCGATGATGTTTTTTGTAAAGGTTTGCGCATAGCTGCAAGTATTGTAGCCAAAGCTATGGCTAAAGCAGAACCAGATGAGCTTATGCCGTGTATGGAAGTTGCAAATTGGGTTTATGTTGCGTTCCATTTCACTGCCAGTCAAGAGAGTGATTTGAGTAAACTACTGTTTGGGAATAATTACAGGCCACTTCAAATGGTTTCAGGATTTCATACTTTTTCAGCGATTAAATTGGTTTTTAACACCTTTTGTGGATTTGTAGGTGAGTTTATTTATTTATTTATTTTTGAAGATTGTGCTTTTATTGTTTTTTCGTGCGACATTACGAAGATTCAAACGTTATTTTTATGTAATTTTGGGAAAATTCTAAATTAATTTCTGTAATTCTATAATTCAGCAATCAATAAATCAATTCACTTACTGATTTTATTATCTGGAGAATATAAAAAAATAAGGTTCAAATGAAAATTTTGAATAAAACATTTCTTTTGTCTAAAAAGTGACAAAATAAATGAAGAGGAGAAAACAAACACAACTTTTCAATTTTTCAAAAACTTATTATTTCAAACTATTTCCAATTTAAGTTTTTAATAATAATAATTATTTATTTCTATCAGTTTATACAGATGTAGTAACAAAATTGATACGAAAAACGTCAGTATTATACACAGAAATAACAATAACATAAAAATAATTTTAAGACATAAGTCAAAAAACCTGTCTGTTATAGAATTCATTTGATAATAATAATAATAATAATAATAATAATAATAATAATAATAATATTAATAATAATAATGTTTATTAACGGCCACGCCAAGTACAAGTGATATATAAAATACAAAGATAAATTGATATATAAAATACAAACACAGATAGGTACAATACAGTTAATATAAAATAAAGTGTTAATTATTAAAAGAGCTAAGTTCACTATGTTCAATAACAGTTTTTAAATCTTTTAGAAATCTATTTTTAGGTAAACCTATAAAATCTAAATTACCAGAAAGTACGTTGCATGTTTTAGGCAGCCTAGAAGATACAGAATTTTTCCCATAATTGGTACGGTGGTAAGGCACTACAAGCATTCTAGGCTCTCTAACGTTACAAACGGGTATATTTATTGAAAATAGCGGAAGAATAGGATTACAATTTACATTACCAGACAATATACGATATACGAACGACGCGTCATAAAATATTCTACGAGAAGATAGTAAGGATAGTCCTAAATAACTTAAAATGTTTATATAATTATTTTTGTCATAAAATATGTTAAATTTGTAACATACAAATTTAACAAATTTTTTCTGAACATTTTCAATTCGATTAATATGAACATTATAACAAGGTTGCCAAATAATTGTGCAGTATTCCAAAATAGGACGAACATAACAATTATATAATAACATTACAACACGCAAACTTGAAAAATCAGAGCACTGTCTTTTTATAAATCCTAATGTTTTGTTTGCTTTCGACAAAATGTGGTTAACGTGATAGTCAAAACTAAACTGGCTGTCTACAATAACTCCTAAATCGCGAATATGAGTGACACATTCAAGTAGATTGCCTGATATAAAGTAAGATGGTAAATTGTAATATAATTTTCTAGAAAATCTTAGTGATTTACATTTATTTATGTTCAGTTCTAAAAAAATTTTTTACACCACATACAAAAACTATTTAAATCACGTTGTAATATATCACAGTCGTTTGGATTTATAATAACTTTAAAAATCTTTACATCGTCGGCAAAAAGAAGGATTTCAGAGCTTTCGATCGTTGTTTTGACATCATTTATATATAGAGAAAAAAGAATAGGGCCTAGATGTGACCCCTGAGGCACACCTGTGGATGGGTGAATTGCGCGAGACTTAGCACCATTTATAGTTACATACTGTACACGATTAGATAAAAAAGAATAAATCCAACTAAGGACTGGATCCCCAAAACCTAAATTATCTAATTTTGATTAGATTAATAACTCAATGGAAATGCGATCAAAAGCTTTTGACATATCAGTGTGTATACAATCAATTTGGAATCCACTTTCAAGATTTGACGTTATATATTCAGTAAACAGAAAAAGATTGGTCATCGTAAAGCGACCCTTGAAAAAACCATGTTGTTCTTCAATGGCAGATTGTTTTACAGAAAATGATATGTCAGCCATAATGGAGTCAAAAACTTTTGATATATACGATGGGGTACATATCGGTCTATAGTTGGAAATATTTACACGACTACCATTTTAAAGACAGGTCTGATATATGAGATTTTCCAAATATCCGGAAATTGAAACTGATCAAGAGATTTATTGAACAGCATTTGTAATGGCAATGTTAATTCATAAGCACAATTTTTTAAAAACATTTGAGATATACCATCAGGGCCGGTTGTATAGTTGTCATCTAGATGTATCAATTTCGAAAAAATAACATCAGCAGAAATTTCAACGCAATTTAAAAATATAGCATTTTGATCATTTTTAGAAAAATTTAAATCTGATAACTTTGTTTGATCAAGATAATCAGATTCAAAATGATGGGCAAAAAGGTTTACAATACCATTAGGAGAATCACATGAATTTTCATTTAGCGACATTTTTTAGGATAACCCTGTACAGTATTTTTAGATTTAACATATGACCAAAATGCTCTACTGTTAGTTATAATATTTTGTTCTACCTGATCAAGGAATTTTTTTTACAGTTCTTTGTGGCATTTTTACATTTATCTCTCAGTACACAAAATTGTTCATAATCACTTAACAGACCACTACGCTTATATTTTTTGTGAGCAATTTTCTTCTTTACAATTAAAGATCTTGTTGATTTGAATAAAAATATTCTACAGTTATTGATATCAACAAAATTATCTAAAACAGACCAATCAATAGAAGATAAATAACTTTTAATAACATCATATGGTGCATTCTTATAATCTAAATAAAAAATATCAATTTCTGGTTGTATATCAGGTACAATAATATCACAGACATTAACACATAAAGGTGGATGATGTTTATCAATAGCAAGAATGGGTTCAACATTACTTACTAAAAGCCTATTATTACAAAATGTCAAATCCAAAAAAGTACCATTATCGTTTGCAATATTATTATATTGAAAAAGACCGAAGTATGCAAAATTGTCACATATGATTTCCTCTGCAGCAGAAAATACATTGTTGGGCACTAAGTAATCACAGTCAGTATCAACTAACCAACTAACACCTGGTAAATTATAGTCACCAAGTACACATATTACGGCATTCGGATAGTTTGTAGACATAAGAGCCAGGGAGTCTAAATGATTTGAATATTCCACAAAATATGCGTTAGGTGGAATATAAGTTGCACCAATAATAAGCTGACTAGAATTCACATAAACGGAAACCCACAATTCTTCTCTCATTGTTGCATCACACTGTACTTGATTGGAGGGAAAGTTTTTCTCCACAGCAATTAGCACTCCACCACCTCTTAATTTGTTTGTCACTTCAGGTGAGCGATCACTCCGGATCACCATATATTTATTTGTGTCAATAAATTCACTATTATTTATATCAGGATTAAGCCACGTTTCTGTTAAAACTATAACCGGGTACTGTTCACATAATATATTATTATAAAGTTCACTCAATTTAGTCCGAAGACCCCGCACATTCTGGTAATAAATTTGGAATTTTTCTTCATCGGGTGAATGTTGAATATTTTGTTCAATTTTAGGTTGATCGGACAAATTTAAAATTTATGATTTTATATATATCATTTAAAATATATGGTTCGAGATCCAAAATGTAGTCAACTATTTTCTTTTTAAATAAATTTAAATTACAAGGTGTGCGTAGATGCACAGGTAAACTATTGTATAGTTTTATTCCTGCATAATGGGAATTTTTTTCCGTCAGCGTAAGTTGGTGTCTTGGATACTCTAAGTCTACTTTGCGAGTGTTGTACTTATGGTCGTTAGTGACATTAAATAGTAGACTCTGTTTAAAGAAAAATAAAAGTAATCTATATATGTATAAACCAGTTACTGTCAAGAAGTTGTTGCTTTTAAAGATGTTCCTACAAGTTTCATTATATTTTAGGTTAAACATAGTTCTCATGACTTATTTTTGAGCAGCAAATACTTTTGATATCTGTCCACTTTGCCCCCAGAATATACCGTAGCTTAGTAATGATTGAAAATTTGTGAAGTATATTATTCTTAGTTGTTCAATGTTATGTACTTTTTTAAAACACGTATTGTAAAATGTACTGGTTAAATTTTTTTAATAAATTATCTACATGATTAGTCCAGCTTAACTTATGGTCAATGCATATTCCCAGAAAATTAGTTTTCTCTATTAATTCAATTTCTTTAGATGATATTACAATTTTATTCGGTTTCTCTGTATTCTTGTGACTACATATTGCAAAATGAATGCCGTAGGTTTTTTCAAAATTTAACACTAATTTATTTTCTTTAGTCTAGTTTATTACCTTATTCATGCATATCTTTGCTTCTTTCATTGTATCTGTCATATTTTCACCCTAAATCAATATGTTCGTGTCATCAGCAAAGTTAACTGCACTACTGTTGTCTGTGACTGTTAAAATGTTTAATAGGTCGTTTATATAAATTACGAAAAATAAAGGCCTTAGTATAGTACCTTGACGTATACCTTGTTTAATTAGAAGTTTACTTGATGTATATACAGTACTGTTTTTTGTTCTTGTGACCTGCTGATACCTATTATTAAGATAAGATGTGATCAACTTTAATATAATTCCTCTTATGGCGTATTTTAGGATGTTATGATCTAGGCAATCGAAGGCCTTGGAGAAATCTAAGAAAATTCCAAGAACCACCTTTTTTTCTTCTAATTTATCTAACAGAGCATTAGTGAAGCTAAATATAGCTGAGTCAACAGATTTCTCTTAAATGTACCCGTGTTGGGATGAATTCAGTAGCTGAAATTTCATTAAAAAGTTAGTAATTCTGGAGGATATAACAGTTTCAAAAAATTTAGAAAACGATGACAGCAGACTTATTGGCCTATAATTTGATATTAATGTTGGGTCACCTTTTTTGTATATAGGAAGAAATTGCGCTCGTTTTAATTGTTCTGAAAAAATTCCATATTCTAAAGAGTTTTGAATAACAAAACATAAAGGTGCGTTAATTTCTTCATAACAGTATTTAATTATGTTATTAGATATTTCGTAAAAGCCTGTACTTTTCTTATTTTTTAAATTTTGAATTATAGTAATAATTTCTTGACTAGTAACTGGGTATTTGTACATAGTTTTAGCACTGGATGAGATCGTATTATTATTTGACTTACTTCGTACAAAGGGCGCTGAATTAATGAAATACTGGTTAATGTCATTAACAGTCTGCTTATAAATTTGAATTTCACAACATTTTTTACTTCTGCCACAAATTTTGTTAACAATATTCTAAGCACATTTTGATTTATTGTCTGCATTTTGAATCCGTTGTCCATAGTAATTTTTACGTGCCGCTTGTAGAGCCAGGTCGTATTTTTTTTTCAAATATTTATAAAAAATCACATATTTATCGTCACAGATTACACGTGTAGATAATATTTATAATATTTTACTTTAGGATCATTTTTATAAATATTCTCGTGTTTTTTTCTTTTATTTGTTTTAGAGGAAAACATTCGTTTTTTACTCTAGCTCAGTGTATTTAAGCGAAGCAAATAATTTGGCGTTTACCTAAAATAAGTTCTAGGCAATAATAAAAAAATGGTTTTTAAGAAAAAAGCTTTTATTCAAAAGATGCACTAAAAAGTGAAAAATAATGTTTTTGTATGAGGAGAATATTTTTGCTAACAAATTAGGATTCTAAAATTTATAGAAGCTGTGGGAACAGTACTCAAATTTAAGAAAGTACTTCTATAATGCCGTATTGTTATGACTTATGAACTTATGACCGTTCCAAAAGCTTTTATAAATCTTAAAATTCTAATTTGTAAGCAAAAATATTCGCCTCTGATAGAAAATCATTGTTTTTTACTTTTCTTTCAATACAATTCTTTAATTATTACAAACATTTCATTTTCTGTATCAATTATTCTGATGCTGTTGGAAAATGGAAACACAATTTTGTATTTGAGGAATTCAACCATTTTTTTACTGAATGACCCAAAAAAGATAAAGATAATTTTGGTGGAACTTGTGCTAAAGTGTTCCAAAAAAGACAAAAGTATTTACTAATTATTTGAGGTAATTTTTGACAAAGTCTCATTAAAAAAACAGGTACTGTGAGTCACTAAAGGGCTTAAACAGGATAAAAAATGGCTTTTTTTCGTCCTATTTTTGACAACATTTTATGAAAGAATTCCGTTTCTGGCCAAAAAAATGCCTAAAAACTGGTAACATTATCTGAAGTGTGTTTTTATTAATTCTTATTATTTATTAATCTTATTATTATTATTATTATTACTATTATCATTATTTTTGTCAGTCTTAAAATGACATTCATTAAATTCATTAAAAAAAGAAAGTGTGATTTTCTGGACAAGTTTTGTCAAAATTTCGTGAAATTTTAATATTGGAAAAACGGCAAAAAATCCTCCAGTGACTTTTTAGTTTATCGTAATTCCACTATTTTAGGCTAAAATTCCAAATTTATTCCAATAATTTCTAGAGGATTCAATGTAATTTCAAAAATTTTAAACCATCAATATCTATGTATCTATAGTATCTAAATACTATGTATTTAGTATTTTGGAAAATGTAAGATAAATGGATTTTATAATAAATTTTTGTAATTTTAGAATCGTGCATTTAATCCAAATTATTCCAATTTATTTTTTGTTTAGTTATTGCTACTATTTTAACTGCTATTGCTAAATACAACCAACGTAATAAGCGAACACACTCTCCGTTTTTAGCTAAAACAAAGTTATAGAAAACTCGAAACTGCAAAAATACCAAAATTACTTGTTTTCGGCTTATTTTTGCCTCAAGTAATTGCATTTCCAACTATTTCTTCTAATTCTTCTGAGTAGGATAAAAATAATATCATGTTTGACGTAATTTGGGTAAAAATTGGGTAAAACAGTTAGAAAAAGACAAAAATGTCACAACTATTTAACTAATTTCGTTACTTTAGACCGAAACTTTTACAAAAAAACAGGTCCTAAACCAGAAACTTGCTGAAAGGTTAAAAATAAAAAATATATATTCCAGCATGATTTTTCAGACAAGTTATGATAAAATTTTCTTAAAATAAATTTTAGAAAACAGTGCAAATTCAAAAAAAAAATTTTGTTTGTAGATTAATTCCTGCAGTAATTCCAAATTAATTTACATAGCTCCAAAATATACTTTATAATTACAAATTAATTCCAGTAATTCAAAGTATATGAATTCTTCAATCATCAATAAATGTGCGAGAAGAAATTGGGTTCCCAACTAAAGTTTTACTTGTTTCACCAATACAATGTGTTTTTAAATGATTCTCATCTAGTCGTCTGTGAATTTCTCATGTGAAATCAGAAAATGATAGGCATTTAGACATCGAATATTACCATTCTCCATTTATTAAGTCTCGAATTTGGGAATAAGCTTCGATAATAAAAGTGTTTTCTTGCATAGTGTAACAATTTAACGAAATTTTCACAACTGACAGATTTGACATTTATTGACAGAGAATTCAATTGAGCAGAGCGGCACATTTTTTACATATAAACCAATTTCAAAGTTAACTAGATGAGAATCATTTAAAAACACATTGTACAATAGGTATTTTGATTTATAATGGTTTTACACCAGAACGTCCACTGTCTTTTGGAAATAAAAAGATTGGAATGTTATATTTTAAGAATTGGTATTTTTTTTAATATTTTTAACAAAAATTGATTTATTGATTAATTGATGATTTACAGTAGAATTAGTCTAATTTCCGTAGATTTTTTTGAACTTGAAGTTTCCAACGCCTGGTACACTTTTGATTAATATTTTTGGTACTTTTTTGAAGATTTAAGAATAAAGTAAATTCTCTTGTTAAAAATGATTTAACTGTTTTAGCCTTTTATTGGTATAATTTTTCCTTTATGAGATTTAACATCAAAAAATTAGTGGGGTTTATTAGCTGTTTCAAAACTATGTAAACGCCAACGTCACATTTTCTCTCAAAATTAGTTGTTATAAATTATTTAGGCACTTCATAAAAATAATAGCTAATGTAATTTCCAGTTTCATTTGTAACTATTTTACATTTTTATCAGCCTTATTTAAAAAAAATAATATGGCAAATTGTGATGTTAGCGTTTACATAGTTTTAAAACAACTAATATAGCTTTTGATGAAAACACCAATTATTAATTTACTTTAAAATTGATTAATTCTTTATTTTTTAATTATCTTTGTCCAGTTTTTTTCATTTCCTTCTAATCCGAATCTTCCATTTTTTGTCTTTTTATTGGTTTCGTTTTTTGCTCGATCTTTTCATTTAATTTCGTATGTTTCCTTTTTCTGTAGTGCGCAAAATACTTCTTCGCTAATCAAACTATTTCATGAACAAAAATAACAAATCAAAAACCCAAAATGTTTGGTGTTTTTTTTATTTTGTAATAATCTGTCCAAAAAGCAGAATTTAAGTGATGTTAATATTTCAGCCCATGTAAAAAGCACGAACAGCGCCTATTTGACCCACTTCAAAAACCAACCTCTAACTGAGGAAGAATTTATGCATGAACTTCAACCTCTAATCCCCATATTAGAAAACTTGAGTAAAGAAGGCCAACATTACACCTCATTCGTAATCGTCTCGACTTTAACAAATTGTTTGATGCAATATAACCCACTAGCCAAAAATCTAATCATAACCTTTGACAAAATATTGAAGAAGAAATGTATTCCGAAATTATTATCTGTTGTTGTTAGTAGTAACACCATCGATACAGATCTCCTAAACAATTTATTACAATTATGCGATCGCGAAGATGCAACAAAATTCATCGTAAACGCACTTCGAATGTACAAAAGACATCCAAGAAAATTCGAGTGTCTCACTCGAACCGGCCTTAAAATATGCGATCATTACGAATTAACTGATTACAAACGCGTAATGATGGACTCATTGATCACCCTAAAGTGGTGGAAAAGATTCGAAGGGCACAAGATACCCTATGATAAATTTTTCAAAAGCAAACCGGAACAACGCTTCGAATTGCTGATTAACACTTTGGATTGTTTCCATATCGAGTGGCTCAACGAATTTTGCAAGGACTACAAACTTGAGCCTCAAACTTGTTATTTGTTCTACTTAAAGCGAGTGTTACAAAATTGGAAACCCGACTATGAAATCAAAAGTGATGATACAAATCGGCGATTTTTAATTGTAAAAAATAGTGAAGTTGAATTGTTAGCAAAGTGTCGTGAGATTATGCAAGGTTTAAACAACGAACAAATTTCTGGCGTTGTTAGAACAGTTCGCAACTCGATTAACACCTACTACTATGAAGTTTTCATCACGATTTTGGATATTTTATGCGAGATTGACCCACAAGAGAGTCAGTTTAACGAACTGGCAATGTTACAGTTCTTGAAGAATTATCAAAGAGTTAGTAAAGCTAGTCAAATTGAGATTGAACAATGGTTTACGAATTTTCCCGACGCTCAAACCGTTGATGTCCTCTCCGAATTTCGACTAGCTTTCACTCCTCTCCTCTTCACAAGCGATATCTTCACAATAATTCGTCCCGAAATCAATTTAAAGACCTACCACTTGTGGTTCAATACAATCGAAATACTTCGCCCACATTTGAGCAAAAACCAGATTTGTTCATACGTCGTAAAACACGTTGTTGCAAGTGGCGTTTTGTCGAAAAGTGACGAAACGTGGGTTTTGAACCCGAAACATGACGATTTGTTACGAGCCATAGACGAGTGTGTTAACAACATCACCGATCCCGAACTGGCAACGTCGGTACTGTACCACGTGATGACTAACACTTGTCCCGGATTGGACCAAGTCAAGGCCGCCAGTCTGTGCTACAAATATGCCACGAAATATCGACAACTAAACCCCGATTCGAGTGCGGTCGAGAAGGCTGTGACCAAAGTCGAGAAAAAATATTATATGTACCGTGCGTTGCACATCCTGAATGTGCATCACTTGACTGATTCCAAATACATTGATTTGTTGACGCACCCGAATGATTTGATCCTAGCTTTGTATCTCGATGATCGCATTTTGGACGATTTTCATTGTGTTGAGATCAACAAGGCGAGCGAGGCGTTAGCCGAGCTGTTTCAGTTAGATATTAAAAAAATTCGCTTGAAGTTGATTAATTCGTGGTTGGATGATCAGGCGTTGGTTGATTTTGACTCCTCGGTGATTGAATCGAATTGCAGTGAGGAGAGTTGTTTGAAACGCATTGCATATATTTGTAGCGGAGATCAGGTGACTTATTGGCAAACTGTTCTTTTGGAGATTTGTCAGAAAGGCGAGAGTGTTCGTTGTAGAGCCAATGCCTTGCGTGTGTTTGCGATGATTTCGGATGTTGAAACTATTGAGACAATGGCCGAAATGAGTTATGACAAATTGATGTTGTTTATTAATAGGCTGACACTTGTTGGTAACTTGGAATATTTGGGATTTGGTGTAGATGTTGCCGTTCTGGACCACACAAATAGGCAATCCTTGTTGAATCGGTTGGTGCAACAAGGTGGCAATGCTTTCGCTATTAAAACAATGGCTTTGTACTGTATGACGTACCAGATTTATGGTGCGAAATATTGGGAGTTTGTTTTAAACAACGCTGTCAAATTTTCTTTGGTAAGGAATTGTTTGGGTGTTTTTTTTTTAATTTCGTTGTAGTTTACCGAATTGAAAACCTATGTTACGTTCCTCAGCAAAAGTAAATTCCAGTACAAGGGTTTTTACATAAATGCTTGGCAAAAATTGATTGATTATTATTTCTCCAACTTGAATTGTGCCAATAATTTGGACCAAACACTCCTCAAACATTTCCTAACAATTCAGGTACATTTGTCACGTTTTGTTTTTGTTTTTTGTATAAGTTGTTTTAGTCGTGTCCCGTTTTGTTCAGTCTTGATTTTAATCATGCATTTGCAAAGTGTTTGGAAGTTAAGAAAGCAGAATTTGCCGCAGTTTTATTACAATACCTCCAAAAAAATAACACCTATTTTTCGAATGTCGAGAAAGTACGTAATTGTAGTAAGGAAATAATGCCAGGTTTGAATTATTTGGACCAGAATGGAATCTTGGGGATATCGAATGTGAGTTTTTGAAAAAATTAAATCTCAAAAACTTGAACAAAAAATTTTAGGTACGGGAGATTTTGCATAATAGTGTTTAATTAATTTTCTATTTTTTTGTTTAATAAAAGAATTCTCAAAATAATTTCTTTTAATGATACAGTCATGAACCAGTTACATCCTTTTATTCCTTTCTCGCTTTTTCTCCTTTCGTTTTTTCTTACTTTTTTTTTTAAATTTGGATAATCCAAAAAACCTTACTTTTCTATTTAAAATAACCAAAGTGATAATGAGTTCCAGGAACTTTTGCTAACTTTAAAGTATTCTAAGATGTAACACTATTAAGTTAAATGTTTTTATGTGTGTGTTGGACTATAATTTAGTTTTTGATTTTTATCCATAATTATTTTTCTTGATTTATTCACTCAATTAAACTTAATGGATGTAGTTTTTTTTCTTTTATTATATTACTGTTTTTAAAGTCTTTGATGTTGACTGGAAAATCTACCCTCAAACAAATTTATTCATCGAGTGGCGAATGCTGCTCACACTTCAGAAAAAGGGTTGAACTGTCCTAAATAATTTGTCTAAGTTTCGGATAATTTTATTTTATTTAAATAATTAATTTTTTGCATAGTATTTATTATCAATAAAACCGAATTACTTCGCATGACTTAATGGTGTCCGGAAATTTTGATTCTTCTCTCCACAAGCGATATCTTCACAATAATTCGCCCCGAAGTCAATTTAAAAAACTACCACTTGTGGTTCAATACAATCGAAATATTTCGCCCACATTTAAACAAAAACCAGATTTGTTCATACGTCGTAAAACACGTTGTTGCAAGTGGCGTTTTGTCGAAAAGTGACGAAACGTGGGTTTTGAACCCGAAACATGACGATTTGTTACGAGCCATAGACGAGTGTGTTAACAACATCACCGATCCCGAACTGGCAACGTCGGTAATGTACCACGTGATGACCAACACTTGTCCCGGATTGGACCAAGTCAAGGCCGCCAGTCTGTGCTACAAATATGCCACGAAATATCGACAACTAAACCCCGATTCGAGTGCGGTCGAGAAGGCTGTGACCAAAGTCGAGAAAAAATATTATATGTACCGTGCGTTGCACATCCTGAATGTGCATCACTTGACTGATTCCAAATACATTGATTTGTTGACGCACCCGAATGATTTGATCCTAGCTTTGTATCTCGATGATCGCATTTTGGACGATTTTCATTGTGTTGAGATCAACAAGGCGAGCGAGGCGTTAGCCGAGCTGTTTCAGTTAGATATTAAAAAAATTCGCTTGAAGTTGATTAATTCGTGGTTGGATGATCAGGCGTTGGTTGATTTTGACTCCTCGGTGATTGAATCGAATTGCAGTGAGGAGAGTTGTTTGAAACGCATTGCATATATTTGTAGCGGAGATCAGGTGACTTATTGGCAAACTGTTCTTTTGGAGATTTGTCAGAAAGGCGAGAGTGTTCGTTGTAGAGCCAATGCCTTGCGTGTGTTTGCGATGATTTCGGATGTTGAAACTATTGAGACAATGGCCGAAATGAGTTATGACAAATTGATGTTGTTTATTAATAGGCTGACACTTGTTGGTAACTTGGAATATTTGGGATTTGGTGTAGATGTTGCCGTTCTGGACCACACAAATAGGCAATCCTTGTTGAATCGGTTGGTGCAACAAGGTGGCAATGCTTTCGCTATTAAAACAATGGCTTTGTACTGTATGACGTACCAGATTTATGGTGCGAAATATTGGGAGTTTGTTTTAAACAACGCTGTCAAATTTTCTTTGGTAAGGAATTGTTTGGGTGTTTTTTTTCCTTTTAATTTCGTTGTAGTTTACCGAATTGAAAACCTATGTTACGTTCCTCAGCAAAAGTAAATACCAGTACAAGGGTTTTTACATAAATGCTTGGCAAAAATTGATTGATTATTATTTCTCCAACTTGAATTGTGCCAATAATTTGGACCAAACACTCCTCAAACATTTCCTAACAATTCAGGTACATTTGTCACGTTTTGTTTTTGTTTTTTTGTGTAAGTTCTTTTAGTCGTGTCCCGTTTTGTTCAGTCTTGATTTTAATCATGCATTTGCAAAGTGTTTGGAGGTAAAGAAAGCAGAATTTGCCGCAGTTTTATTACAATACCTCCAAAAAAATGACACCTATTTTTCGAACGTCGAGAAAGTACGTAATTGTAGTAAGGAAATAATGTCAGGTTTGAATTATTTGGACCAGAATGGAATCTTGGGGATATCGAGTGTGAGTTTTGGAAAAAAATTAAACCTCAACAACTTGAACAACAAATTTTAGGTGCGGGAGATTTTACATAATAGTGTTTGATTAATTTTCTGTTTTTTTTTTGTTTTTTCATTAATAAAAGAATTCTCAAAATAATGTCTTTTAATGATACAGTCATGTACCAGTTACATCCCTTTATTCCTTTCTCGCTTTTTCTCCTTTCGTTTTTTCTTACTTTTTTTTTTAAATTTGGATAATCCAACAAACCTTACTTTTCTATTTGAAATAACGAAAGTGATATTAGGTTCCAGGAAATTTTGCTAACTTAAAGGTACTCTAAGATGTAACACTATTAAGTTAAATGTTTTTATGTATGTGTGGACAATAATTTAGTTTTTGATTTTTACTCATAATTGTTTAACTCATTTATACTTAATAGACGTAGTTTTGATTCTTTTATTACATTTGTCATTATAACTGAAGTCTTTGACGTTGACTGCAAAAAATGAACTCTCTCAAAAGTAATTCTTTCCTCAATGTCACCGGAGAACCTATCCTCAAACAAATTTATTCATCGTATGGCGGAAGCCGCTCACACTTCAGGAAAAGGGTTAAACTTTTCAAAATATGTTGGAAATCTACCACAATAAAAACTTCGAACGATCATAAAAGCAGCCAAAGTCAAAGTTCCGGGAAATTTAATTTTAATTAATTTTTCTACCTTCCAGAAGGCTTTGTTTAAAAATAGCTTTGGCTTTTTTCAAAGACGAAATGACCGTTTTAGATCTAAACAATTAACAAAAAACGTAAAAATTTTAATCAACAACTAAAATAACACGTGGAATTCGCATGTGAAAATTATTTTGACGTACAGCTTTTAGATTTCGAGTTATAATTTTTTAGTGAAAAAATAGAAATGCTTCCGTATCTGGAACCCCTTCTCAGAGCAACTCCGGGTTTTGTCCCTTTAACAGAGATTGTAAAGCATATTCTGGTGTTTATTAATTTTTGTTAGAAGTCGTACAGTTTCCGAGGAAAAGTCAAAAACATTTTGATATTTTTTGTTCTTTTCAAAACCCGATTACGGCGGAACTATTTGGTCTAGGGCCAAAAGTCCGGCATCATTGGTGTAATCATTGTAAAATAAGTTTCAAGGTGACATTTCGTAAAAAAAAATAATTTTTAGATGTCGATAGAGTGAAACTAAAAGACCTAAGACAAAAGTCAAATTCCATTGTAATCGGAGCGTCTAAATTTGTCACATACATCTTTTGGCTTTTTTTTAAAGAAAAAGATTGTGATAATGTCAAATACTGATAAATAAATGAAGTGCTTTATTTTAGGAATTTACATATTTTAATTGTGAAACTGAGGTATGAAGTCCTTTAAAAAAATGTAACCATAAAAATTTAAAGTTTACTAACATTTTATATACTTTTAAAATACACTTTGTATGGGGTAATGTTTTTCAATTTTTTTATTTTGTCAATTACAGCAAAACGTAAAAATAAGCCGGGAAATCGATTGGCGTTGGGAAAATTGCAAAATTCCTAGTAAATTTTAAGTTATCAGCAGTTTATAATTTTAGCTAATTTTGTATTCGTTAGTAATTTTCTCGAAAACTATTAGTCCCAGAATAATGATCTTTTCCCTAAAAGTTAAAAAATCAAAAGACCTTTCTAACGGTAACTCACTTAATGGGTTTACGATTCATAATTTCCAGAGTTATTGACAGATAACCGCTCCGAGGATCGAAAGTCGATCAAAATTTCTGCAAGGACTGGAAAAATCAAACATCCATTATAGTTGAACCAATTGACAATTTTTGGGACTTTTCTATTCTCGTCTATCTAGTAAAATAAAAATTGGGACAACCCATTTAAAAAAATTAAGTAATGGGTACTTGAAATTGTCCAAACTTTAAAAGTTTAAAATTTTTGGGTTTGTTAACTTCATTTTCAATTTTGAACACACTGAAGAATAGATAATAATAATAATAATAATTTATTCGTTCATCTTATCTGAAAACACAGAAATTAAACACGTCACGTATGGATACTAATTAGGATATTATAATATTATTAAAAATAATAAATATAAATATAGCAAGTTAAACAGATAACAAAAAGGAGAAAAATTACATAAAAAATGGTATAAATTACGAATAGAGAGACAGTTAGATCGCGAGGGAACTAGATAAAAATTCATTTATACTATAATAACATTCATTTATAAGGTACCTTTTAATATCGGTTTTAAAAGCATTTAATTTAAGAGACTTTGGGTTTGGACTAAGCTTATTATAAAGATTGAGGTTTAATGTATTTCTAACGGCACTGCTACTTTTGAAACGGGGTGCAGAAGTAGTTGTGCTGATCGTGTGTAATGACTATGAAAGTCTGCATGTTTATTAAAATTATGGGATGATTGGTGGATTTCAAGCAAAGAGAAATAAATGTATGTTGAAGCAAGTGTCATTATGTTAAATTTTATGAACCACGGTCTACAAGAATCATAGCGGCTAATGTTAGCTATGACCCTAATTGCTCTTTTCTGAATTTTAAAGATTTTATTACCATGAGAGGCATTACCCCAAAAAGTCACTTCATAGGTTAAATGTGAGTGAAAAATTGAATGGTTTGCAGTTAATAAGCATTTTAAACTTAAAACTTTCTTTAATTGTCTGATGAGATAAACTTGACCAGATAGTTTTTGGCATAGGCTTTCAATGTGAGAACTCAACTTTAGAGCTTCATCCAAAAGTTTAACATGGTGGCCAGTTATATTATTATTGTTAAAAGAAAAGTCAAAGTGCTGTGTCTTATCTGAATTTACCACCAAGAAGTTTGATGCGAACCACGACGTTGCTTTGTCTGTCAAAGTTTGCCTGCTTAGTTGAAGGGAAGTTTTATCTTTACCTGATACTATAAAGGTTGTGTCATCAGCATAAAGAACACTTTTAAAAGGAAGTAAATAATTGGTAATAAGTAAAAATGGTTAAACTTAGGTATAGGGAAAGCTGATAAAAACTCCTTTAAATAACTCAACTAATCCAAAAACGCATTGAAAAACATAGCTTTCCATTTGAAATAAGAAAGTTAATAGTGTCTTCCGGTATAACCGGAAGTGCTGCCATCTTGAATATATTTTCATTGAGCAGAAAGAACTCAACGGATTATGACTGAGTATCAATTTTCAGATAAATATCTTTATTAGAACTTTCAATCCTTCTAATGTGGGGTTTACACGGAACACTCTGTATAAACCGGTCCTAAGTGTTCCATTTAAAAAAGCATAAATTTCAGATAACGTAAATATACCTGAATGTGTACCTAAAACTTCTTTTATATTAATAACTAGCAGTTGCCCGCGGCTTGGCACGCATGTCCACAACTATTTCGAAAAGCTAATAAGACAAACCTTGTAAGAAATAATAGGAACACATAATTTTATTATTCGTATGAACTATATTTTATTGCTTCTTTTTTGGTGCATACAGCACAGTGTGGAAGCTTTAACTGGAATAAAATTGATAACTTGGATATTGGCGTTTTTTGTAAAAATCTACTGTTTGGCGCATATCGGTATTGTTCATCTGCTCTCTGAAATGCACAGCCATTTCTAATTTTTTTGTATATGAAATGACATATCGTTTAAAAGATCGCTTTCCAAGCAGTAGAATTTTCCTATTTTCTACCTATTTTCTAAATATGTATTTTTAGAGATGAAAACCTAACACCAGTGATATAAATTCTTAGGTAATATTCAAGTTATTAATTTTATTTCAATTAAAGGTGAAGGTTAACCTAATTAAGAACCTCTTTATATACCACATTTGTGGTACGGCCCTCGTGTGCTAAAATCACCAGACTGTTTGCGGTACTCACTTTTGAACAGGCTACATAAAACTGTCCATGAGAAAAACAATCCTCCCTAAGGTCTACTCCGACCATTTTTAGTGACTGTCCTTGTGCTTTATTTATTTTATTCCGAAAACTCAAATACAAATTTTCATAAACATATTGTTAAGAATTTGTATGTTTAATCTCCATATGAGGTAAAGTTTCCAAAAATCCTGAAAAACGCTTTTCTTTATTTTTAACCGAAGACAGAAATACTAATTTTTATTAATATACCTTAAAAAAAGACGCATTTTTATATATAACCCTTTTAGGGGTGGAATTTCCAAAATTTCTAAAACACTCATTTTTCATCTTTAAACGAAACCCCAAGTACCATTTTGCATAGATAAAAATTAAAAAAAACGGATTTTTATACAAATTCCATCCCCTGTTTAACCCCTCCTGTGAGTAGAATTACCAAAACAACAAAAAGACTACATTCTTCAACGAAAGCCTAAATACCAACTTTTGTGAATGTAAATTTAAAAGTTACAGAATTTTATCCAAATCTTATTACTCCTTTTAAAACCCTTCGGGGTTGATTTCTGCAAAATCCAAAAACATGTGTTTCTTCATTTTTAAATAAAAGCCCAAATAATAATTTTCAAATATAAAACTTTAATATAACTTTAAAGATGACGGATTTTTATTCAAATTTTAACACTTCGTTTACCCTCTTTAAGGGTTAAGTTTTCGAAAATTTTAAAACATGTCTTCATTATTAACCGAAAGCCCAAATACAAATTTTCATAGATATCAGGTAAAAAAATGACGGATTTTGATATTGAACCCTTTGGGGGTGGAATTTCTAAAAATCATAAAACTTGTGTTTTTTTATTTTTCACTGATTGTCCAAACACCAATTTTTATAAATATAAGCTCAAAAATGACAGATTTTTACATTTAACCCCCTTAGGGGTGGAAATTTCAAATGTTCTTAAACAACGTTTTTCATCTGGAAACTCAAATATTAACTGCATGGATACAAAGTAAAATTTACAGATTTTTATACAAATTCCAATCCCTGCTCAACCCTCCTGAGGTCACGTGTTTTTTCACTTTTCACTGAAAACCCAAATACCGATTTTAATCAATGTAAATTCAAATGTTACGAATTTTTATACAAATTTTAATACGTTATTTAACCCTCTTAAGGGTTGATCTTTCGAAAATCCTGAAACACGTTTTTTTTAATTTTTAACAAAAAGCCCAAATACAAATTTTCAAGGACATAAGTTCAATGGACGTTTAAAAATGACGGATTCTCTAAACTCTAATTCTAAAATCAAATCCCCATTTAACCCTTTTAGGCGTTGATTTTCCAAAAATCCTGAAACACGTCTTCCTTTATTTTTAACCCAAAGCCCAAATACTAATTTTCAAAGATATAACTTAAAAAATGACGGATTTTTATTCAAACTTTAACACCGTATTTAACCCTCGTAGGGGGTGATTTTCCAAAAATCCTTTCTCAGTACACCCCTACGTTACAATAGCTATCTACTGTGAAAATTTCAGGTTTCTATCCTGAGCCGTCTAGGCTGTGAGTTGATAGGTCAGTCAGGAAATGCAATTTTATATATATAATAATTTTATAATATATAAAATAAATATATATAGATAGATAATAATTAGTGTTCGTCCTTTTCTTCAGCTTCTTGCGTATTTCTGAAAATATGTTATTCCATATTTATAGGGAACTTATAAAATCATAAGTATTTAGTGGCAAGGTCGTAAAAAATGAAGCACATTACTGGTGGTGGCAATATTGCAGTTATGAGTGTCACGCTGACATTTAGTTTTCAAAATTTTTCCTCTTCTTGATTTTTTCATTACGAAATGATGTTAAACTTCGCCTGAAATTGATCGTCCGTGTCCCTGTCGTTCGCATGTTTTATTTATTGACATAACACTATGTGGTAGATCATAAATCACAAATATTTTATCGATTAACCCAAAATTAAAAATGCCATTTCTGAAGGAACGTAAGAAAATCTCCAGGTCACACGAGCTCGAAAATAACGCGAAGAAAAATGGTTTAAGACATGCAGTGTTTAATATTGTGGGTGATAAGTACATCGGCGAGTGGCGAAATGACTTTAAAACAGGTTTGAACTTTTTATTTCTAAATTAAAATTAATAATAATAAAAATAGGGAAGGGTGCACTGTTCACACGCCATAGACAATTATACGAAGGTGATTTTGAAGATGGTTTTCGGCACGGTTTCGGCGTCTTGGCCTATTTGCACGAAAACAATTTCTTCCTGCTTGAATATCGCGGTAATTGGAGACGTGGAAAAATGCACGGGTTTGGTTTAAGGCGATATCGAGATGGGGGTGTTTATATTGGGGATTGGAAAAATGGGAAAAGACATGGTTATGGTCTAATGTGGTATCCGGGAGGGGATTTTTACGCCGGTGATTTCGTAAAGGTACAAATTAAATGCACAGTATTTTATTTAACCCATTAAGAATTTTTGTTCAGTAATATTATACAGGGTGAGTCATTGATATGGGCGTGCTCGATTGTACCTACATTGTCAAAGATATCGAAATGGATCAAATGGCACTGCAAATGGGAAGTCAAAGTGTACGTTCTAAAATTATTTCGCCCTATACTGGGTGTTTCATTTTTACAGTGAAGCCTTTAACATAGTTTTTATAAATAGCACCTCCTGTATATTTGTACATATTAAAATTTGCACTTTCTTAAGCTTTATAAATCAGTTTAGTTTTTGCAATTCACTTTAACCGTTCAGAAGTTATTTAATTTTTTCTAAAATTTTGTGCGTCTGCAGGCATATAATTAAAAAATCGCAGAGCGATTGGTTTTCAAGATATGGAGTTAGGATTTTGTCTTTGTGTAAACATCTGTCGGGAATATTTTTCGGCAACAAGAATGTCCATTTGCATTGTAGCATTACCATGCTGTGACACATTAATTTTGGTAAACTTTGAAGGAATATAACTTGATTTTTTCAAATAGCACTCTCTGTATGTTATCACTGAGTATTATTCAGCATCTCATGTCACATATTTTTCACCTCTTAATTTTTTTTCCAAAAGTTGACAGTTTTGGAGATAACTCGGTTTTTCTGAAAATACACCCAAAATATCTTGGATACAAACGTAGTGTGCCATGTAAAACAATTCATTCTGACATAACATCAGAATGTCGTTTTTTGTACTGACGTTTTGATTTTGTTGTGAAAATGAATTTTTCATGTAAATTACACACACACCTCATCGAGATAAAAGTTACATTTTGATAAGAAATCATTAAATAAAACTGAAAAACTACTAGAGAAAATATGCAAGAAGCAATTAAAAAAGTAGAATTGATCATGCCACCTTAGAAACGGTATATTTTTAAAAAGAATTGACCAATGTAATAATAACAATAATAATAATAATAATAATAATAATAATAATAATAATAATATCTTTATTATGTTATTACATATAAGTATGTTTACACTCGTCAAAGCGGAACCTATATCTGATGATGAGATGTCAAGTGACGAACATACTCATCAAAATTCCCAGGATCCCGCTCTCCATAGTCAATGCTTTCAGTAATTATTTCAGTAGTGTGTATATTCAGTCCCAGCAGACTGTAAACAAAAACGATGCTTCCCCACCGATTAATAACATCACGGTCTCTATAGACAACATTACTGAAGAAGAAACTTTCCAAGCGTTAGTACGGTCAAAAGATTCGTTTACCTCTGGTGTTGATGGCATTCCAAGTTTCCTCGTCAAAGACTGTGCTCATATTTTTGTCAAACCTCTTTTTTATTTATTCAATCTTATTGTTAAAACCTCTACTTTTCCTGCAGTTTGGAAAAAATCTATTATTTGCCCGGTATTTAAAAAAGGTGATATTTCTGATGTTCATAACTATAGACCCATCGCACTGCTATCTAACTTTGCCAAAATTTTTGAGACTGTATTTTACAGAAGAATTTACCCAAACATCAAACACATTATAACGCCTACTCAGCATGGTTTTATGGAGAAACGGTCTACCGTGACAAATTTGTTACATTTCACTCAAGATGTCGCTGTAGAGCTAGATGTAAATGGGCAAGTCGACGTAGTGTACACGGTCTTTCAGAAGGCGTTTGACCAAATGGATTATTTTATACTTCTCGATAAATTACGGCACATAGGTTTCAGTAGCTTCCTACTTGATCTCTTAACTTCCTATCTTGTTAATCGTGAACACTTTGTTAGATACAGGAATTGTTTATCTTCTAGCTTCGTACCAACTTCCGGAGTGCCGCAAGGCTCAAATTTAGGTCCTTTACTTTTTCTATTATTTATAAACGATATTACTGCAGCATTAACTTGTAACAGTCTTCTATTTGCTGATGACCTTAAGCTTTATAATATCATAAAAACCGATAATGATTCTCAAGTCTTGCAGAATAACATCAACAATCTCCTCCAGTGGTGCGAAGCTAATAGGCTAAACCTAAATATATCTAAATGCTTTATTATGTCTTACACAAATAGGAAAATTCCGATCATGTATAGTTATAATGTTAGTGGTCTCATTTTACAAAGAACAGACACATTTAAAGATCTAGGAGTTACTTTTGATAACAAACTTTTATTTGTGAATCATATTACAAATATTGTAAATAGCGCGTATAAAACTTTAGGATTTATTTATTGCAACTGTAGAGAGTTTACTAATTTAAGAGCCTTAAAAGTCTTATTTTTTGCCCTTGTACGCTCCAAGTTAGAATATTGTGCAATTATTTGGTCACCTATATATGCCACACACATAAATAGTATTGAATCAGTCCAAAGAAAATTTTTGAAGCTGCTATGGTATATTTCTTTTAAAAATTACCCCGATAGGGGATGTGACCAACTAGTGCTTTTAAGGACATTTAATATCAATTCTCTAGAAGTTAGGAGAATTATCTCAAGAATTGCATTTTTACATAAATTACTAAACAACAAGATTGACTGTATCGCTCTTGTTAATAAGATAATTTTTCTGGTTCCTAGAATTAACTCACGGCATCCCATGACTTTTTACAGTTGCAGTTGTAATACGAATGTTCTATTAAAATCACCTTTATATGTAATGTGTAGTAATTTTACCAAAATTAGCAGTAGTTGTGATATTCATTTTCATTCATTTAATTACATTAAAAATCATATAATTTGTTACTTTAGTGGCTAGGTAAAATTTAATTTTAGTTCTTGTTTCTTAATTTATTATTATAGTATTATTATTAGTTTGTTTTAGTTTATTTAAATTATTAGTTTTTGCATGCAGCACGATCATTAAGTTTAAGTTTATTTTCTGTAATTGGGTGTTTCACCTGTTGAAAATAAATATTATTATTATTATTATTATTATTATTATTATTAAAAAATTATAAAACGCATTATTTTCAAGAAATGCTTTAATTTTCTTTTTAAAACACGAAGCATTATGCTTTTTTATTGCCTCCGGGAGTAAGTTGAAAAACTTGACACCAAAATAGTCTACACCTCTTGATTTGTTAATTCGGGAAAATGCAGGTCGTAGTAACTCACAGTTTCTAGTGCCGTAAGTATGGTTTGCCATATCGTAGTTTGATAAGCGAGAATGTATAAAAATCAAACTTTGCAGAATGTACAGGCATGGCATAGTAAGAATAAATCTAATGTAATGTAATGAATAATAAATGTATTACTTTATTGCTTAAGAATGTCGTCATTTTAAACAGTTTTGTAATTGCAAGTAATATGTTATAGCTGTTGATTTGTTATACCTCGGTTTTTTATTTCCTTATTTCTCCATTGTAAATTTCTGTCATTTTTATTTAATAATTTCTTTACAAAATTTTATTAAAATTTTAACTAGCTGAGATTTTTAGGTTTTTATTCTAGGTTTTTCACATTTTACGCGAAAAATTCATTTTCACAATAAAATCAAAACGTGACATACTACAAATGCCATTTTGACATTAGTATGTCAAAATGTATTGTTTTTCATAGCACCCTACATTAGTATCCAAGAGATGTTGTGTGCATTTTTCAGAAAAACCGAATTATCTCCTTAACTATCAACTTTTGAAAAAAAACTAAAGAGGTAAAAAAGATGTAAAATAAGACGCTGAATAATAATTAGTAATAAAATATAGAGGGTGCTATTTGAAAAAATCCAGTTATAGTCTTTCAAAATTTACCAAAATTGATGTGCCACAGTATGGTAATGCCACAGGGCAAATGTATAGTCTTGTCGCCAAAAGATACCTCAAACATTTGTTTACCTACGGACAAAATCCCAACTTGATATCCCAAAAACCAAAGGCACTGCGATTTTTTAGTAATGTGCCTGCAGACGCCCTAAATTGTAGAAAAAATGAAATAATTTCTAAACTGTTTTGTAAAACCTAAAAAAGTGCAAATTTAATTGTGTACGAATGAACGGGGGGGGGGGGGGTTAAAGGCTTTACAGTAAAATTGAAACACCCTATACAGGGCAAAATAATTTTAGAACGTACACTTTGACTTCCTATTTGCAGTGCCATTTAATATATTTTGATATCTTTGACAGTGCAGGAGTAATCGAACACGCCCATATCAATGACCCATCCTGTATAATTTACACTTTCAATCAAAAATCTAATAATTAATAATTATGTTACAATTATATCAATACTATTTAAAAAATTATTTGGTAAAATGCAACGTTGGCAATTTTATAATTTTGAAACAGTTAAGAAAAGCTATCAGCACAAAAATAATTTTACAGTTTTCCAGAATCATATTTATTTTTTTATTATACAATAAATAATTGTGTCTGTGTGTTTGACGTGAGTGCTCCAATAAATGAGTACCACAGTGAAGTCTTATAAAACGACTATTTTTTCTACTTTCTGTTTTTGTTGTTAGTTTTTGTTTAACTGAACTGAAAATCTCTTCAAACTATTTCCTCTTAATTTTGTTAATTTAGTAATGTTATCAGCGATTTTTTTTAACTTTTCGTTTAAGTGTAATAACATAGAGTTGTATTTTTTTAAATAGGAATCATAGTTGACGATGACATTTTCAAAAAGCTTATTTTTATCTGAATTGAAAACAATGTAAATACAGTTTGATATTTTTATATACTTTTGATAAAAAATATATTTAAAATATTTTAAAGTAGTTGGCCATGGAAAAAATATTTCACATAAAAGGTGTGAATAATTTAGAAATTTTGTGAACGGTTAGTAAAGGAAAAAATGTGAAATCATCAAAATAAGCTGTTAAATTTATTTTCAGTTAAACAAATATACGATTTTAATTACATAAAAAATGTGCAGAAAATTGAAAACGATGCGTCACTAACTTATTTGGTAGTGCAATGGAGGTGACGTTGATAAGGCTAAGTATTTTTTAACGCAGATGTGACTTGATTTTGGTGTTTTAATAAATTTTTTCTTTTTTTCCAACTTTTCACGTTTAATTAGCAAATAGAATGACAATGTAAGCTTGTCATGTTAAATCTAAAAACATATATTTTTTATTAATCGCAAATATTTGATCTAATAATTATTTATTATACTGTTTTTGAATTAATTAGTGTTTAAAAAATCATTAAATTATAAATACTTGTTGAGTAATACATTTTTCATAGTTTGAATTAAAAATCCAAAATTTTTTCATGGCCTACTATAAAAAAGCGAAATGTTTTTTTCATAATTTAAAAATAATGTATTACACAAATAGACTCTTAATCAGAAAAAAATAATTTTTCAAAAATGTCATAGCCAACTATGATTTCTATTAAAAAAATACAATTTTCTGTTATTACAGCTAAACGAATGATTAGAAAAAATCGGTGATAACATTACTAAATTCTCCGTACAAAAGTGCCTTAGTTTATAATGTCTGTATTTCAAATCTTTTACAATAAGGAAGATATGAAATGTTTAAGATTTGGCTAAAATGTCATTGTTTATAAGTCGAAAACAAAAGACGATAGCGGGATGCGGTTTTGACCAAAATTGTTTTCTCAAAAAACGGACCCGAGAATGTGTCCCTCGTTTTTTTCTAAACCTTTTACTTTCGGAGATCCCCTATTCGGACATCCAAAATGCAGCACCCTGTACACATTTTAATCAAATTCGAATTGATTTTGTCAAGGATGTGAGACAGGGGCTGGGGATGTTGGTAAGACCTGATTCAAGTCGATATGAAGGCAGTTGGTTTGGTGATATGAAGCACGGGAAAGGGAGGTTTCTTCATTTGGTTACGGGGCAGATGCAGCAAGGGGTTTGGGTTAGAGATGTGTGCGTTTTTTGTACGTTTATCGACATAAGGTATCGGCAGAGTGGCCTACGACCAACCCAATATCCTATTCATAAGGTGAGTATCGAGTTGCGTTTAATTTTTGTAGCACGAGTGAGCGGACCGAAGAGTGACAAAATTCATTTTGTTAAAGTTATTTTCAATTAAGTTTAGAGCAGTTCTGCATCATGTTTGGCAATTTACCAAAGTACACTATTGACTATTAAAAGTTAAAATGAAATAATTCGAGTTTTAAAGATATACAGAGTGACCCAAGGGTCTATAGTAGGTCTATAACTTTTTTGTTCCTTGAATTATCACCATACCGTTTTTATTATCCGATAGATTGACAAACTAAAAATATTTTTATTATACACAGAGTGTTGTATACAGGGTGGTGAACCTAAGTTATATTTTTTTAAATGAAACATCATATATATTTTTCCATAATTGGATTATACGTAAAAAAATGTTTATATAAACTATTATGAGTGTACCTTTTCCCGTTTCGTTATAAAATAATACAATGTTTGAAAAATCAGTGCGAAATCACCTGTAATATTTTCCGGTAAGTTTGCAACAAAAAAATTAATGATACCATGTAATTTTAGGAAATAGTCGACTTTTACTTGAAACACGGAAATAATGTACAAGGCGTGCCAAAATACAAAAAGTTGAATAACTAATTTTTTCAAATAGAACAGTATGTAGGTACAGGGCTCGTCAATTTTTACACTCAGACACTTCACACCTCTTAAACGAGAAAAAAAAATGAAATAAATATATTCCACTGCACTGATATCCAATCTCGCTAGGAAAAAAAAATTGGAGACCTTTTGTGGAAGTGATTTACAATTTTACCACAATTCATGGGAAAAAAGCTGTTCCAATATCAAAACAGAAATTAAAAATCAACGACACATTTTCTCAAAAATTTAATTAGGCACTTCGATGCACTAACTGGACCAAAGATCGTTAACATTAGACTATAGTTAACTAAGCGAAAGTGAAAAAACACACCATACAAGTAATCATTTTAAAAATTGGTCGTTCTTCTATACAATAATCACATCCGATTCTTTTTAGAATTTTAGATAAATTACAAAAAGGTGAAAAGTGCCTGAGTGAATAATAGAAACAGACTAAATTTGACCATTGCTCATTTAAATATACAGGGTTTAAAAGGTAAGAGTGACCATTTGGAATTGTTACTTAAATAAAAAAATGTAGACATACTTTGCCTAAGTGAGCATTGGCTTAGAGAAGATGAAATTAATTTAGTGCAGCTCCATGGTTTTGAATTAGTAACTAGTTTCTGCCGCACATCATACCAACGTGGTGGAGTATGTATGTTTGCAAAAAATCACTTAATGTAAAACCACTGCTATGGAAAAACAATGTTGAAAAAACTTTTGAGGTATCTTTGGGTGTCATTCATTTGACTACAAAGGAAAAAGTTTATATTATTGGAATATATAGAAGTCCGTGTAATAATATTTCATCGTTTCAAAATTTTCTGAATTTATTATACAATCTTTTATCTCGTATATATAATGCAAAAAACTATTACATTTTATGTGGTGATTTTAATGTAAATTTTTTAGGTTCTTCTAAAGAACAGCAACTCTTGAATAATTTGTTCCTTGAATTTGGTTTAAAAATTCATATTTGGCAAAACACGCGAGCTACAAATACTTGTGCAACTTGTATTGACAATATAATTTCAAATCTTTCAGCAATAACTTCTTATGTGGGAGACATTTTCTATTCAGATCATACATATCAATTAGTTGTTTTTGACAGTATTAAACTAGGCTTAGGCAATTGTGATGACAATTGTTCATATATGATTAAGAAACGTGTTTTTAGCGATGTAAGTATTTCTCATTTTAAAGAATGTCTTCAGACCGAAGATTGGCAGGATACATTTGCCGCTTCAGACTTTAACTTAGGGTTTAATAACTTTTACAATACATTTTTGCGTTATTTTGATAAATGTTTCCCAATTAAGTCGATAAAGATTAAAAGCAAAATAAAAGGCAAACTAACATGGTACACCCATTCTCTGAAAATATTACATGACCAACTTTGTGACATGTCAAAATTAAGTAAAATTATTAACAATCCGGCGTACCATAAAAAATTCTTAGAACTTAGGCAAATTTATTTTAAGTCTTTAAAGTGTAGAAAGTACACATATAATGACAACCGATTGGCTAATTCAGATAACCTTGTGCGTGAAAGCTGGAATATAATTAACAGCCATCGAAAAAATTTTAAAACCAACAACATTGAATTAGTCGATAAAAACAATAAAGTGATCAGTGAACCGTTGGATGTCTGTAACTTCTTTAAAGATTATTTTGCTGATGGTGTCCAATATACCCAAAGAAGTGAGTCAGTTTTATCACAAAATTACTCCAAATCTACTTCAACTGTTGTAAAAAGTTTCTATTTGGCACCTTCATCACCGGAGGAAGTGATTACAATCATAAATAAAACATGTTAGAAAAAAACACCTGGCATTGATGAAATACCTGGGACCTTACTAATTGCTGTCAGAGATCTAATATCTTCCCCATTATCCCATTTAATCAATGAGTCCCTTTCAAAAGGTGTTTTTCCTGAAGCTTTAAAAACTTCAAAAGTTGTCCCAATATATAAAAATAAAGGTTCCAAAAGTGAAGTCTCATGCTATAGACCAATTGCAGTGCAAAATCAATTTCATAAAATCTTGGAAAGAATATTCTCTGATCGCTTGGTAAGGTTTTTGGAATGTACAAATTTGATGTCTTCTAGTCAGCATGGCATGGTTTTAGAAAAGGTAAATCTACAATAACTGCTATAAATGAAACAGTTTCTGCGTTATATGATTCATTAAATAATAATCAACAAACAGTTGGGCTTTTTTATGATCTGATGAAAGCTTTTGACTCTGTGAATCACGGTATTTTGTTAGAAAAGCTGCACCATTGTGGTATTCGTGGAATTTCAAATGATTGGATTAAAACTTATTTACATAAAAGAAGACAAGTTGTTGCTCTGAATGATCATATGTCCGAACCAGCGTATGTTGAATTGGGTGTGCCGCAGGGATCGGTTTTGGGTCCCATTCTTTTTTTAATTTTTATTAATGATTTACCATCTTTGTTAGTTACAAATCCAAAATCTAATAAATTAATTATTTATGCAGATGACACAAATGCAATATTAACTAACAAGAATCATGAAGACTTGGTTGAAATTGGTGGAAATTACGTGTCTACAACTATAAATAACTGGTGTTTGAAAAATGGGCTGGTATTAAATCTGAAGAAAACCTATTTGGTTAAATTTTTGCCTAAAAATGTGACGCTTGATTACAGTGTTCTAATTAAACTATGTGGAATGTCAATAAAAAATGTAATTGAAATTAATTTTCTTGGGATAACGTTGGACTCTAAATTAACATGGGAAAGTCATATAAATAAATTGTGTAATAAGTTAAGTGGGATTTGTTTTTTAATAAGAAATTTAAAGCCCACTGTGTCTGATGACATTCTTAAAATGTTATATTTTGGGCTTGTCCAGTCTGTACTTACTTATGGAATTATTTTTTGGGGGTCCAGCAGCTTTTTGAATAATCTATTTGTAGTACAAAAACGTATTTTAAGATGTATGGATAGTTCGGAGGCAGTAGCTCACTGTCGTCCTATCTTTCGAAAACTTGGTATTATGACCCTCCCATCTTTATATATATTTCACTTACTTTTGTTTATTCGACAACATGTAAGCACTCTTAATAAATGAAGCGATATTCACGCGTACGATACAAGGACAAGAAACCACATTGAGCTGCCACATTCTAGGTTGGCTATTGGTCAACATGATCCTACATATGCTGGAATCAAATTCTACAACAACTTGGAACAAAAAATTAAGGAATCTAAGTCTTTTAATATATTTCGCAGCCGCCTCTCATTCTTCCTACAAGACAAAGCTTTCTATAGTATTGAGGAATACCTCAATTATTCCAAATTCCCTACAAATTTGTAGAATTTCATATATTGACGAGTCCGATAAGACGGTGCATGGCATGCTCCATGACTGACGACTTGAGGGACAATTACATATTATTATTATTATTATTATAAGTGTAAAACTTGACGAACCCGGTATTTCTTTACACGTATCGATAGCATTTTTTATAAGCTTTTTAACAATATAGCAAATTAGAAATATTTCTTAAAGTGTTTTGTCGGAAAATATTCAATGGCGACTTCGTAGTGATTTTTCAAAAATTGGTCTTTTTATAACAAAAAGTTGAATAATTCCCAAACAGAAAGTGATAGAACCATAATAGTTTATATAAAGTTACTTTATTTTTTGCGTAGAATCTAATTATGCAAAAATATATAGGGTGTTCCTTTAAAAAATATGTAACTTTGGTTCACCACCGTGTATAAAATAAAAATCTTTTTAGTTTGTGGATTTTAAGCCGATCTATCGGATAATGAAAAGGGCATGGCAATACAGTGATTATATTATTACTTACTAGACTCAGTTTCGAAATTATCAGCCGATGATAATTTGGGTTGTTGCTAAACAACTAAAATTAGTTGAAATATTACATTATGAATGACCTTTTCCGCTCTTTTGAAGGCTTTGAAAAAATAAATTAAATGAAAAAATTTAGCACGAACGAGCGAAGCGAAGAGTGCGTCAAACACCCTCATGCATTAAATTGTTTTCATTTCCAGATCGAACTGCTTGATGTGGATGAACTTTGTGCAACCCGAGAAATGAAAACACTTCAAGAAATCGTCAACTCTTGCCTAAGCCTCCACGAAAGTATATCAAGTGAAATAAACCAACTCGTTTAGTATATAAATAATAAATGTATTTCGTTACCAATAAAAATACAATAATGTAAAAATGCTTAAAAATATAACAGATCACAGTTCTCAATTGCTCCATGTCTTGAGAAAACTGTACTTGTACACAGCCATGAATTGTAAAAAATGTGTAATTAAACAATGTGCACACCTGAAAGTAAATCATTGACACCATTAACCCTATTGTGCTCAATATCCCCTTGCTCAATCTGTTCCTTGAGCCTTTCAAGCTCCCTAATCCCCGAAACCGTCATTTCATATTTGTGAGCAACAAGCGATCGGTAAAAATGTATCGCAAAAGCGAGAAACACAAACAAAATCGGTATAAGAACAACACTGGCCGACCAAGCGGCCGTTTTATTAATATCATAAAACTTAACCCAACAGAGAATCGCAATTTCGGCCAGAAACAGCAACAATCCGAGCAAAGTCGAGAAAGCCCAAGCTGTTTCAATGTACCAATGCAATCTCTCGTGTGGCGATTCGTGAACAAGTCCGATCGCATCTAAATTACAAATCGCCTCAATATTCGGTAAAATACAAGTGCTGATCATTAGAGCCAGCATATGAACTGCAACAAGTAGTGTTGTAATGATCGCAAATACGACTAGGACTGTGCTTGGAATGGTCATGGGTGTCTGAAGTTGGAGCTCTACCATCGCAACCATTGCGAAGCCAGATAATAGAGCCGATGTTTTGCTGGACGCTTTGAGTTTGGCGCGGCTTAAATGGAGCTTCCGCCATGATAAATATTGAGATGAGTGGAGGTCGTCGCCGGATTGCGACATTCTGCACTGGAAAAATAAAAACTGTTAGAATCGTTTGTTAATTACAATTCAGAAATAAAATTAACTAGACGCCCTCTGGTGATGACTTTTGAACTATGTCGAAAACAGTAACAAAATTTTCGTTAATCTCACATTTAATTGACATCTAATAAATTGTTCAACAATTTTGCGTGTATAGTGTTAATTGCTTACATTAGAGAGAATCACTTTAAAAGTGCGTCTTGGTAAATACTAGCTTTGACTTTGGTTCTGCGGTTTTTCGTGGTATAAAGTGTTTATTGTTGGAATTTGAAAGTGGATAAAAAGTGAAAAAGATTTAAATTTTCATTACAAATTGTTATCAAACAGTTGTCTAATTAAAGACTATAGTAATGGATCACAGCGAACACAAAGTTGGGCCTCAAGAAATCAACAAATTAGTGAAGTTTGTGAATTTTAGGTTAGAATTTTTCCATTGATAAAATCATGAAATACTTTGATAAATCAACAAAATTACAATTAAGATTAACAACTGCTAATACACTTAAACGTAAATTATGCCAAAGGTAGGTTTTTCAATGTCTTTGTAATAATTTTCCAATAAAGAAAGTGAACCAAACAGTCATTCGTTATTCGTGTTTTCCTCGTCATCTCTCATTTGTCAACATAAGTTTCTTGCATCAAAGATGCAATAATCATTCCGCATAGGCAATGTAATAATTGTGAAGCCTCAAAATTCGTACAACGCTCAAAATATTCGAATAAACATTTTCCCGCCATTTATTGTTACTGTTTTCGACCTAGCTCAGTGGCGCCCCCAACGGTAACTTTACTTCCGAATTAGTGATTGATAAATTAGACTACGGAGAACTAAAGATTAGGAGACGAAACAAGGAGAAAATCGTACGATTTTCTGTACCCAAAGAAATACATTAGAAACTTTTTAACTTTTAATATAGCCAGAGCTTTAAAATTTTGTATACGATCAAAATCGACCATTTGAGTCCAACTACATTTTTTTCCAAAATGGCTGAACTTCCGGAACTACAAAAATTGGCGACAAGTTTGAAATTTTAAATAGTAACCACATATTCTTATTGCATATTTGAATTTACCTTCGCAAGCTGAGTAAAATTAACCCAAATTGTTGATACTTATCTGTCATAGTTTTTGATATATGTCAATTTTTTTGTTAAAATTTTTATTTTTGAGATATCACAGCCCTTGAACCCTTTGCGATAAGTGATTTTTTTTGCATTCGATAATTGAAAAGTTTTCAAAATTGTCAACTATCAAAAGTATCATTTTTTCAAAATTGTTTTCAAAAAAACTGCTATAACTCAGTTTTTTCAAATGGAACGACCCTATTTTCTTAACGGCAATCGAAAGAATATCTATGTTTACGGTGACTTTTATCAAAACATCCTATACCAGTCTCTTAGTTTTTGAAAAAGAATCACTAAAAACCGATTTTACTTCGTAATTTTCATAGTTAATCAAGTAAACTTTGCAAAATGGTCAACAATTGTCAAACTTCAATATTTTATTTATTTTTTATCTGATTCGTTATGGAATAAGTTATTTATTTAATTATGGTTTATTATAACTTAGTGAATTATGTAAACTAACTCAGTGAGCCTGGCATCGAATTTTAACGTCTTGAATAAAAAAATGGTGAACAAATCGAACTTTTCTTTTAATTAATAGCACAATTTAGTCGTATTTTTCACAAGTTTACTTAATTAGGAATTAAAATAATGAGCCAAAATTAGGTTTTTTGTGATTATTTCAAATACTGTAAAAGGTAGATGTTAATAAAAGTCGGTATAAAAATTGATGTTCTTTTGATTGCCATTGAAAAAACAGGGTCATTTCATTTGAAAAAAAAAACTGTTTTATAATCATTTTTTAATCATCATTTTCAAAAGATCATAGTAGCCTTGCAATTTGACAGTTGACAATTCTGAAAATTTGAGAAGACCCTTCTATCAAATGCAAAATGAATTTTTTACTTAAGGTAAAGGGTTCACGAGTTATTATATTTAAATGAACCCCTGCATATGAAAATTTGTATAAAAGCATTGGCATGCGTCAAAAACTATGACAGTTAAGTACCAACAACTAAGATACATTTTACTCAGTTTCAAAAGGCGAATTCAAAAAATCATTATAAATAGGTAGTTACTAGTTAACATTTCAAAGTTGGCGCCAATTTCTTGGAGTTCCGGAAATTCAGCCATTTTGAAAATATGTAGTTGGACTCAAAATGGCCGACTTGGATTGTATACAAAATCTTAAAGCTTAAAGCTATATTAGAAGTTAAAAACATTCTAATGTAGTAAAAACCTCAAATCGTTTAAAATTAATTTAAATTTAACCAATTCATTAATTACTTGGAAAAAAACAAAAGTATTGAGCTTTGTATTTTGACGACCAGACGTATAACCGCAGAGGAAATTTTCAGGAAATCACAGAAAATCGTTTTAAACAATTAGGGGAAATCGGAGGAAATCATGAAGAAAAGACATGAAATCATGGGGACCATCACTGTACAAAATTTGTGCTTTAAATGATTACAATTTTCACGAGAAACATGTAAAAAAATATTTTTTTCTATAGCAGATATATTAGTAGTTTATTTTACCGGGTGTTTCATTTGGTATTCCACCCTTAAAACTTTTTTATTAAAAAAATATAACAAATCATACAGGGTGATTCAAAAATCTCGGACCATCTTTTGCGTAGCAGTAGCAAAATACAAAATTCCAATGCATGGTATGACTTTGAGACCTACTATTAGCATATTATCAGCCTTATGAAAAATTATTGATGATTGTTTAAGAGCTTTGGATAAAGGTGAAGCCACAATGGTGAGACAATGGTTACACTGTTGCATTTTTCTAAGCCTTTGACACCTTGGATCACTCACTTTTATGTGCAAATTTATGTTTTTACGGTTTTGACGAAATTTCAACAATTTTTTTCATTCGCATCTGACAAATAGAAAACATTATTACCACCTCACAATCAAGAGTTTATAGTATCACCTGAGGATGATCAGTTTGTGGTTGAAACGTGTTGTGTTTCAAATAAAAGTTTGATGTGTCGAGTAATAAATTCGGTGTTCCGCAAGGCTCAATTTTGGGACCGCTTCTATTTTTCATTTACAGCGCAGAGCTAATAGAACCCGTAAATTATGTAAATATCCATCCCTTTGTAGAAAATACGCAGTGAAATTATCATTTTGATCCGAGTTATAATCCTAATGATGTGGAAAGAGCTTTCAATTTTATTAATCAATATTTAAATGATTTTTTTTTGTTTTCTATAAACAGTGGCTTAAATTTAAATACAAGAAATACAAAAATAAACTCGAAAATTAATCTCAAAATTGGTAATAATAAAAGGTATTAGGAAATGGCTTAGCAATAATTCGTATGTGAATTTGTCATGATCAGACAAGTTAAAACCCTTACATCATTTTTCCAAAAAGTGTGTACTTTCTTCAAAAATTTTTATTAACCCACCTGTTGAGAACCACTGTGTGGCTTACAGTAGTTTATTAGCAGTTAATTTTTTCGTTAAACAAAATGGACAGTGGCGCATAGGCGTTTTGAGAATTTTTTATTTGTGTAGGAGGTTCGAACCCCGGTCCTGGCAAAAAAAAAATGTTTTTTTTCGTAAAATTTAATAACAAAACACAAATTGAAGTAGAAGGATAACGTAGTGGACCAAGAGTTAAATTACCTCTGCTATTCTGTCATTTATATTAAAATTTACGCAAATTTTTATAATGCTAGTACAGCGATTCTCAAAATTTGGGACTTTAATTTCAGAACCATTTTTTGAGAAAACTATGCATTCTTGATTTGCATAAATTTTGCTTAACCGATTTGTCTTGTCATTCTCCATCTACCTTTAAATTTTTACTAAACCATTCCCTAACACATTGTATAGCTCTTCCAAGGAATTTTTTGTATAATAGTTTACGATATAATTTTTTTAATTATTCTTATCTCATACCATTGAGAATTTAATGCTCACTTTAGATACAGCCATTTTCTTTAAATTCGATGCGCCCTCTGGTGATATTAACGGAACTAATGAGGACGGAGACATTTTAATTGTACGTCGTTTCGTATCCTAACCTATAGTAATCCGTTGCGGACTCGTTAAAGAAATTAACTCCAACAAGAAGATAACAGATAGATCTGTACAATAACAGTTGTTTGCAATGCTAATCTTTGCATTTACAAGATAAACAAAATTGTTTGAGTAGGAATTTTGTATTAAGTGATAAAACCTAAACCACTTCGTTCTGCTGTTGTTATAAATCCGGAAATGAGATAAGGACAGGAAATGCCAATATAAAAATAAGTCCTAAAGAGAACTAATATTATTACAAGAGAGCAATTATTATACCCTGTATTTTTATATCCAATTCAGGTTTTTTTTTCTATTTTCCATCAAGTGGGTGCTGTTATCAACTTATCACTATGTGTTGGTGGTCAAATGGAATATACAATCACCAAGTTCATTCTTTCCAAATTTAAAATACACTTGCAAATTAAATTTTTATAGTTTCTGAACTTAATAAACATGTATTTCAACCAAACAATGCATAAGTTGTGGAAAGAGACCATTTAGAGTATTTTCATGGTAATATCCAGACCAGGATTTACGGTTTTCAAACACAAATTATAAAGTTTTCCAAATAAGTTTAGTTAATTATGTTGTTTTTTAAATTAAAATTTTATACGTTTGGGCAAAAATCTGCCTCAGCACATATTTCATTTATACTTCTAATAATATAATACACTATAATCTGCGTCAGAAAAAAATTGAAGATCAAGTTTTTGTTTCTATTCAAATTCTCGTTTAAGACGAGACTGTTAAAAAAATCATGAAAAATTCGAGCTCGCAACTGCTGAACATTAGAACATTTAATGTAATTTTATTTAGAACTTTTTGTAATATGTATTTTCGTTTTTTATTCTGTTGTAATACTTCTAGTTTCTAGTAACTTCTAGTTACGACAAATCAGCCACAATATTAAGGTTAAAGGGGACGACAGAGTTAAACCAAGTGTACGACAAAGGCTAGTATAATGAAAATTATTTTTATATTTTTACGCTAAGAAAAATTATATATGTTACGCTACCTATTTACCCTATTTAACTACATGGGATTGCATTGTCACGCAGATTAAGTAATTATGCAAAATTTCAATTCATTGGGACAACGAGAACCCTTTCAAATCTGGCTCTAAAAATATGAAATAGACAGACATACAACAAAGCAAGGTAAACAAAAGCTTTTAAAAAGACAGACAAAACCAATCCTTTACTAAAGCAACTCTTTTTAGTAAATTTTTAGGATTCGTATTAGCAGTGCTAGGCTGTAATTTAGTGTGTGATCTGTCAACACCGTTAAGTCGTTTACTGATAAGGCCGATTAATCAACAAAATCAAAAAGAAATAGTTTCAACAAATTTTAATAAGTTAAACTAAACAAAAACAGAAAGTAGAAAAAATTGTATATTACACTCGTTAATTGTGGCACTCCTTCGTCGTGCTCCAAAACCATACGTGCCACACTTATAAAACTCGTATAATAATATACTATAATATTACCCTTAGGCCAGTTGTCGTTTACAGTGAAATAATTAAAATTTTAATATATATGGCGAATTTTTCATCCCCGTATAAACTCCATCAAATGATTCGCGGTGGAGTTGCTATGCTTATAGTATGGTAACGACAATGCTCATGAATAATCTGCGTTGTTGCTGAAATTAAAATTTAAACTCAAATATCTTTTTAATTATTAACTCTAGATAGACAATTTAATAAACTTTGAGAAGCAAAAACCAAAAATAGGGCGTTCCATTTAACTTTTTCAAATTATTTAACTTTTAACAAACTTCTTAAATTATTTACGTTCCTCATTGCATTGCGCCAATCATTTGATACAAGTTTGAACTCTCCTCTTTAAAGTGGTGAACATCCGACTTTTCTAGGAGTCTTAGTTTCTGAGTTACACATTTTTAAAAAGGGTTTGTTTTTGTTAAAATAATTTTTCAGAAACTAAGCAAAATTTACCAATAAAAGTTTCGGTGAAAATCATTAGCTTTAAAAGCTACATCTAAAAATGCAAAAAATTGTGGAGTGTTCTATTTAAAAAGAAAACGTAAGTTTGTATTGTAGCTCATTTCCGAAACACCCCCTATGGATATATTTGAAAAAAAATTTAGGCGAGGCAGGGATTAGTATCTATGACTTAGGAAAAAAAAGTTATTACTTTTCTAACATTTAGGGGTGACTAATGGACTTTACCAACTGGCTGGGACACCCTGTATAATTAAGGCAGGACAATTCGTGTTTTGATAACTGTCCCGTTACCCAATTTTGAAAACAAAAATACATTTGTGATCAGCCAGAAATGGAGATACGTTGCCCTACCTTAATTTTTTAAAATATTTTGTTTAATTTTTTTTTTAATAAGTCAAAAAATAGAAAAAGTGTTACGTTGTTACGCAAATTTAAATACGATTCTATGAACAAAACTTTTTTCGTTTCCGAAAAAAGTGAATGGCTGAAAAGATAATAGAAAAATTATTTCTGTGCCATCTGACGGCTCAGAAACAAACTAAAACATGTTCCCCTTTAACTTTAATAAAGTCTGTTTTTTTAAACAATGTAAACAGTTGGTAACACGAGTAAATTCAGTCGTGGTAAATTGGTAATCGTTGGTAACATTCAACTTAGCAGTACTACCAATTTTCTCACTAAAATTTTGGTTTAATAATTTCCATTTGGAAAAAAAATTCAATTTTAAATCATCTCTTATAACAAATTAACGTTAATAACATTGAATCTACAGTGTGGAAACTACAAAGAGCAAGGTGAAGCTGAATTATAGGTACAATTATGTAACTTCATTCAACCTTGTTATAAACTTTATTTCACCAAAAATTACAAAAATTGAAAACTAATTTGATTTTGTATTAATACATTTCCGAATCAAAATATAATACACAATTTTTCCACTTATCTTCGTATTACTTAATTTAAGAACAACCAAAGTACAAGAAGTCAAAGTTTGATAGTAATATTAGAGATAAATGATTCCAAAGATGAATTCGCTCACCTGATGGTTCCTCTTATACAGCGTGTTGTCCCCTTTCGCTTTGAACGTCTTGCCTGGATCTAGGCCCCCTGAGGTGCTCCACACAGACATGAGTTACACTCCTGAACCAGAAAAACAAATTTAATAAACGAAATCAATGCAAATAAACAAACATTCGCCATCGTATCCTTGGCGGTTTATTTTTTAATCGCACCGAAATGTTTAACCAAGTGACGTATAATCATTAATTGTTGATAACAATTAGGTCGACTAAAATCCCAGTTATTGCACCGGAATTACGCTAAAACCCCTTAAGTATTTACCATTTTTGTATCTTCTAAAACACTCAGAAATTAGATTTTCGCAACCACTTGCTGCTTATCACAAAAATTGAGTGAAATGAAACCTAACCTCCTTGACAAATTTGCCAATAAACAACGCAAGAAACGACCCATTCGGGCTAATTCGGGGGCCGATCGGGTCATACGAACCGGTTTTTGATTGGTTTGTTCGTAGCATGGACACAAGCAAATTTTTTTTTCACAAAAGTTAATTCCATTCTCAAATAATGAATAAATCAAGAGGAAATTTATTAAAACTATTGTTACATTTTTTAGCAATTTCCTGGTCGTAAAAGTTAGAGATAAGATGGGGTAACCTAAAGAATTTACAAACAAAATATTTATTTTATGCGTTTTGTGTAAACATTTAAAAAATACACACAAACTAATTGTTTACCATGTTATTAAATAAAAATGATTAGAGATAAGCTCTTGTATGAATAGTTGCATGTGCTACAAGCAAGTGATAAACTGATAAACAATTAGTGTATATTTGGTTGCATAACATTGTAATTCCATTACTTCTAAATGCAACCAATATAAAAACCTGATTTAAGTGTCAAAGAAAGTTGTACAGAAACAAATATTTGGTATTAAAAACTGGAAAAATTAAAAAAAATTATTGCAATAAATAAAAAGTTAAATAGAATATTTAATTTTTTGTTGTTGCTTCTAAAAGGTCACTTCAGTTGTCAAAACGTAACTCATAAATTTCAAGTGCCCAAGTTAAGAGATTTAAAAATTAAAAATTTTTTGACTCAATTTGCTATATTTTTGAGTTTTGTGATGGAATCTTGGAAAACAATTGAGTTTTTGCTTTGAGTTTGAACACGAACTAATTTTTTAAGAAAACAACGAAATTCCAGATGGTTTTTTGTTCAGTTTTGAACGCCTTATGATTGGTCTGTGTTATACTGTGGGAGTACCAATGATAAACGTTTTAATCGTCTTTCAATTTTTTGTGTACTAGATAATCACGTAGGATGTGATTTTTATATTTTTATTGGTTACTCACTCTTTCCTGGGACAAGTGGGACACCAGTGAACCAGTTTTAGGGACCGTTTTTGTCACAAAACGGGATTTTGCCTTAAAATGCCAATAAAATGGTCGATTCTGATAAGTTTTTGAAATAAATTGATTTTTTGACGAAGACCCGCTTGTTTTTAATTTATTACACAAAAACTAAGAATCCTAGAAAAGTAGGATTTTCACACAACTAATTAAAATCTACACTGTCGGTTTCGGAAAACTAATTATAATAATTAAAATAAATAAATTTTTAAATTCAGTACACTTCAGAGACACTATGTAAATAATTTTTTTATTCCAAAATCAAGGTTGATACAAAAATGTTATAAGATACTAAAACCGTTTAAAATTAAAAAAATATTTAAAATATAGAATTACAAAAACCAAAAATTCATACAATGTCAAAAGAACTTTAACGCTGAGAAACTAAAAACAAAAAGCTTAAAAATTTTGAGACTGAAATTCTAAAGAATTAAGCGACTGAGATGCTGAGGAGTTGAAAAAACTATAGAACTGGAAAAGATAATTACTAATAAATTGAAACATTAAATTCTGCATAAAAAACCAAGACACAAGATTAAAAAGGCAAAAAACTAAACAAAAAAACAATAAAACTAAAATTCTGTAGATCTAAGTTACTGAAAAAGTAATAATTCAAAAACTATGAAACTGTAAATTAAGAAATTAATAAGATAAGATAGTAAAACCACAAAAAACTGAAAAATTGGGGAAACAAATACAAATACAATGAGAAACAAAAACTTCAGACGTAATATAAAATAACTTTGAAAGTGAAAAATTTTATTTAATGATTTTAAATTAAATACTAATACAAAAATTGAAAAAAATATCTTATTTTAAGTTAGAAAATTTAAACACAACTGGAGGATGTTTAACATTCATTTAGAATAATTCAATTTAGAAATTTAGGAAAAATAAAAATGCTGTCAAATATTTTCATTTTTAACAAACTTAACTAGTTTTAAGAAAAGCCTTTAAAATTGCATGTAACGTAAGTTTGCTAGGAACCGGTCACTCACCACTTGATACACTAATTAATTGAATCAGATTTGAACTACTGGAATAGTATTATTGGTTGCATGTAAAAAATCGAAATACCATGTGTTTTTAAACGATTCTCGTCTAGTTAACTTTGAAATTGGTTTACATGTAAAAAAATTTGTGCCGCTCTGCTTAATTTAATCCTCTGTCAATGAATGTCAAATCTGTCAGGTGAGAAATTCAATTAATTTCTTTTAAAAATTTCGTTAAAATGCAAATAAATTATTACACCGGGCAAGAAAATACTTTAATAAATAAATAATAAATGGAGAATGGTAATATTCGATGTCCAAATGCCTATCATTAGTTATATGAAGCGGCATTTTCTGATTTTACATGAGAAATTCACAGACGACTAGATGAGAATCATTTAAAAACACATTGTATTATTTAAGAAAACGGAGAAAAATAACGTTAACAATTAAAAAATAATTTGTTTTTAACTTTGATATTTGTTATGCGTGCAATTATTTCATTTGGCGACGTTTGCGGGCTCTGGCTTTTATAAATAGACCGAATTTATTTCGTTATGTCTCGCTATTTTAATTATTTGTGTATAGGAATGATGCACGATCGTGAGCCAATTAAATTTTTGCAATATTTTTTTGGCATTGTCATCGAGTTTGTGACGATTGGATGTATTATTTTTATATCAATGACAAACTTAAATTAGTTCTATGCTGAGTTTTTTGCCACAAAAAAATTACAAAGTATCAAAGGAGCTATAGTGTAAACTAACATTTTTTGCAAGTGTTTACATTTCAATCACATTTATGCGAATTCTGGGAGCAAAGAAATTTGTTTATCATTTAAGTAAGTACACAGTTTGTCAAGAGTTTCGCATTCTGGATGTTAATAATAGACACTAATTACTTGTATACAATGGTACTATTAAAATTATATGTTATTCGCTGTAATGTCCAAAGCAATTACGCAAGATGAGTTGAAAATGTGACTTTATATTCATTTAAATTACATAAGATACAGTTACTGTCCCAGAAAGTTAAATTGGAAAATTTACCAGAAATGAAAAAAATTGTGATTTCAATTTCAATGTAAAAAACTAAAATTGCAAATATTCAAGTTCATTTTCTTTCTTATCTAAAATTTAAAATTTAAAAGCAGTTTTATTTTACGAGTTTTTAAATATTCTAGTTATTTCGAAGCATATCTATAATTAAACAGTAAAATATTGTCAACTAAAACGATTATTTGTCACTAAAACTTACTTCATTACTTTCATTGAACTAAAGGTAATTAAAAAAAGTTCTATGAATTTTTAAACTCATATTATATAAAATGCGTTACAAAAGATTATATTCATATCTCCTACTAATTGTTACAGCGTATGATAAAAAAATAAGAAGAAATTATACGAGTACAAGTATTCATAGGATGATAAATAACATAATACAAAAATTTGAGTAGGCGGTATAGGCGGACGTTTTTAGTTTTATCTTTACCGTATATTGTTTTATATGTAGAAAGAATGTACAAGAATAAGTAACAGCAAAATTGCCAATTTTGAAAATCTCCACAAAATATTTTATATTTATTCTGATTATGTTCTTTTTTTTTCTATTTTTTTTCATTTGTGTTCTTTCATAAACACGTATGTAAAATTTTTAAAGGAATCCATTAGAGCGGATAAATTTACAAAATCACAGGCAATTTGAAAATTAATTAGTTTGTATTTTTTTCAAAAAATGCAAACCCTTTTTCTTACATTCTTTTCATTTCTCTTCTTTTGTTAGAAGGGTTTAGAGAAAAGTTGATATTTCATGACTTGTGCGTACTTAAGATAATTCACGAAATCAGATGGTGTCAAAAAAAATGAAAAAATAGGAAGAAAAATAGTCTTCTTAAATTGTTTTTTGTTTTTTGTATTTTGTTAATTTTTACGAAATTGTGAGACAAAGTTAATATTGTACGAGTTATGCAAATAACTAAATCAACGTATACCTATATAGAATGTTTCCCTAGATCAAATCATGTTGAGAAAATTACCGACAGTTTTGGAAACATCAACATAATGTTAATTCTGTCCTACTTTGTAATAACATAAATATTTCTCTTATTTTGTGAATTTAGGCGCAATTGTGACAAAATTAATGACAAAATAATAATTAATAAATGACAGCTGTCCAACAAGCAAAGACAAATTTAAAAAAAAATAATTAAAAATTTTGAAATTATGTAAAAAATAATAAAAATAATAACATAAAATAAATAATAACAATTGGAAGCGCATTTTGTTAAATGACATGCTACATGCTGTGAGAAATCGATGGTATCCAAAAAAATCCATGGCGTTTTTGAATGTATTTTTTATTTTTATTTTGACTAAACTGTGGCAGCAAATCGATATTTTTGGTCATGTATTAGTGTGTAAAACATTACAAAAAGTCCCGGAAACTGTTAAACTGTGGACAGTTTTGAAAATATTGTCGATTGTTTTACTTGTTGTTTCCTATTTTGTGAAACTAAAGAATAAAAGGAATATTTTCTGAGCTATGTGTACGTAAAATATTCCAATAAATCAATCGCAACTGCAAAATTTCGGTGAAGCTTTCGGTGAAATTCCTATTATTCAGCTATAGGTATGTAAAATGTTCCGAGAAACCGCGGAAGTCGGTTTATCATTAAATCCGCCAATAAATGCGTGATTGACAGATCACGTGACCAGATTAAACCAATTTAGTTGGTTCATTCACATTGTTATTGTTAATTTTATCAAAATTATAGTTTTCTGAAAACTATAATTCTTTGACTAATTCAAAACTGCAAAATTGTCACTCGTTTTGAAAACACTGTTTTCTATTTCAATGCAAGACACTATAATACTCTGAAAATATCAACGAATATTTGTGTAGTTACAAAATTACGGGACAAAATAAATATTTCTATTGTAAAATGACCCGTGGAATCGTTTGATTTTGAAAAAACAGGGGTTTGTTTTGAAATTATTTTTTAATTGTATTTTTTCGTTATGGACTAAGATCGAAATTTTTCAAGCCGTAGGTACCATAGAAAGTTCCAAGAAACCGATTGCACTAAAAAAATTGCACAATTACCCGGACAGAAAAATTTTTTCTAATCTAAGGGGTAAAAAGGGGTAAAGGGGTAGAAAATCACAAAATTAGCAACATATTCATTCATAATATATATTTTTTGATATAAACTTAGTTAAAATGCTCCGAGAAATTGATTGGCACCAATTACTATATCTTTAATTTGTGTTAGCGCGTTTTGTATCAAGATTCCATAGGTTGTAACTTTAGACTCGAATTAAGAGTCAGATTTTATCATTTCCAAATTAAAGTACGGATCTTAGAGCTAACATTTATGGTTGAAAAATAATAAAAATGGAAATTGACTTTATCACTCAATTTTATTGCTCAACAAAACTGAAACTCGATTCGAGTTCATGGTAACAACATACAGGGTGGTCCAGCTCAGCTTCCGTCTACTGTACCTCACTTATTAGTAAAGTTAGACTTATGAGATATGGAAGACGTTATTTATATTTTAGGACGTATTCGGAAATAAAATTAACTAGACGCCCTCTGGTGATGACTTTTGAACTATGTCGAAAACAGTAAAGAAATTTTCGTAATGCCACATTTAACTGACATTTAATGAATTGTTCAACAATTTTGCGTGTATAGTGTTAATTACTTACAATAGAAAGAATTACTTTAAAAGTACGTGGTGGTAAATATTAGCGTTGACTTTGGTTCTGTAGTTTTTCATGGTATAAAGTGTTTATTGTTGGAACTTGAAAGTGGATAAAAAGTGAAAAATATTTAAATTTTGATTACAAAGTGTTATCAAACAGTTGTCTAATTAAAGATTATAAGTAATGGATCACAGCGAACACAAAGTTTGGCTCAAGAAACCAATAAATTAGTGAAGTCTTATGAATTTTAGGTTAGAATTTTCCACTGACAAAATCATGAAATGCTGCGGTAAATCTACAAAACTACAATAAAGATTAACAACTGCTGATACATTTAAACGTAAATTATGCCAAAAGGTAGGCCTTTCAATGTCTTTCTAATAATTTTCCAATAAAGAAAGTGAACCAAACAGTCATTCGTTATTCGTGTTTTCCTCGTCATCTCTTATTTGTCAGCATAAGTTTCTTGCATCAAAGATGCAATAATCATTTCGCATAGGCAATGTAATAATTGTGAAGCCCCAAAATTCGTACAACGCTCAAAATATCCGAATAAACATTTTCCCGCCATTTATGGTTACTGTTTTCGACCTAGCTCAGTGGCGCCCCCAACGGTAATTTTACTTCCGAATTGCAGGAAAATACAGGGTGATTCAAAAGTACTGGACAATCTCTCGGATGCTGATAAAGGAATCAAACTGAATTAAAAGGTCCTATGACACTAAATTGTTTGAGCCTTTTTTCACATGATAGAGCTCTTCAAATTTCATCATTTTTTGTCTTTAGTTAGCGGAAATGACGGCTCTTGGAACATTAAATAAATACCTGTTGAAAAAAATCAACAATTAATGTCTTATGATCTTCAAAACAATTAAAAAAAATTCGACATCATAGGAAACAAAATAGCAAAAATCGATACCGTTGCTAAGGAAAACAAATTTAAAAATATGTCAAATTTAAGTTTTTTGAAAAAAAATCTTTATTTTTGTGCTTAACTGAACGTCTTTTATCACCATACGAGAGTTCGTCCGTCACATTTGAATTACCATATATTTTTGACTATACAATGTCTTAAAAAGTATTATGTCATAATAATATTCTTTTTAATGGTAAGCCATTGTTTTATTATTATTTTATTAGGTATACGTATTATATTTTAGTATGTATTATATTGTTTTATTATATTATATACAGGCTGACCCAGCAGTGTGTAATCGGTCTATAACTTTTTGCTATTTGAAATAAAGTCCACAAACTAAAAATATTTTTATTATGCACAAGGTGTTGTATACAGGCTGGTGTACCAAAGTTATATTTTTTTAATGGAATACCCTACATATTTTTGCATAATTAGATTGTACGCAAAAAAATATTGTAATTTTATATAAACTATAAAACTAAAATAAAACTATAAAACTAAACTAATTACTGCAAAGTCGCTTATGAATATTTTTTGATAAATTTGCAACAGAAAAATTCAGAATGTCTTGTATTTTTAGCAAATAGACGACTTTTAATTAAAGCACGCAGATAATATACAGGCTGTGCCAAAACGCTAAAAGTTGAATTACTCTTTTTTTTAATGGAACACCCTGTATTTTACTACATGTATCGATAGCCTTTTTGATAAGCTTTCTGACGGTATAGGGTTTGCATAGCAAATTTAAAATATTATTTGAGTTTTTTCAAAAAAATATATTTTATTACAAGAAAATTTGTTAGCTTAGAATCTGATAGTCAAATGGTAATTAATTTTTTAATATGTACTAATGTGACTAATTACACAACTAATCTAATTATTACCTGATACATAAATGAATTTCACTTATCAAGAATTAATAATAAAATAAATAAAAAAAATATTTTTTATTTTTTTGAACACTAAGAAATATTGTAAATTTGCTATATACAAACCGCACATCATTAGAAATCTTATGAAAAGTGAAATACATGGTGTCCCATTTGAAAAAAATGAGTTATTCAATTTTTTGTGTTTTGCACACCCTGTACATTATTTCCGTGTTTCAAATAAAAGTCGACTATTTTCGAAAATTACAAGGTATTCTGAATTTTTCTCTTGCAAAATTGCCGGAAAATATTCATAGACGACTGCCTAGTAATTTTTCAAAAATGGGTCTTTGTTATAACGAAAAGTTGAATAATTCCGAAACGAAAAGAGATAGGCTCATAATAGTTTAAATAAAGTTACATTATTTGTTTGCGTAGAATCCAATTGTGCAAAAATATATAGGGTGTCCCATTTAAAAAGATGTAACTTTGGTTCACTACCCTGTATACAACACCCTGTGTACAATAAAAATATTTTTAGTTTATGGACTTTAAGTCGATCTATAAGATAATAAAACAGAATCGCAATATTTTAAATAATAAAAAAGTTATAGACCGATTACGTACCCCTTTATTATTGTATTATTTATTATTTTGCCTTTATGTCTCTAAAGTTTTTTAAAATCGGTTCAGGGATTACTGTTAAAAAAATAAATACCAAAAAAATCGGTTTTAGACCTGTAGATTTAAAAATTAATTAAAAGTAGAAACAATGTTTTTTGACTACATTATTATTAGGTACGTGTTGAACAAGTTCTAACAGGCTTATTAATTAAGTTTGATTGATCTTCTGAATTACTACAAGGGGTGTCTTACTTACTTCCAAACTTTTTAATTTGTAGATCCTTTTATTTTGAAATTAATTGATTAATTAATTAATTATAAAACAAAAGTTTTTTCATACTACAATCCTAACGTAAATCCCAACACTTTTCATTAAAAAAAATATGTTTACGTCATACTTATTTGGGACACCCTGTATAATCACAAATATTTTCCTAAACTATGTCCTAGAGTATAAATAACATGTACAAAATATCAAAATATCTAAACTCCAACTTAAATAATAGGTGTTGAAAAAATTGTCAATATTGTAAATTAATTTATTAGTTTGTTAATACTTTAATTAAATTTGACTTTTTTGCAAGTAAGACAATGCTTTTGAAGCCTGAAATAATTATAGTAATTTTTAAAAAACCTACATGTGAACAATTAGTTAAAAATCTGTGCTAAAATAATACTTCCGGTTCCTCAACCACTCAATTAACCTGATCCGGAACTCGAACTTGATTTGTTGTTTCACAAACAAAATCAACTCATTTCACGGCCCTGGAACTGTTTTTTATTGCGTTTTTTTTTCAATATCGTTTGTAATAATGGGTTAACAACAATCCTATAATTCATATCTAAATTATGCAACGGCACATATCTCTATAGAAATTCCACTGCTCATCACTTTGCTTTGGCGCGTGCAAATAATCTAAAAAAAGCCATTCGGTGGCTGGCTAATTTAGAATCGTGACTTTTCCGCGACTTAATTGCAACCACTTACCCACTTTAATAATCCTGGAAGGAAATGTAAACAAATTACTGGTGTGGTGATGCGACTAGTGTTTGAAAAAATAATTCAACTCAAACATTGCGAACCAACACAAGAGGCCGTTCGACTGAACATCATTGTGCTTCTCCCACCAAGACGTAATAGAGAACTGGGGTCGCCTACGGCGACGATGTCCACTAGACTACTAAGCCGCAGTAGACGGCGTTCTAACGAATTCCTTGTGGAAATTTTGGCTGAGATGTATCAGTAGGCGGTTTCAATGTCGATGATACCTAACTGTAAAAATAGTAAATAAATTTCAAAGAAGTTCAAACGCGAAAAATAAGCGTTTCGCTTCGAAATTTGAGTCATTTTCAAAGTCATACTAATGTGGCCTTCTAGGGCATATTGATCTTAATTATGAAACAAACGAGCATAGTTATTAAAAAACTTTTTTGTGCAATTTTTTAAACACCTAAATTTATATTAAAAATACAGTGGAACCTCGACTGGCAAAAATAAGCCGCATAAGTGAATTAAAAATATTTCAGTTCTAATATGATTATTTTAATTATGTACACGTATTAGAAAATCGCCAACGTCGCATTTTATCAAATTATTTTTTTAAATAAAATTGATAAAATTGTAAAATACCTAGTTATTAATGATTAGATCTCTCATTTAAAGTGCAAATTACATTAGCTATTAATTTTTTGAATAACATGAATAATTTGTAACAGCTAATTTAAAGAGAAAATGCGACGTTGGTGTTTTTATAGTTTTGAAACAGTTAATACGAATATAACATTTTTATAAAATAGGTACTTATTGATTTATTATTATTATTATTATTATTATTATTATTATTATTATTATTATTATTATTATTATTATTATTATTATTATTTTGTGTTACTACATTAACAAAATGTTTACACCCGTCAAAACTCCGTTCTGTAGTGACGAAATTTACATTTTGCCAGAATTGTAGTTTAAAAATTCATCCAGAGAATAAAAACTTTCAGATAATAACAGTGATTTGACGTAAGCATTGAAAGCTTTCAAATTAAGTGCTTTGACTTTAGAAGGAAGTAGCAGCAAGGCAAAGTCATTATTTTAAATTCTTTAAGACCATTAAAAGAAAGTTAAAAACGCAATAGAAATAGAAATAGAAATAGAAATAGAAATAGAAATAGAAATAGAAATAGAAATAGAAATAGAAATAGAAATAGAAATAGAAATAGAAATAGAAATAGAAATAGAAATAGAAATAGAAATAGAAATAGAAATAGAAATAGAAATAGAAATAGAAATAGAAATAGAAATAGAAATAGAAATAGAAATAGAAATAGAAATAGAAATAGAAATAGAAATAGAAATAGAAATAGAAATAGAAATAGAAATAGAAATAGAAATAGAAATAGAAATAGAAATAGAAATAGAAATAGAAATAGAAATAGAAATAGAAATAGAAATAGAAATAGAAATAGAAATAGAAATAGAAATAGAAATAGAAATAGAAATAGAAATCTCAAAAACTAAAAATAATCGTACAGAATTCATTATTTACGCTTAATTGCTGCAAAAAAATATAAATTCTTTTGTTATCTGAGAACAAGCGTTGCTTAAATGTTGTTTTGTGATAGCAATCCGTAAAAAAATGTTGATAGCCTCAAAAAATAATAGCATAATTAGGCAAAAAAGAAAAATTTACTAATAAACGTGCCAGACGATTACTTTTCAGGAATTATTTGCTCGAAAACATCGTTGTTTTAGAATAACCGTAGAAATAAAAAATTTCGAATAAGTAATATGTTCACATTTTTAATTTTGATTGTTATAAATAAAGAATTGTTATAAATAAAATGATAATAATAGCAATAATACTAAATAATAATAATAATAATAACAATTAATTTTTATTATTAGCCGAACTTACTCCAACTAATCATAATACAAAAGAAAATACAAGAAGAATAAAAAAATCATGCTTAAATAGGAAAACAAGAATAAATGTAATAAAGCATATGAAAACGAAAATAGGAAAGTAGATAATTGTAAATAAAAAAAAACATACATTTTTTTTAAATATTAAAAATTATTTTTTTTTTAATTTTAATTAATTTAAATTAAATGAATTGTTAAATTATTTGAATTAAGTTTATTAAAATAAGCAAAATTAACGCCGTTCAAATTTAAATTTCCAATTTTCAATTATGGTCGTTTAGCACATTTTCTTGAGATTATAAGTTTTTCGCTAAAAACAAAAAACACCGTAAGTTTTCGTATTTTTTGCTGAAATTAGGGGACTTACTGAATGACTAATTTTCCACTTTTTTCCAAAAAAAATCATTTTTTAGATCTGTGAAACATCCTTACATCTACAACAGACGACTATAAGGCATTTCCTGATTTATATGCAACTTTCCATGTTTGTTTGGCGCCATTTCTAGAAATTTTAGAATTTCCAGTCTTAAATTGTGAAAAATATTCGAATTGCATACATTTTTTGGTGACAAACACTTTAAATTTCAAAAAAAAAGTGGAGATAACGCATTTCCGGATTTTTTTGCTGAGAAACTCTTGTAAATTCTACTTTTTCTTTTTTTATTTCGAAAAAAATTAAGAATCGCTAAATCTCGAATTTATAGTCATTTCCGGTCTGATTTGATTTGATGTGAACATTTTTTGGTAGTAATGATTGTAATGATAAATGATAATGAAATTTCGGTTTTACTTGTACGTAAAAATTAATTTTTATCTAGTTGAACATTTTAATTATAATGCACATTGTTACTACATTTTGTTAAAATTTTGGAGAAGTAAAATGGTCGTTCTTGCGTAATGATAAACTGCGTAATGATGATTTTTAAATATTTTTTTGACAAAATCTAATGTGGAAAAAATGTGTAAGTCGTAATTTAAAAAAAAACTGAATTTGTTCCAGAAACAGATAATGAAAAGTTTTACATATTTTGGCATAATTTTGGATTTTTACAAATGAACCAACCTCACTAAAAGTAATGAATGTATTCAAGGTCATTAAAATTTACGTAGGTATTTTAACAGCGCCTTATCTAGCTAATTTGGAACTTTGCTTATGTATGAAGCTATTATTATTTAGTTGTTTGTTTTTTAATTTTGCACGTCATTTGTTTTACAGGAATTGTATCATGAACTTATAAAAAATTAAAAACTTTCAGAGAAAACAGAAAATTTTGGAGGATGAAATGTGTCATTTTTTTGCTTAATTATGGCAAAGCTATTCGAAAAAATGGAACTATTCTGATGTAGACCTATATTGAGTGATCCAGCAAATTGCTAAATTCCTAATAGTTTTTTTGGTTTTTTATTTACAGTTGTCTTTTTTGAAAAAGACATAATTTAATGAGCTTTCTATCTATAACTAACTTGATTTAATTTAAATTTGCAGCAGTAAAGTACAATTTGAAATATGCCATTTTCTTTAATTCTCTTCTAATTTTAACAATGTAACACAGTAATTCAAAATTTTCGACTAAACAATATTTTTTACTTGTCATAATTGCAGGTTTGTAGCTACGCCACTGTTATCATAAAATTTGTCAGCCTGTCATAGGAAAAAAATAGAATAAATTATTGTCATTTGTGTCATTGTTTGTAAATTTATTAGTTTTTATAACAGTATAACAGTCTTGCTTTGTACGTTTAAAATTTACGTGAGCACTTATAATAATGGTAAGAAAAGATATGATTAAAGTCTACTCATGTTACAAAAAAACACATAAAATCGTAAACAAAACACAAAAATGACACCAACTTTTAATCTGACAGATGTTTTTTAAAAACACTTCACTTCTTCTATTTAACTTTTTAATAGTAAAATATTTAAATTTTATTTAAATTATTAGTCACTTTTTGATTTATGTTTACAAAATTGTACTTTATTATTAATTTAAACACACCTAGGTAACATACAAGGTGTCCGTTTTTCGAGCTCCACTATGGGGATCTCAGTTATTATAAAAGATACGAGGTCGGTTAAATTAGGACAAAGTTGCGCACTTTTATACTGAACAATTATCCGCTAGAAAATTTGATGTGTCGTTTTTAGTTTTTGAAATATTTGAAAAAAAACGGAAAATTGTAATTTTCGCTTTTATTTTTTCAAGCGAAAAACTTTTAACTAAGACGTTCTTCAGACACTCTTTTACAAGGAATCTAAAACTGTCATCGTATTTTCCAAGGCGTCCTTGATGTCAGAGTTACAACACTCAACTTTGGTTTCTCTTATAGACGCCATATTTGATACTTGTATTTTTGAAAAATGTTTTTATTCCAGATTACAACGATGTATCACATGATATGATCGAATCTTACATGCTGATCAAAATGGAGAAAAAGAATTTTTGCGAAGAGTGCTTTGGAAGAAACGCCAATAATTTTGTTTTTAAACAAACTAGATCTCAGAGGTTTAATTGAATTTGAATCTGCAAGGTTCACATTTTCACCAAGCTTACTTATTTAAAAACTAAACGATATGATAAGCTTGATTTTTTTATTAAATCCTTTTATTTAACTTGCTTTGTCGTCTGTCTGTCTGTTTCATTTTTTGGAGCCAAATTTGAAAGGGTTCCCGTTGTCCCAATGAATTGAAATTTTGCATACTTACTTAGTCTGCGTGACAATGCAATCCTATGTGGTTAAATACCCCCTAAAGAAGTTAAATGGGATTTTTAAATTCTAGGCTATGTTTATAAATAAATTTTCGATGTGTACATACATATGTACATACCAACATTAATGGTGTGTTGGTCATTGGGAGAAATATTAATACCTAATCATTTTCATTACATTTCCTTAAAGAGAAATGTCGCTAATTTTTTAAATTCATTTATCTTGGACGCTAGAGTATAGACACAGAACAGAGGTTAGGATGTGCTTTTAATGTTTTCTATTACATGCCACTAAACAAGTTTGCACAAATCAGCAAAGTAATAATGTTACAATAATAAGGCGAAACTAAATCTCAGAGAAAAGAACGTTTAGAAGAAGTAAAGACTAAAAAACAATAATTAAAAAAAATTAAAAAAATGTTTTTTAGAAAAAAGCTTTTATTTAAAATATGCACTCATATGTAAAAAATAATGTTTTAAATAAGGACTTTTAAAAAAAAATTTTTTTATTCGCAAAACAAAACAAGAAAAAGTTTTAAAATCCCTGCTCGCATATTTATTAGAACTGTCAAAATTTTGTTTGTTAAACAACATTTTTGACGTTTTTTCCAAAGCACTCTTTACAAAAACGCATTTTTCTTAATTTTAATCATGTGATACATCATTGTAATCAGAAACAAAAAAACTTTTCAAAAATACAAATATCAAATATGGCGTTCATAAGAAAAACAAGAGTTGAGTGTTGTAACTTTGACATCAAGAACGCCTTGGAATTGGCGATAACAGATTTAGATCTTTTGTAAAAAAGTGCATCAAGAATGTCCTACTTTGGAACGTCTAGTTCTTTTGGTTTTCGGTTAAAAAAATCAAAAAAAGAAAATTACAAAATTTTGATTTTTTAAAAACATCAAATTTTCTTTCACATAATTGTTCAGCATCAAAATGCGCACCTTTGCCCTAATTTACCCGACCTCGTATCTCTTATAATAACTGAGATCCTCATTGTGGACATTCTGTATATTTAATTTTTTTATTGATATTTTTTGAATTTTTGAAGTGTGAATTGTTTACAAATAAAATTAGAAAAAAATGAATCAAATCCTCTAATCTTTTCCATAGATTGTGGATGAAAAATAATGTGTTGCCTACGTGAAACCCACCTGAAAAAGTGAACGTAAATCCCCTTCCATGACCAGTCGAACCCACTGTAAATGAATACTAAAATCTGAACACTCTGTGAAATACATGTGTAGTGTCCATCACTTAGTGTTGTCCTGAAGTGCAATGGCTTCAAACGATGAAACTTTGGACGACCACCAGAGATTTGTGTTGATGAAGGTAACGTTCAATTACTTTCTCTCATAAAAAATGCATCATCGCAAGTGAAAAGGTGATCAAAAAAACAGTCGCGTATTGTCAAGGTGATTCGAGATAAGATTTGGAGAGTTCGAAATCAGGATTCAAACATTGTTTAAAACTTGAGTGAAAATTGTATTCACTTAGTTGGATCAGCTTTCACATTTATTTTCCCATTTACACCATTTCCTAATCAAATATTTATTTTGTTTTCTAATTAAGTTTTATAAAAGTGTGCAAAACACATCTTTAAGCAAACAGAGAATCAATCTTTGCGTTTCTGTTCCATGACGTTCTCTTTAAATTTATAGAAAGTTGCATTTATATTAAGAACAAATGCATAACAACACAACAAATCATACAAATACTAGGAGTCAGGTTTCATAAAAAAGACACAAGCTTATAAGAATTTTTTTTAGCATAAAGAAAAAAATATATAAATGTCGGATCAATTAGAGTTGGCTTTTTTAAACAACAATTTTGAAAATTAAAATTATATCTTGTCTATGATTTATTGTAGCAAAATACCTACTTGTTATTTCCGAAATTTGATTGTTGTATATTTAGAGTTTTATTATTTAATATCTTTTTTTAATTGTATATTTTTTTCATAAAAAATACTTACCTACAATATCTTATTTTTTTTTAATTTGAATGTGTTACCGTAATGTTGCCACTCTTCTTTTGTAAAATGTTTTTTCTTTGAAAATATGAAAACTTATGTTCTATAAGATTTACGCAGTTCAATGTTTTTACTTTTTAGAACCTCTACCAGGTGCATAGTTGGTATAAAACCAACTGTTTTTTGCTTTAACTATTTAATTTTTGTAAAAAACTATTTGACGAGTGATATAAGTAGTACTATAAAAAGTGATAATCTTTCAAAAAAATTTTTTCTTTGTTTTTGAAATAAATTGCTACAATTGAGCATGTTAAAAACATATTTTTACTATAATATCCCAGAAACTAATATTTGTTCAGAATGCAGCGTTGTCGTGCAAATATGTGAATTTTCTCCAAATTTTTATAATTAAAATTAATAATTAATTTTAAGTTACTCCAAAAATTGTGATTTGTTATTACAATAAGCAATGCTTAAATGTGCTAAAATCCGTTAAAAGTTATAAGCCCCAAAAAATAATAAAAAAAAAATAAAATAAAAAAAAAGTAAAAATTAGAAATTCAAATAAATAATCGTATTTTTTTGCTCAAAACATTATTTAACCATTGTTGTTTCAGTATAATACTAGAAATTATAAAATTTTGATTAATTAATATTTCTATGCTTACAACTTTTATGATAGTATTTTTTTTAATAGATTAATTTAATTATAACTTATAACTTAATGAAGAAAAAATAAATTTGAAAAAATTTATAGGTATGGATAAAAAAATGAAGTATTTAACCGCAAACGCTGACTTCTGTATGGATATTAGTTTTTGAGATATATGAAAACACACTTTTAGGAGACGCACCCTGTATATCACCTGAAATTTCAGCTCTGAATTTTTTTTCTAAAAAAAATTATAAAATAAAGAATCACACGAAGAGCACCCTGTATAAAGATATTTTTTGGTAAAGACTAAGACCACACTTTTGAGAGTTTTTCAATTATGTTTTTATTTATTCTTATTTTTTTATTTGAAACTACGTAAACTAAACCTGAAGAAGCAATGAAACGTTCAATGGATTAGATTAATTGAGACTATCAAAGAAAATTGTGTTGTAATTAGAAACGACGACTAAACGATTTGCATACGTCAATAAATACATTATCAACAATAAAATCTTACATTATTCAGTACTAAGAAGTACTTACACTAAACAAAATTGTTTATGTAATTTCTCAATATAGCAACACATCCTTATTTTTCTAAAAGGAATCATTTGAGCCTTTTTAATGTTCTATTAAATTATTTATAATATTTTTTTTATTCAATGGTTGAGTGGAAAAATGAAACATACAGGGTGACCCAGGGGTACGTAATCGTTCTATAACTTTTTTGTTACTTGAAGTATTGCCATGTTTTTATTATCTGATAAATCGACTTAAAGTCCACAAACTAAAAATATTTTTATTATACACAGGGTATTGTATACAGGCTGGCGAACCAAAATTATATTTTTTGAAATAAAACACCCTATATTTTTTTGCATAATTGTATTCTACGTAAAAAAAATAATGTATTTTTATATAAACTATTAGAGGTCTATCTCTTTTCGTTTCGGAATTATTCAACTTTTCGTTATAAAAAAGACAAATTTTTTAAAAATTTCTGCAAAGTCGCCTATGAATATTTTCCCATAAATTTGCAGCAGAAAAACTTGCTGTGAAATTTTGCGCGTAAGTTGATTTCTTACGATTACTACATACGAAAATACTGGCGTTGGAGAAAATCATAAGTAGCACGTTTGACTGTTCAACGGAATAAAACGATAATTTATCAAAGACAATAAAAATCTGTCAATCTAAATTCCACAGCAAGACTTGATCTAAAGACTTTTTGAATGCACCGTATTTCTCTTTCCAACGATATGCCGTTTGTATAGCAAATTAGAAATATTTCTTAGTGTTCAAATTTTTTTTCTTTTTTCTTATTTGTTTCATATTTATATACAGGTGACCCAGGGGTGCGTAATCGGTCTATAACTTTTCTACTATTGAAAATATTGCGATGCCGTTTTTATTATCCGATTGACCATCTTAAAGTCCACAAACTAAAAATATTTATATTTTATACAGGATGTTGTTATACAGGGTGATCAACCAAAGTTATGTTTTTTTTAATGGAACACCCCATATATTTTTGCATAATTAGATTCTACGTAAAAAAATTATGGTACTTTGTATAAACTATTACAGGCCTATCTTTTTTTGTTTCGGAATTATTCAACTTTTTGTGCTAAAAACAATTCATATTTAAAAAATCACTGTGAAGCCGCCAATGACTTTTTTCCGACAAACTGTCGACAGAAAAACTTAGATTATCTTGTAGTTTTAGCATAACTTTTCGTTCGCACAGATAATGTACAGGGTGTGCCAAAACGCAAAAAGTTGAATAACTTATTTTTTTCAAATGGAACACCTGTATTTGCTTACACCTATCAATAGAAATTTTGATAAGCTTTCTAATGATGTGCGGTTTGCAAAGCAAATTTAAAAGATTTCTCGAGATTTTCAAAAAAAATGTATTTTATTACAAAAAAATCAATTTTTCAAGTAGGCTCTTGCCACAATGTTTTCAAAGTGAGACAGTCATTTATCTCGCTAGTGTTATTAATTGCTTGATGCAACAATGGATTTTACTCGGCAAGAATTAATCAACATGGTTTACTGTATTGGTGAAGCCGATCGAAATGTTTTGTTAGCCAGCAGAATCTATCGTCAAAAATATCCTGATGTAAGAACACCATAAGTTCTTTCTTTTCAAAAGCTAAACCGATTTGAGAACTCTGGTAGCACCAAGTGCGAAACGAAAGAAATACTTGGAGGGAGGATTGATCAGGACACTGAATTAAATGTTCTGCTCATGTTAGAAGAAAACCCGAATTTAAGCACGCGGGAAATTTCTAGGCAAACAGACATTTCACAAAGTAGCATCAACAGGATTATATTAAAACATAAATTTCATCCATATCATATAGAAATACATCAAGAATTACATGGGGAAGATTTTCGAAAAAAGATAAATTCTTCTGAAATTATGCTTAATTTGATTGGCGAAAATAGAAATTTTATTAACAAAATTCTGTTTACCGATGAAGCGACATTTAAAAGTAATGGAAGTGTGAACAGACACAATATGCACTACTACTAAATGTTTAGGGGGGGAATTATTGGCACACATGTAATAGGTCCATTTTTCTTTGATGGTGTTCTCACTGGTGCCCAGTACCTACAATTTCTGCAGGAAAATCTCCCTGTCCTAATGGAAAATGTGGATCTGAATACAAGAAGGGAGTTATGGCTGCAACAAGACGGTGCTCCGGTGCATTATCATAGAATTGTTCGGCAGTATTTGAATGAAGCTTTTCCAAATAGATGGATAGGAAGAGGAGGGCCTATTGCTTGGCCACCTCGCTCGCCCGATTTAACAGCAATGGACTTTTTTATGGGGAAATGTGAAGGACAAAGTTTATAGCGTTAAACCAACGACGGCTGAAGATATGAGGAATAGAATTTCTGAAGCTTTTCAGTCCACCCGCCAAGACAGTCGTTTTGTATCGAGGAAAACGGTGGTTTATTTGAACATCTACTTTAAATTTTTTAATATTAATATTTTTATTACTTATTATTTTATTGTTATTTAGTATTTTTTAATAATAATGTTCATTTTTGTTATTGTTAATTGTTCTTCTATAGGAATTATAATGAATAATAATATTGTTATAAACATTGTGTTATTTTAATTTTCAATTGTACCAAGAAAAGTAATTCTTGTAAAACAAAAATTTAACTGATTTTTTTTGTAATAAAATAATTTTTTTTTGAAAATTTCGAGAAATCTTTTAAATTTGCTTTATAAACCGCACATCATTAGAAAGCTTATCAAAATTGCTATTGATAGGTGTAAGCAAATACAGGGTGTTCCATTTGAAAAAAATGAGTTATTCAACTTTTTGCGTTTTGGCACACCCTGTACATTATATGTGCGTTATAACGAAAAGTCGACTATTTGCTAAAACTACAAGATATTCTAAGTTTTTCTGTTGAAAATTTGTCGGAAAATACTCATTGGCGGCTTCACAGTGATTTTTTAAATGTTGGTTGTTTTTATCGCAAAAAGTTGAATAATTCCGAAACAAAAAAAGATAGGCCTGTAATAGTTTATACAAAGTACCATTACTTTTTTTCGTAGAATCTAACTATGCAAAAATATATAGGGTGTTTCATTAAAAAAACCTAACTTTGGTTGATCACCCTGTAAAACAACATCCTGTGTAAAATATAAATATTTTTAGTTTATGGACTTTAAGTTGATCTATCGGATAATAAAAACGACATCGCAATATTTTCAATAGCAAAAAAGTTATTGACCGATTACGCACCCCTGGGTCAGCCTGTATGTAATGTAAAAATTGTAAAGTAGCCCGATTTTTTAAGAATAAATTTAAATTAGTTTTTTTTACAAAAATTCATTTAACGAAATAAATAGATAGCACAAAAGTTATAGACGGACTACGCACGAATTTAAATCGAAACTTAAAAATGTATTTGGCATTCTTTTAGCTGTTACCTGATTTTAATAACAAACAATAAAAACCGGCAATTTGGTGGTCCCACTCGACCGCAAAGGGCAAAAAACAACGTCAGTCCAAAAATAACCACTCACTTTAGTTGAAGGTAAACAACACCAATTAACACATTACCATAATATGGGTAAGAACAAAAATAATTATCACAGCTATGAAGGTAAAAATTTATTTTAATAATAAAAATGTAAATTTTAATTATAATACGTCAAAGTTGGTACTTTGACCAAAACAAGGCCATTCTTTGTCCTTCACTTAGTCGTCTTCTGCACTCGACTCATCTTTATTTCTGATTAAATGACAAGTTTCTGCTTCGAGTGCCAATTTCCTGATATTGGCCAAACAGCCGGCTGCTGCCTCTTGCAAGTCCCAGTCTGTGGTAGATATGGCTTTGAGTAGAAAGGGAACAACTCCACTTTCGTGCATTGTGATGCAATTGAAGGCATTTTTCGACAGGTGAAAGAGTGCCAAAGCTGTAGTTCGGTGCACTTTTGCGTTCGAATCGGCCATGTAGGCCACCAGAGGAGTGATGGCACCCAAACTGTGTAATAAAAAGTTAAAATTACAATAAATGGACAATGATGAGTGAAAGAATAATGTTCTTATAACTAACATGCCGTATTTAAAGAAACAATAAAATTAAAAAAAATAAAGAATGTTTCGAATTCAAATCAACTGTTATTTATCACAGGTGGAAGAAAAACATAAGTCATTTTTAGTTAATAAAAACAAAATGCTGTACAATTTACCAGTTTATACTTTTCCGGGTAATTATTATCATGTAATTATTGTCTCTTGCCTGAGCTGAGCAGCTAAGCTACGATTCTTATAGGGCTTACATTAGAAACTTTTAACTTCTAATATAGCTGGAGCTTTAAGATTGTGTATACAAGCTAAATCGACCATTCTCTTTAATTTTTTATAATTCTTTTTATTTTTGATATGCAAAGGTTTAAAGGGTCTTCTCAAGTCGTCAGGATTGTCAACTGTTAAATTGCAAGGCTACTATGATTTTTTGAAAATGATTAAAAATGATTTGTAAAACAGTTCTTTCAAATAGAGTGCAGACTTTTATTAACACCTTCTGTATCTACCTCTTATAGTTTCTCCAATAATCACAAAAAACTGAATTTTAGCTCATTATTTTCATTTTTAATCAAGTAAACTTTCAAAAAATACATTAAAATTGTGCTAATAATTAAAAAAATGTCCTATTTGTTCACCATTTTCATTCAAGAGGTTCAAAATTCGATGGCAGACTGTTTGAATTACTTCGCATAATTCACTTAGTTATAATAAACTATAATTAAATATTATTGTTTTACTGCTTGTTCGATAATGAACCAACTAAAAACTAAATAAAATATGAAATTTTGATAATTGTTAACCATTTTGCAAGGTCTACTTGATTAACGATAAAAATTACGAAGTTAAATCTGTTTTTTGTGATTTTTTTCAAAAACTGTAAGAGATAGTTATACGACGTATTGCTAAAAGTCACAATAAATATCGATGTCCTTTCGATTGTCGTTAAGAAAATAGGGTGGTTGTTTGAAAAAACTGAGTAATAGCAGTTTTTTGATAACCGTTTTGAAAAAAATCAAACTATCCATGAATTTTAAAAGTTGACAATTTTGAAAATTCTAGAAGACTCTTCAAACTTTCGGTTATCGAATACAAAAAAATTGTTCATTTATCGCAAAGGGTTCAAGAGCTGTGATGTCATAGATAAACGCTTGAAAATGAAAATTTTAACAAAAAAATTGACATATACCTATCTCAAAAACTATGACAGATAAGTACCAACAACTTGCATAAATTTTACTCAGCTTGATAGTGGAAATTCAAATTTGCAATCTTTTTTAAATGTCACAGAGTGTAATTTTTGGCTCAGTTTAGCGTTTTATTTCTGGCTAAAAATTTGGAAAATTTCTGAAATTTTTTAAACGAAACAGACGGCCCAGTTTAACTTAGAAACATGGCACAACATTCAAGCAAGGATTTTTTAGGTAACTTGTAAACAAAATTTACAAAGGTATTACGTTTCTGGTTGGAAAACTGGAAACTAATACAGTTTATGACCTTATACAGGGTGCTCAAAAACTGGCGCACCATCTCAGTGGTACGTTATTGAGAAGCAAGTGCAGATTACGGGAAAAATGTTGAAAAAATTCCTAAAGTTATATTTTAAAAAATCTGGAGCTACAAACTTATTGTCTTAACTTCTTCAGTTTTCATTATTTTTTTATGTTTTTATGATTCATACCAGGTAATCGTTCCGTAACAAAACGATGAATAATTATTTTTAAATTTACTATCAGAGTTTAGCAGTTTTTTTAATTTAAAAAAATTAAAATTCATCCAAAAAATCACAATGTGTAGATGTGCCAACACTGGGAATTATTTCCTAGGAAACCGTTTCAAAAATAATTTATTTTTATTGTTGCTCAAATTCTATTGCGATCATGACTGTTAGACAACGTTGCCACATATCATTTACCTAAAATTAGTTATTTATCAATAACTTTAATACAAAGAATTTTTTTACTATTTTTACCATTATATGTAACCACTTCTCTACCACACATTGAGTTGGTGCGCCAGTTTTTGAGCACGCTGTATAAAATGTTGCAAAAAAGTGAGTTTTTAACTCACAAATGTGAAGGAGCGCTTAAAACAGGCAACTATGATTTTGAGTCAAATAAACAAATAATTTCTACTCTTTTGAAGGAAATACTAATAGCTTAATTTGATAATAATTTTTCTGCAAGGTTTTGTAAAATTTCACAAAAAATCGCGCATGTATGAAAGCTCGAAAAATGAAAAAAAGTTGGTTTTTCTATTTATTTTTAACAATATTTCAGTGTGTAATTTTTGAACAAATTTCGCAAAAGAAACACGTTTCTGACAAAAAAAAAACTGGAAAATAATAAGTAATAACGTATTGAATGAATTAAACAAACAAAATAATATGAAGTTCAATTGTTTTTATTTAATTTTTTCGTGCGTTATTATAAGATCTGGCAATAACTATATCTGATAATTTAAAAATGGACCAAACTATCGCATAATTTTAGTAAAATTTTACAAAACAATGTTTAAGTACCTACCTTAAAAACTTATCAAAATAAAGAGCAAAAATTACATGTTCGCTTAATCTTATCATTTTCAGCTTGTTTTGGACAAAACTTTTCGATATACCTAATTCTTTTCTGGCTAGAAAACCCTCAAAAAGGCAAAAAATAAAAAGTATTGTTTTACTTTAGTGATTTTTTCGGTATGTTTTAGTAAAATCCCAAAATCTCAAAGAAAAAAACATATCATTCTCGACCAAAAAAAGCATAATTTTTTACTTAGTTTGATAAATTTTCGGCGCGTTTTGAACAACATTTTGCCAAATAATTGTGCTTATGACTGACAGGAACTAGGAAATAATGCAGTTTTTTGAACATAAATCACTAATTTCTTATTTCATTTCAATAAAATCTTACGAAAAAAACTATTTAGTATTTATCCTGTTTTTCGACATAATTTCGACATTTTTTAGGTAGACCTTTTATCGAAATTTTGCGGAATTGAGTGTCTGGCTGAAAAACCTGCTAATACATGCTTCAATTTTTTAAAAAGGCAAAAATAACATCCTTTGAAATTCCATTCAGCGATTCTTTGGTATTTTTTAAATGAAATAAAATGCCTTTAAAATTGAAACTCTCACGGAAAATGATTTTTTTAAAACTGATTCGATGATTTACCTACATTCGGTTCACTTTCATAAAAACCATTGTGGTGGAAATTGGGTACTCTTGGCTTTATATGGGTTTGTCATGGTAACAGGTTGGTCAATTCCACCACATGGTTTTTATGAAAGTGAACCGAAACTAGTTTTTGGCTTAAAAATTGTGTTAAAACCGAAACTAAAGCCTTTTAAAAGACAAATTTCAGCCCAGTTGTAATAAAATTAAGTTTTAAATTTAAAAATATGTCTTTTTTAATCATTCTTAAGTAAATATTCAGTTTGTAAAAATCTGGAAAATAATTTTTTAACCAATAATAATATATTCATAGAAAAAAATTCCGCGAAAAAACTGAGTTTTTAACTAACAAACATGTGTATGCATTTGCAACAAGCACAACAAAGAATATGAAATTATTATTGAAGTGTGGCTGAAAACCATACTGAAATAATGGAATAATATTTTATTTATTCATGATTTTCCAGCGAAAACAAGCTTAAACGCCCGAAAAATGATTTAATAAATACGATTTTTTTGGCTTTTTTGACAATTATTTCGTCATGTGAGTAGTTACAATTTCACACGTAATGTAATGAGTACTTTAGAAAGTTCATACAACTAATTATAATTAAATTCCGACTGCTTTACCAATTTTGAAACTAAAATGACTCACCGACCGAACGTTTTACAATTGGATCCCCATGCACAACAATAGGCAATAGCTGAAGCTAAATGTTCCCTCAATTCAACATTTTGTGTGTGGACCAGGTTTACCAACATTGGGACAACACCATGATCAGTTATCACAGCTAAATTTTCGATATCTTTGGCTATTTCAGCGATTGCAGCACAAACACAAGCCAAAACGTGAGCATCGCTTGATTTTAACAAGTTTACGATTAGTTCGAGTCCGCCGACGAAACAACGAACCATTTCGCCTGAATCAGTAGCGTAGCGTATACAAGGGACAAGGGACCAGGCAGCGTTTGCTTGGACCTGAAAATTCCGAAAAATTAGGGTACTATTTCTAAAAACCAAGCTAGAACGAAAAATAATAATAATTTGTTTTATAACAAATAAAATAACAATTTTGCAACTACTTAATAGTAATTAATTAATTCATTAATTTATTCATAATTTTAATTACAATGTGTTCAAAAATTGTTGTTCATCAAGTGACCTATGAAATTTGAACGTAATGTGCCGCTTAATTTAAATTGTGAATGTCGTCAAAGTGACAGATCCGTCAATATAATGCAAAAAGGCTTCGAATTTAAAAACGAAAGAGAACAAAACAACAAAAATCACGGAAATATAAGACACAAATGAAGACAAACTCTATACTTGAAACAAGTTTGCCGAAAAATGCAAAAAAGTGAGCAAAAAACGAATTCAAAAATTTGACAGAGATGACAATGCATTTGAACGGTGTGGCACATTGAATTTGAATTCCATAGTCGACTTGATGAACAACTATTTTTGAACACTCTGTATAAAGAATAACAGAAAATTTAAAAATTCACAGCCATCGAAAAAAAGACAAAGTACTACGTATTTAACAGCAAAGACTGAATTCCGTGCGATGACTAGTCTTTGAGCTAGTGTAAAAATATTATTTTTAGCGAAACACTCTAGATTTTTGGCATTTTGCATCTTAGAACTGATGTTTTTCAGGTATACTTCTACTGGTCGGTTTTGCTTAGTTTTTAACAAAAATTGATTACACCAAAACCAAGAACAATAAAAACAATTAATTGAGTCAGCCTAAAAAAAGAAAGTATGGGCTTTAATTCTTTGACATTTTTTTAGAGTTGACAAGATAATAGAAGTTTCTATTAAAAGTTGAATAACTAATTTTTTAAATAGTTACCCTTTTTTATTTTTACATATTGTGTTATAATTCATTAAAAATTGAGTTTTTTTTTTAATTACATACTCATATTTAACTTTAAACATTAAAAAAATTAATATATAAAGAAGCAAAAAGGAAAAGGTTTTTTTTTCAGTTGTTCAATTATTTAGGAGACTTCTCTTTAAAATAATGAAAACCTTGTTTCCGTAATAATCCTAGTTTTTGTGTGAACATTTTTAAAAAGACTGTTTTTGTCAAGAAAAAATATTTTTTTTAAATCATTATTTAAATTAAAAAACTAACCAGATGACAAAAAACACAGGGTGTCTGTGAATGGCTTAGCAATAATTCGTATGTGAATTTGTCATAATCAGACGAGTTAAAAACTCTTTATTATTTTTTCAAAAATTGCGTACTTTCTTCAGAAATTTTTATTAACCCACTTGTTGAGAACCACTGTGTGTCTTATGGTATTTTATTAGCAATTAATTTTTTCATTTAACAAAATGGATATGGTGGCGCGTGGGCGTTTTGAGAATTTTCCAAAATTGTGACCAACATTAGTGTGGGAGGTTCGAATCCCGGTCCTGTCAAAAAAAAATGTTTTTTTTTTGTAAAATTTAATAACAAAATTCAAAATGAAATAAAAGAATAACGTACTGAACCAAGAAGTTGATTTATTCCTGCTGTTTAGTCAACAATATTAAAATTTACGCTAATTTTTATAATACTAGTTCAGCGGTTCTCAAAATTTGGAACTTTAATTTCACAACGATTTTTTGGGAAAACTACTATACATTTTTGATTTACATAAATTTTGCTTAATCGAATTGTCTTGCCATTCTCTATCTACTTTTAAATTTTTGCCTAACATGCTGTGTATAGAAATGCCAACGTCTCTCAAAATTGATTGTTATAAATTATTTATGCACTTTAAAAAATTAATAGCGAATGTAATTTAATTACATTACATTACATTTTATTAGTTAACAATTATTAGGTAAAATGCTACATAGGCATTTCCATAGTTTTGAGACAACTATTAAAAGTTCTAACAAATATGAATATTCAACAAATCATTTCCGTAGCATTTTTACAACATAAATATTTAAAGTCCATGTTTTTACAACTCTGCAAATAATACAAAGTTTTAATAGCAAATAAACATAATAATTCTTTTTGCAAGAGAAAAGTAGGTACACATAATATTTACTCCAATAATTTAAAATATTATTGTTAAAAAATTCAACTTTTCGTGTTCTAATTATTTTCACAACATTAATTTATTGTTAACTACGTATGTAGGTACAACTCAATTAATTCTTAATTAAATAAGTTGTATTCAGTATCATGATTATTATCGTAAAGTTTTTGAATTTCTACTTATTATTGATAAAACATTCTACTAAAAGTATATTTTTTCTCTACCTCAAAAACTAATAATGACACAAAATTCTGCATTTGACACAACATATTTTTTTTCTTTATAACTGTAATTGGCAACTTAATTAATTAATTATTACTCCTCAAAACACTATTTAAGCATCGTTGTTTTGGAATAACACTAGAAGGCATAAAATTTTGAGTAATTATTAATTAATATTTGCATACTTTTATATAAAAAAAAAATATACTCAGAATATTTATAATAAGTTGGGATAATGTTTGCTATGGCACTTACTTAAATTATTAATAATTAATTTTTTAGTGCAATTCGTATGTGTGGAAATTGGAAAGTGTATTTAAATAATTATTGATTAAACAGTTATTTACAATTAATGGAGTTATGCTTGACCGCTTACGGAGAATTTAGTTTTCTTTACATGTTTCATTTTTTCAACAACGAAAAAACAAAATAAATACACAAATGGTAGATAAAACTGTTTTATATTTACATATGATGTGGCCAAAGAAACTTTGTGTTTCACCTGTTCCACTTAGATAATTACAAAAATTTACGATAGTAACAGTATTACAAAAATAATTTAGTTAAAACTAAAAAAAAGTTAAGACTGCTTAAAGTATATTGTATCTCCATCCATGTGAATTTTCTTTAGAATTAAAATTAATTAATTAAGAATATTAAAAACATTTAAGTATTAACTAAACAATCGAAATTTTCTAATTATTCTAAAACGATGTTTAAAGATAATTTCTAGCAAAAATTCTTAAAAAAAATTTCACTAGTATCAAAATTATGTTTACTTCATTTTTTTAATTTTTACTTAATTAATTAATTATTTTTTCACTATAGCGTCATTTTTTAAGGATTTTTATCACAAAACAATTAACAATACCTTTCTAATATTAATTAATTAATTAATTACATAATTAATTTCAATTATAAGGAATAATTGTACAAAAATTTCGAAAAAATTCGCAGGCATAGAGAAAAGTACAAAGTTTTTAATAACAAATGCTATTATTAGTTTTGGAGATAAATACAGCCTGATAGGGAATGGTTTAGCAACAATTTGAAGGTACATAGAGAATGGAAAGACAAATCGATTAAATAAAATTTATGTAATAAAAAAAATGCATAGTTTTCCTAAAAAAAATTCGTGCCAAATTTTGAGAACCGCTGAACTAAAATTATAAAAATTAGCGTAATTTTTAATATTATTAAGAAAACAGCTAAGGTAAATTAATTTCTTGATCCACTATGTTATTCTTATATTTCAATTTTACGAAAAAAAAAACACAATTTTTTTTGCCAAGACCAGGATTCGAACTTCCCACACAAATGAACATGTTAGCCACAATTTTGAAAAATTCTCAAAACGACCATCTCCATTTTGTTTAATGAAAAAATTAACTGCTGAAGTGCTAATAAACTACCATAAGACAAAGACACCCAGTGGTTCTCAACAGGTGGGTTAATAAAAATTTCTAAGAAAAGTGCACACTTTTTGGAAACATAATGTAAGGGTTTTTTGGATCATGACAAATTCACATACGAAATATTGCTAAGTCATTCTCTAACACCCTGTATACTGTTAGTAGACTCACCCTGTATAAATTTTTATTGATGTTTTTATTTTTTTAAATCAATCTAATAAAAATGGCAATAACGTCTACACTTTTAATTATGATGTATTTCTGTTGTAAAATTCAAGTAAATGAAAACGTGATCATTGTCCAATATACAATTATTTTTATGTTGTATTGAATTTCTCAATTTAAAACAAGTTTATCCATTACAATAAAAATTAACAGGTGAACAGGTGCATAAACAGGTATTAATTTACTTATTGCGTTACCTTAGGAGACTCGTTTTTCAAAAGTGACCAAATCAGTCTAACCCCATCCAATTCTTCGATAATCCTCATCGAACTTTCATCTTCCGCACATTCTCTCAAAACCATTGGAACATTTTCCAAAAGTGGAGGAAACGTATAATTGAGCAAATTAACAAGATACGGAATGCCATTAACACGTCTCAAAACATCACGGTTGTGTTTAAATTTGAGACACTCACAAAGGGCGCCAACCACATTTTTCAAAACCATTTCGTCCTCATCGGCATTTTCCAATAGTTTTACCAACACCTGGCAACATTTTCGAAATAATCCAATTTGACTTTTTTTAAACAACAAACTTCAACGGTTTTAAGTTGATCGTATCGTTCAACATTTTCGGGACTTATTGCAGTTTTCCATATGGCTCCAGTGACCGCAGCAAGGAGCAATTTGTCTTCTTTGGTCGCTGGATCTCGTGCCATATTGACCAAAGGGTCCAATCCTCCAGCTTGTCGCACCAAATTACGAGTTGTTGCATCTTCTGCACATTTGAAAATTGTTTCGGCGCAGTGGCGTCTCAAAGAGGGGTCCTGAAATTTTTTTCCAAAATTTTGAGTTTAGTAAATGTTAAATAATAGTTATTTTTGTAGTTTGCTGTCGTTTTGATGCTTTAATAGGAATCTTAAAGCACACAATAGTCACAATAATAGTCATTATTTGACGGAACATTTTACGAAAATTTTTATTTTTGCCAATTTTACAAATTTCAAGGGGCGTTCTTGTACAATTAGGTACCCTTATACTCTTTCATACTCATGTTTTTTGACAGAATTTGGATAAAACAAAAATTTTAAATCAATTTTCACCTGTGACCAATCGTCACAAAAATCCTTAAATCGACTAAAATTACAATTTTTGTTTAAAAACGGCAAAAAGGGTGCAAATAAAAAAATAGTATAAAAAACTAGTTTCAAAAGACCTTGTAGTACTCATTCTTTCAAAAAATGTTTTTTTATTATTTTTTTTATTTAACTTGCTTTGTTGTCTGTCTGTCTGTTTCATGTTTTTGGAGCCAAATTTGAAAGGGTTCCCTCCCGTTGTCCCAATGAATTGAAATTTTGCATACTTACTTAATTTGCGTGACAATGCAATCCTATATAGTTAAATACCCCCTAAAGAGGTTAAATGGGGTTTTGAAGTTTTAGGTTATGTTTACAAATGGGTTGTTTTCGATGTAACTTATACTAAAATTAACGGTATGTTGGTCATTGGGAAATATATTAATAACTAATCATTTTCATAACGTTTTGTTACAAACAAATGTCGCTATTTTTTTTAAATTCATTTATCTTGGACGATAGAATATAGACACAGAACAGAGGTTAGAATGTTTATTAATTCTAACAGCAGTTTTCTATCACATACCACAAGTTTGCACAAATCAACAAAATAGTGGCGAAACTAAATATCAGAGAAAAAGACGTTTATTAGTAAAAACTAAAAAACAATAAATAAAAAATTAAAAAAAATTGTTTTTTTTTAGAAAAAAGCGTATATTTAAAAGATGCACTAAAACGTAAAAATAATGTTTTTCTATTAGAGAAGAATATTTTTACATACAAATTAAGATTTTAAAATTTATAAAAGCTTTGGGAACCGTCATAAGTCATAACAATATGGCATTACAGAATTTCTTTTTTAAATTGGGCTCTAATTTGTAAGAAAAAATATTCTTCTCTGATAGAAAAACATTATTCATATAGTGCACCTTTTAAATAAAAGTTTATTCTAAAAAAATTTTTTTTAATTTTTTGAAACTCAATTCGTGCTTTAAGACTGGTCTTTTGAAACTTGTTTTTTTAATATACTATTATTTAACGAGCTTGAGTGTAAATCGGACTTTTTATTTCATGAGCGCATTATTAAACCACGAGGTGAAAAAAATGAACCGATTTATACGGAAACGAATTGAATACAACATTTTCTTTTTCGAATTTGACTCAACAAGGCTTAAAATTGCTTTAAATCTGTTAAAAATAATCTGAGGTTTCCTATTGAGAACTGTCTTACACAGGAAAAAAAGCCGGAAATTTTGACAGTGTTGAAGAATAAAAAATTATTTGCTGGAAGGTCATAACACTTTCTTGTGCTCGTTTAGTTTTTAACAATGCTCATTAAATAAACAGGAAGAATCTCGATGCATAATGAATGTAAAATGTTTTATTTTCTTATTTACGCAGTCGTAAATATCAACAACATTTTAATTAACAGTACAGCTCTTATTCAATACCAATTTCACGTAAGTACTTGAAGCTGATAAGCTTGACATTATAAATAAATGCACCTTGGACAACTTTACTCGTTTCTTTTTTTTGCTACGTCATAGTAATAGTAGAATTCAAATTTTAAATGCGGTGTAATTAATCCTTTGTAAACAAGTTGGAATCCACTGAAATGGATTTATAATGATGTAAAACTGATGGATGACTAGCACGCAACATGGAAACAAGAAGGAAGTTACGTTTTTTTCTGGAATAGAATGGAGGGTTTCTAAATGTAAAAAAATCAAGAACTGTAAAGCTGTTTTCTCTAATTTTTGAATCCTTTGGGGAGTAGTAAATTTTGGAAAAAAATATTTGATTTTATCTGAAATTGAACCATAATTATTTTTTACTGTGGCCGAAAAAAGCCAAATATTTTAGAATTTCCCAAAAAAGAAATAAACCGTTCGTTTTAATTTAATTTTAGTTTAAGTTTTAATTCAAATTTTGATGACAATTTTTTATATAAACGCTATAAAGTTAAAAATGAACAAGGTTTCACGTGAATAATTCGGTTTTCCCTAATTCGAGTTTTTTGTAGAAATTGTGGTTCTAGTTTTAGTCAATGGTCAGCAATAATGAAAGGCGATAAAAATTTTTAGAGAACTTTTTTTATGCAAAATGAGCCAAAGGTTAGTATGAATAAAATGTGGCAAAAGCTTTTACTATAGTTTTATTTCTTTCTCTCTCATGAAATATAAATTATGTCTATCTTTTACTATTACAAGTAAAAGCATTTATTTCACTTTATTCATACGGCCCATGGACTCCAAATTAGTGAGATTTTTTTTAAACAATTGGGGTAACTACAGCTAAGTAACAACTATTGAACTATACGTCGAGTTTGGTTCAAAATTAATTACTGTTAAAAATTAGTAAATACCCACTTTTAAGTGGATTTATAATTTCTATTGATTTTTTTTTATAATTTTGAAATTATTGCTAGATTTTAGTCAGTTTCGACACGATAAAACAATGTTATAATGAATTTGTATAAACTCCTTTTTATAGGTAACTAGCCACGAATTATCTTATACGTAAAAAATTGCTCTCGAAAATTAGAAACTATTTTCTGTAGATAAAATAAACCGAAGGCAATATACTGGGTGTCTTAAAATTGGCGAATTCAGTTCTTATTTATGATTGGAGACCGGATTTTAGGAAACTTTCCTAAGAAGCAATTTTAAGGGCCTTTTTCGAAACTCAAAATAAATGTGATTTCTTAAAAATGAAAATATTTGGCACCCTTTTTATTTATTTTTTAATTCCAAAGTTAACTTGTGTCCTAAATGAGTTTTAAACATCCTACAGTTATGTTTAACCTTCCTTATTTAAAATAAAAAAAAACAATTTTTTTATTAGCAGTTAGTTTAAAGTTATTACAACAAACTTTCATTGTTATTTTGTTTTACATATAAAGATTTTTTGTTTCTCAGGCTTCTAGTATTTTAGAGTATTAGTTTCTTAACTTACCCATAGTTTTTTCATTATCACTTTTTCAGTCAGATATACAGAATTTTAGTGTTATTGTTTTCAGTTTTTTAGTCTCTTTGTGTGTTGGTTTTTTATTCAAAAATAAATGTTTCAATTTATTAGTGTTTGTCTTTTCCAGTTTTATATTTTTTCAATTTATCAGTTTTTTAGTCGCTTAGTTTTTCAGAATCTTAGCCTCTCTATTTCTTAGTTTTTTGTGTTTTTAATTTCACAGCGTTTCTTTGTTAGTGTTTGAACTTTTAGGACCGGTTTGTAAAAAGCTCCATTAAATTTTAGTTCGTTGTTAAAAGTTAACGGGAACAGACCAATAAAATTGTTTAAATTTAGTCACGTAAGCAGTTAATCACGCATTTAATTGAGGATTAAATTAATGACGCTTCTATAAACCGGTCCTTAATTTTTTTAAATGCATACTCTAATTCAATATTAAATTATTTCTTAAACTTAACACTATATCTTATAAAGTTTGTCGAAATTGCAGTGTTCGCAATTGTTAATTTTGATTTAAAAAAATTATTTATTTTAATTATCATAATTCTAATTATTAATTTTTCCAAACCGACAGTTTAGATTTCAATTACTTGTGTGAAAGTCCTACTTTTCTAGGATTCTGAATTTTTGTGTAATAAGTTAAAAAAAAACAAATTATTTCAAAAACTAAGCAGAATTGAACATTTTATTTTCATCAAAGACAAAATCACGTTCTCTAACAAAAACCGGCCCAAAAATCGATTCACTGGTGTCTCATTTGTCTCTGAAATGAATAATTGACCAATAAAAATAAAATAAATATCACCTCCTACTTGTTTATCTGGTGCACAAAATATTGTAAGACGATTAAAGCATTTATTATTGGCTATTGAAGGGATATTGCACTTCCATCTGTAAAATAGACCAATCATAAGGCGTTCAGAACTGAACAAAACATATTGTTTGATTATTTAGTAAATTGTTGCCAAACCATCTGGAAAAACTAAGCAGAATCTACCATTTTGTTCACAACTTAGTCAAAATCCCGTTCTGTGAGAAAAAGATCGGCCCTAAAACCGACACACTGGTGTCTCATTTCAAAAATTTCGCAACTTTTTCAACAAAAACTCAATTGCTTTGCAAGATTCCCTCAGAACACAAAAATGTACCAAATTAGGTCAAACTTTTTTATAGACGTATCTTTTTAGTTATGAACTTAGGTTTTTGAAATCTATGAATTAGGTTTAGGTATATATATTTAGACAATGTAATTATCTTTGAGAAGCGAAAAAAAGTGTTCCATTTAATTTTTTCAACTTATTCAACTTTTAACTAACTACTTATATTATATGTTCTCAGGATTCCAGTCTTTCAATCTCATAGTTTCTTAGTATTTCAATCACACTGTGTTTAAGTTTATTTCCAGTAATTCAGCTTTTTAGTTTCGTATTAATTTCCTTAATTTTTCAGTTTTTCGTTGATTCACTGTCTTATAATTTCAGTTTTACAATTTCTTAATGTTCTCTCTTTGCATTTCTACAGTTTTTTAATTTATCTCTCTTTCAGTCACTTAAATCTACAGAATTTTAATCTTACCTTAAAAATAAAGGTTTAAGCATCTATCTTATAAAAAATATTTCATTTTCAGAATAACATTCCATTAATGAATAAGATTATTTTCGACTTGAGATTTTTAACATTGTAACTAACATTCGCCTGAAAAACATTTATAAAATTTTTGAAAAAAAACCTTCTAAATACGTTTTTTATTTCAAGTGGTGTTAGTCTGTTTTTTCTGAGACACCTTAACTTATGAAGCGCTAATTCGTGTCTAGTAAATCTTAAAAAAACACTTACATTTACTTGATTTTAGTTTAAAGATTATCATTTTGTTATTTTATTTTACTTTATTGTGAAAAAGAAAGTACCCACCTCTGCTGACAAATGCTGCACAATATCTTTAATCATCCCTTCAGTCTGAATAGCCAACTGATACGATGGTTCATTCGCACACTGTGAAATAGTCCCAACAGTTGGAACAATCACATCCATATGAACCGACCTAACGTCCAAGGTGAAATTCACAATTGCAAACAAACACGGTTAATTATTACCTGAGTAGTTTTGCCAAAAGTGGCACTGAACCACTTCTCATCATCACTTGAATGTTCTTCCTACTCCGTGACACTGACCATAAGGCTTTAGCTGCCGCTTTAGCAATGTTAACATTTTCGAGTTCGTCTGGAGTGAGTTGTTCTTTTGGTGTTTTGAGACAGTTTTCGTTAACGTCCAAAAGATCGACTAGTTTAGGGATACCGTCAAATTTTCGTACATGTTTTCGGGCTTTGCGTATTTGGGCCACATTGTAGATGGTCTCAGCTACGAGAATTTGTAAATCACGAGCTGGATCAGCAAGGTTTTGGACTAGGAGGGAGATTCCGCCTAGGTCGGTGATACAGCGACGGATTTGCTCGTTTTGCGAGAGTTCGCTCAAAACGCTCAAAGAACCGAGTTTGCATTTCAAGTCTTTGGTTTCGAGGAGGTTGATCAGGACTTCTAAACCTCCAATATCCTACAAATTATACAAACAAATAATTAAGGATAACATGAATTAACAACGTTCATTGTGCATGCGCCATTTCAGGGATTCCCCTGTGCAAAACGTGGGAATTCCCTGATGTGGAAGCTATTTTTGGATTATGATGCGTTATTTTGGGAAATCCCACATTGAAAATTATGTGAATCTCCGATGTCAGTGCTATTTTGTACCATGATGTCATGGTTATTTTTGGATCATGACGTCAGGATGGGAATAGCCTGGGATTCCCTGAAATGGCGCATGTGCAGACGAAGTGAACTTATGGGTCTAAAAATTTTTAAAAATTATAATTAAATAATAAATATTTAAACAATGATATTAGCTGTTTCAAAACTATAAAAAGGCCAACGTCGTTTTTTCTCTCAAAATTAGCTATTATAAATTATTCATGCAGTTCGAAAGAATAATAGCTAATGTTATTTATACTTCAAATAAGAGATCTAATCATTAATAATTATTTTACAATTTTATCAATATTCTTAAAAAAAATAATTCGGTAAAATGCGTTGGCGTTTTTATAGTTTTGAAATAGTTATTAGTTTTCCTGCAATATTTTTTGTAAAAGTTTAATGTCAAATTCAATTTGTAAATCACTTCCTTGTTTTGTTTGTATCTTTTTCAACATTTTTTTATTTTTTCGACATTTGTTTTCAGTTTTTGTTTTCTTATTTAATAATCTTTCTTGAATAATAAGTATCTTTTGACAAGCGTGGTGTACTAAGACACCTAGAACTCCTTATCAACAAAATAGTGTTAATGTTAAAATTTGTCGTTACGGAGATATTTTTTCTATTTGTTTTTTTTTCTTTTAACTATTTTTGCTTTTTCAATTTTAATTTTTTTAGCTTTATTTCCCAATTCTTAATTCTTAATGCTTTCAGTTTTTTTACTTTCCCTTTCTTTTGATGGTCTTTTTCTTCAACAAAAGGAAATCATCATTAGTATCTGTTTTTACATTTCTATTTTTTGTTCAAGTAATTCATTGCAGGAATTTTTGATATTGTCAACAATATTTTAATGCTTCAGTGACTACTAATATCAGAAGCAATTTCCTCTTGCAGTTTTCTTTTTCTTGTTTTGTTTTCTTTATATCTTTTCGATTTCTTTTTTTTTGTTTATTTTATCTAGCTTTTTTCTTCTAGCACCTTTTGATACTTAAGGTTAATTTCTTTTTTTTGTTGTGTTCTTTTTGTGTTGTTTTTTTTTTCAAAGTACTTTTTTTTCTTTTCTTGATTGTTCTTTCCTAGTATTTTACTTTACTACCAGTTAGTGGTCGTTAGGTCAGGTCAGAGGCTGTAGATGCGACCTGAAAACTCTGACACTTGGGTGATGGCATTACCACAATACTCATATTTGTATATTTTTTTTACTTTAAACAAATGTTAAAAATTACTTTCTTTTCATTCTTGAGTTTGAATCTTTCTTTTTTTTAACATGCTCTCAATTGTTCTGCTTTCCTCTTCTTTTCTTTTCTGTCTTATGCATGGTTTTTTGGTATCGTAAGTTCACACTAGCGCCAGAAACAACTCATCCTTTTTGCAGTTTATCATTTTTATCTTCTTTTCTTTCAAACATTTATTGTTATTGTGGGTAGGTTACTTTCTTTTTAATGTTGGTATTCTTTTTCAATTATCTTTTTCCCTATTTTCTTGGTTCCTTCTTTTTCCTTTAGCCATTTTTTCTTCAAATAAATAAATTTTAACGGCCTCACAATTTCTTCTTTATCTTTTCCCTTTATCTCATTGTTCTTTTCTTTAACGTGCTTTCCATTTATTCTGCTTTACTCTTCTTTTCTTCTCTGTCTTATGCATGTTTTTTTGGTACTGGTAGTTCTCAATAGCCCCAGAAACAACTCATCCTTTTTGCAGTTCATCATTTTCATTTTCTTTTCTTTCAAACATTTATTGTTATTGTGGGTAGGTTACTTTCTTTTTAATGTTGGTATTCTTTTTCAATTAACTTTTTCCCTATTTTCTTGGTTCCTTCTTTTTCCTTTAGCTATTTTTTCTTCAAATAAATAAATTTTAACGTCCTCACAATTTCTTCTTTATCTTTTCCCTTTATCTCATTGTTCTTTTCTTTAACGTGCTTTCCATTTATTCTGCTTTACTCTTCTTTTCTTCTCTGTCTTATGCATGTTTTTTTGGTATTGGTAGTTCTTACTAGCCCCAGAAACAACTCATCCTTTTTGCAGTTCATCTTTTCATCTTCTTTTCTTTCAAACATTTATTGTTATTGTGGGTAGGTTACTTTCTTTTTAATGTTAGTATTCTTTTTCAATAATCTTTTTCCCTATTCTCTTGGTTCCTTCTTCTTCCTTTAGCTATTTTCCTTCAAACAAATGCTAGAGTATTTTTTAACGTCCTCACAATTTCCTCCCTTTCCTTCTTTTTGATGGTCTTTTTCTTCAGCAAAAGGAAATCGTCACCAGTATCCGTTTTTAAATTTATATTTTTTGTTCAAGTAGTTCAGTGCAGGAATTTTTTATATCGTCACCAATATTTTAATGCTTCAGTGACTACTAACATCAGAAGCTTTTTGTTGTTTTGTTTTGATGTATCTTTTTATCTTTTCAATTTCTTTTTTATTTTACCTAGGTTTTTTTTTCTTCTAGCACCTACTGATACTTTAGGTTAATTTCTTTTTTGTGTTGTTTTTTTTAATTTACTTCTTTTTTCTTATCTTGATTGTTCTTTTTTATTATTTTACTTTAAATAAATGTTAACATTTATTGTTATTGTAGATAGGTTACCTTCTTTTTTAATGTTAGTATTCTTTTTCAGTAATTTTTATCCCTATTTTCTTGGTTCCTTCTTTTTCCTTTAGCTATTTTCCTTCAAACAAATGCTAGAATATTTTTTAACGTCCTCACAATCCCTTCTCCTTTTCTGTTCATCTCATTGTTCATTTCTTTAGCAAAATTTAATCATCACCAGTAAGAACAGACTTTTTTCTGTTTTTTACATATTTTGATATAGTCACCAATATTTCATTTTCTTTTTGTAATTCATTTTTTGTACTTATAGCGTTTAGACAGAAACGGACTTTCCCGCACTGCGGTGTTTTTTACTTTGCAACAATGGCTAGGGATATTTAATAGGTTGGTATCGGTATCGTTGAGATGGAAACGGGTTATTTTTTTATGACAAGTGACAGTTCATGTCAATTTAATGATTGCTATTATGAAAAATATTAATTTTTAATTTTTTTGGGAGATTCCTTACAAAAAATATTGTACCTAACTTGTTTAAATAGCAATTTCACACATTCGCACTTGATGCAGCACTCGCTGCGCTCGTGCAGCAAACATAGTGCCCATTTGGGAAATTACACTTTCCAAACTCGTTAGGTAAATAACTATTTCCTGTTCAGTTGAAGTCATCTTTTTCTCTTCTCAATTTCTTTTGTTCCTTTTATCTTTTTTATCAAACATCTATTAATATTTTAGTTTACTTGTTTTTTCAATTTTGATTTTTATTATTTGTTTGTCATTTCCTAACATGCTTTAAATTTTTTCCACTTTTTTTTATGGGTTTTTTCTTTATTACTAAGAAGCTTTTCTTTTGTGTTAATTTTTGATATTGTCACCAGTCTTTCAGTGTTTTAGTGAATGGTGATACGTTAGAAGCGATTTACTTAAACAATGTGTTGGTTTTTGGTTTACACTTAACTTTTTTCCTGTTTTTTAAAAATCCCACTCTTCAGTTAAAACTTATTTTTTTATTATTAACCTTTCTGTTTTTTTTAACATGCTTCCTTTTTTTTGCTTTTCTTGGTTCTTTTTTTCAGCAAAATCAGATCATCACCAGGAAGAATAAATAGTCGTTTCTTTTTACTTTGTTTCTATTTTTTGTTTGATTAAAATATCATCTTAAGCTCAACGAAGTAATTTTTTAAAGTTTCAGAGAAGAAACAACTTTTTGCAATTCATTTCTTTTTCTGTTTTGTTTTGAATTAATCTTTTTCTCTTCTCTAATGTTGATGTTGTTCCTTTTTTCAATAACCGTTTTTCCTCTTTTTTTAGTTCTTTTAAGTATTTTACTTCTAATAAATGCAAGAGATTATTTTCTTTTTTGGTTTTAATTTTTAAACAAATTTGTCTGATTTTTCAGTCATTTCCTTCTATTTCTTGTTTTCAAGTCCAGTCTCACGCCTTTTTTTTCTTTTTTTTTTTCAATTCATATTGTTTTCCAATGCTTTCGGTAATTATTGGTTAGCAATATCTAATATTATTTTATTTGTGATATTTTTTTCTTTGTTAACACTTTTTTTCTGTTTATTATATGGTGTTCGTTCCCTTTCTTTTTTAATATTTCTATTTTTCCAACAGTATTTCTCAATAGTATCATCTCTATCATCACTTACATAACTAAACTAACTAAATCAAAATATTAAAAAAAACAGTTAACTATTCTTAAAGTTTCTCTAGAAAAATTTCCAGAATTTCTAGAAAAAAGTTATTGCTTTGGAATACCTGGATGGCCATTTGATTAATTTCCGTGGTGAGATCATGATCCTTCAAACAACATAACGAAATAACAGTCGCAGTTTGATTTCCAGATTTCATGTATTTAACCAGTTTTTGAATGTGCCAATATTCTGGAGGTATTTCAGGTTTTGGGCGTTCTCTTTGCTCATCTTCGGATGATGTTCTAGAATAATTCAGTTCAAAAAAAAAGATAAATTATGGGTATTTGATGGTGTTTTACTCAGCTACTGATGAATCTTCACTATCGGAAAGTTCTTCAACGATGAATTCTTTTGGTCCTTTGATTGTACCATCATCTGATTCAGAATCATCCGACATTTTTAGCGTTTTTTGATTAGCAAAATGTCATAAAATTGTCAAAGCTTTCCACTTGGAGCTGTCATTAGTGAATAAATTTTTGCGTAATTATTTATCCTGAATGTAAACAATTAAATAATTATGTGTGAAATAAAAAGTTTGCAACAAAACAATAAACAATGTTATTTGCAACACGTACAAATTAATTAATTTATTTTGCATTTGTCGAACGTTTAAGTTATCATTTATGAAATAAAACACTATTAGCACCAGAAACGCAATTATTTTGCAAAATTTCTTCAGAAATAATCCGAAAAATCGTCAGACTAGACCAGAAATGTTATTTTTTTTTTGTTTTTGTTCACGAATATTTCCTGGACCACGAGTATTTTCTTTGATGCCCAACAAATTAAACATAATTATGTTAGGAGTATTTTTTATTTTTAATTAGCGGCAACTTGTTATCTAACCGGAACTTTGCAATTATTATTAACAAAAGTAAAACAAGCAACGAAACAAAGTGTATATCATTCCTTAAAGAAGCAACTAATTGGTTTCTAGATCTGTGATACATAAATTTTTGGTAACGATTTTTTTTTAATAAAATTAAATTATAGCTACTAAACTGAAACTATTTAATGATAACTAGGTGACTTTAAAAATTGTTAAAAATTGTAAACTCATTTCACATTTTGTTAAATATTTCCAGAAGGAGAGAACATTTTAATATACTGGCTTGAAAAGACAAAAACTTTATTTTTTGAAATTTGAAAAACAATACAAAATATCGTATTAGGAAAATATTTAAATGTATCTAATAAAAATTTTAATTGAAGAAATTTTTTTTTCTAATGTTAATTGACACGCATTAATTACTTCAACTTACTTAAACTTAAATGTAGTAAATGATTATAAATTGGGCCAAAAACCATACCAAACTCTGAATATTGAAAAGTTTCAAAAATTTGTTTTGGGAGAACAACGGTTCAAAGTCGGGTTAAGCTTTTTTCTGTCTTTAATAAAAGTGCCAAAAGTTTTATTTATTTAATCGTATCAAAATCTTAATGCGATTAATTTGAGTTTTTCAACTAAATACAGGGTTATTCAAATGACTCGAAACCGTCAAAATATAAAATGCAAAACACAACGTATATTATTATTATACAAGGTAAATTGTACTTAACTGGTTTAAATAATATCTATGTACGTAAATTTATTATTTGTTTTTTTTTAGAATCTAGTATATATTTTTTAAGTTGCGTTTTAGTTGGCCAAGCTCGGAGTCTTATGTGAATAACCCTACCCTGTATAATATTGAACATTAAGGGCCGATTTCATAAACAAATTTAATTCTTCTTTTAAATTTTATGTCGACTTTAATTCAAAACTCTAATGCCCCCTTAAGTTTAAAGTCACAATTTTTTCCCATGAATTCTCTAGTTAAAATAAGTAAAAGATTTAAAAAATAATTACTAATTATTCCTCAGCATAGTCCTTCAAGTCAATTTCTTTCCAGAAGCATACTTTTTTGGTGTTATTCTTTTTTTTTCTGTAAGATGTACTGAAGCAGTTTTTGACTTATTTTTTTAGTTGTTTCTCCGTTTTTTCTTCTATTCTTTCTAATTTTTAAACAGCTTCAACTGCGGAATTCAAATCTCTGCTTTCAAGTGGCCGTAGATATTTATTATTTCCAGCAGTTATTTTTTTGTCTTTGTTTTTTAAATTGTTGAGTTTGGTTTTAATCTGCTCCAAATTTCTGTGGCATGCATTACGATAAAATTATCTTTACACACTTTTACACACAAAATTTGCCAAACTTTTCCTCTTTCAAAAAAAATTGTCTTTTTTCGGGCTTCGTAAATTTTTCCTTATTTTCTGAATTAACCACAAAAGTTTTTTTTTTTTTGAAGAAGTGTTTTCATAGGGAGGGGCGGCTAAAATTAACTGAACTCAATATACCACTGACTTAAAATCAAACTACCTAATAGTTAATTAAATTTGCTAACAAACTAACAAATTTATTTTTTTGGTCTTTCCTCAAAGTATCGAAACGTCGCAATGAATTTGAAAATAATTATAAGTATGTATTTGTCAACCATTTCCTATGAAAAATAATTTTTAGTCACTTCAAAAGATTCTAGCTAATGTCGAAAAATTAATTTACGATCTCTGGTGGTTTGTCACAGGAGCTGGTTGTGGCCAAGGGATTCATGGCCGTTCCTTTATGAGCGCATCATTTTCATTTTGGGTGATTGTACATTGAATGTATGCATTGATGTATGCGTTAAAAACAGAGTGAAAAAAACCTTTATTAGAAACTTTTCAACTTCTAATGCAGTCAGAGCTTTAAAATTTTGTATACGACCCAAATCGACTATTCTAAGTTCATCTAAATTATTTTCAAAATGGCTGAGCTTCTGGAACTACAAAAAATTGGCGCCAAGTTTGAAATTTTCAATAGTAACCACACATTTTTACTGCATATTTGAATTCACCTTCTCAAGCTAAGTAAAATTTACCCAAGTTGTATCTGTCATAGTTTTTGTCAAATTTTTTTGTTAAAATTTTCATTTGCAAGTGTTTATCTAAGACATCACAGCTCTTGAACCCTTTGCAATACAAAAATATTTTTTTTGTATTCGATAACCGAAGGTTTGAAGAGTTTTCTAGAATTTTCAAAATTGTCAACTGCCAAAATTCATGGCTAGTATGATTTTTTCAAAATGGTTATAAAAAACTGCTATAACTCAGTTTTTTCAAGTGGAACCACCCTATTTTCTTAACGGTAATCAAAAGGACATAGATACAATACGTCTTATACCTATCTCTTACAGTTTTTGAAAAAAATCACAAAAAAACATTTTACTTCGTAATTTTTATATATATATAAAAATTAAGTTGACCTTGCAAAATGGTCAACAATTGTCAAAATTTAATATCCTATTTAGTTTTTAGTTGGTTCATTATCGAATATGCAGTAAAAAATAATATTTAATTATGGTTTTCGCTAATTTAGTGAATTATGTAAAGTAACTCAGTCAGTCTGCCATCGAATTTTAACCTGCTTAAATGAAAACTGTGAACAAATCGAACATTTTTTTAATTTATAGCACAATTTAATCGTATTTTTCCAAAGTTTACTTGATTAAAAATGAAAATAATGAGCTAAAATTCAGTTTTTTGCGTTTATTTCAAAAACTGTAAGAGATAGATATAGAACATCTTAATAAAAGCCTGCATGAAAATTGATGTTCTTTTGACTGTTATTGAAAAAACAGTCATTTCATTTGAAAAAACTGTTTTATAATTATTTTTCAATCGTCATTTTCAAATAATCATAGTATCCTTGCAATTTGACAGTTGACAATTCTGAAGATTTGAGAAGACCTTTCGAACCTTTGGCTCTCAAGTGCAAAAAGAATTATTCACTTATTGTAAAGGGTTCACAAGCTGTGATATTTTAAATAAACCCCTGCAAATGAAAATTTGTATAAAATGATTATTTTTTGTGTATTAATATTGGGGTGGGTTAAGAATTTTCGCAAATTTAATTGAAGCATTGTGAACAATGGGAATCCGACAAATAATATATAATCTAAGTATTAATAATAAAATAAACGGAAAATAAACACTCTTCCTCAGCGTATGAGGAATCAACTGACCTATTTACACATTTTATATCCTAAATTGTAGGTGTTAGGAATAAAATGGACTTTGCAGTTGTAATTTTTTATTCAGTTTGACGTTATTCAGGTTTCTAACGCATTTAGCGAGTTCTCTGTATGGTTATTGACTCAGATTCAGAAAAACTTGATTTTTGGTCTAAAAACTTGTTTAAATCCTCAGAACTTGGAAAAATAATGTAATTTTGTGATTTATTGTTCAGCACAATTAAATTCATGAAGTGGTTAATTTGGTTAAGGGGGAAATTATCACACCAAAAAAATATTTTTACTTGGTTTATTTTTATCTTCATCTTAGAAATAACACAAAAGTTTGACTGACTGGTAGGAAATTGAAATCAAATTTACAATTTGGAAGTTTATCAACAATTTTTTTCCTACATATTTGCTACGTTTATTCGTATTTCTGTTACAGTTAACAAGTGTAAATTCAATAATTTTAAATGAATTATTGTTACTAATGCTGGAGATGAACATGAAACTCTCATGAAAGATAAAATTGTTGAAAATTAAGACATACTAATAAAATATATTGTATATAGCAACGTTTTCTTAGTACACTCTAAAGTTTTACAACAGATAATGGTGTTTAAGATAAACAACTCTTACAATAAGATATTTTGACAAGGGTGACTCGAAAATATTTACGATACCGATCGGTTCGTCTAAAAGACTACAATCTGTCTGCAATAAATCACACCAATTGTGGTTTACTATAACTTAGTGAATCATGTAAAGTATTAACTCAGTCAGTCTGGCATCGAATTTTAACCTTCTTGAATGAAAATGGTGAACAAATCGAACATTTGTTTTAATAATAATAATAATAATAATAATAATAATAATAATAATAATAATAATAATAATAATAATAAGCCTTTATTTACTACAGGAGACCCATTTACAGTAAATGTATACAAAAACTTAAAACTACACTAATACTATACTAATGATAAAGATGAAACAATCTTCCGCCACGAATCATAGTTGATATCACCGTCTTTACATACATTATTAAATAGGGTAGTCATTAATACGATAGGAGACTTATCAGCTACATTGGTCCTTCTCGCTATAGGATAAAATGTCATGGCTTGTCTGGAGTTTAAACGTGGAACAGCAAAATTTAACATATTTAATAGCCAAGAACAGTCGATGTTATTATTAATTAAATTATACAGAAATTTAATTATAATACAAATACGGCGAAACTGTAAAGATTGGAGACCGAATCTATTCAAAAGCAAGTTCTGGTCATAGCCCCTTATAGGATAATTTCCATCTATTATAAAAACTAGGAATTTTAGGAATCGTCGCTGTATGTTTTCGAGTTGATCTATATGGATTTTATAAATCGGGTGCCAAATAAGTGCGCCGTATTCCAGTTTGCTTCTAACTAACGAGAAGAATAGGGTCTTCATAACTGATAAGTCCTTAAAATCTCGACAATTTCTATAGATGAATCCATATGACTTAATCGCTCTAGCCGTAACATCCCTAATATGCTCACTGAATGCGAGTTCAGTATCGAAAATAACTCCCAAATCTTTAATAATAAAGGTACGATGCAGTGTTACGGACAAAATATCATATACAAATTCAAGGAATTCGCGCTTTCTAGTGTAAGACATAACGTTACATTTGGATGGGTTTAGATAAAGGCGATTTTCATTACACCATTTCACTACTGCGTTAATATTGTTCTGTAAAGTGAGGCAGTCCTCTATAGATTTTATTTCTGTGTAAATTTTAAGATCATCGGCAAAGAGAAGTTTAGCGCATGTTGATAAAGAACCACATATATCATTAATGAAAAGCAAAAATAATAAGGGTCCAAGATTGGAACCTTGCGGCACACCCGAAGTTGCAACGTAACTATCCGAAATGTAGTTACGATATTTAACCCTTTGCTCTCGATTAGCAAGATAAGATTTTATTAGGGATAGCAAAGAACTGGAGAAACCATACTGATCAAGTTTTAACAATAACAGATGATGATCAATTTGATCAAATGCTTTTTTGAAGTCCATATAAATGACATCAACCTGACCTTTTCTGTCCAAAGCGTCAGATATGAACTGAGTAAAACAGGCTAGATTTGTAACAGTTGATCTTTTTTCAACAAATCCATGCTGCGAAGGTGATATAAATCTTTTTACAGAAGAGTAGATGCGGTTGTTTTAATTAATAGCACACTTTTATCGTATTTTTCTATTGTTTACTTGATTAAAAATGAAAATAATGAGCTAGAATTCAGTTTTTTGATGATATTTAAAAAAATGTAAGAGATAGATATAGAAGACGTTAATAAAAGTCTGTATAAAAATTGATGTTTTTTTGATTGCCATTAAAAAACAAGGTCATCCCATTCGAAAAAACCGTTTTATAATCATTTTTTAATCATCATTTTCACAAAATCATAGTAGCCTTGCATTTTGACAGTTGACAATTCTGAAGATTTGAGAAGACCATTCGAACCTTTTGCTATCAAGTGCAAAAAGAATTATTCACTTATTGTAAAGGGTTCACAAGCCGTATATTTTAAATGAAAATTTGTATAAAACAATTGACATAAGTCAAAAACTATGACAGATAAGTACTAACAACTAGCCATTTTAAATATAATTTAGAATAGTCGACTTAGATTGTACACAAAATCTTAAAGCTTTAGCCATATTAGAAGTAAAAAAGTTTCTAATGTAAGCCTAATGTAATGTTTTATTCCCGATTACAACGATGTATCACATCATACAAATGAAGGAAAAAGCTTTTTGCAAAGAGTGCTTTGGAAAAAAACATTAACAATTTTTTTCTTAAACAAACTAGACTTTTTAGAGGTTTAATTGAATTTGGATCTGGAAGGTTAACATTTTCGCCAAACGATAAGCTAGAATTTTATTCTTCGCAAAACAAAACAAGACAAAGTTATAAAATTGTGCTCGCATATTTAATAGAACTGTCAAAATTTTTGACGTTTTTTCCACAGCACTCTTTGGGAAAACACTTTTTTCTTAATTTTAATCCGCATACAAGATTCGATCATATCATGTGATACATCATGGTAATTAGAAACAGAAAGAGATTTAAAAAATACGAATGTCAAATATGGCGTCTATAAGAAAAACCAAAGTTGAGTGTTGTAATTATGACATAAAGAACGCCATGGAAAAGGCAATGACAGAATTAGATTTCTTGTAAAAAAGTGCCCGAAGAATGGCCTACTTAAAAACGTATAGATGTTCTGATTCTCGTTTAAAAAAATAAAAACAAAAATAAGAAATTTTTAGTTTTTCTCAATAATTCAAAAACTAAAAATGATTCTTTCAGATAATTGTTTAACTAAAAATGCGCAACTTTGTCCTAATTTAACTGACCTCGTATCTCTTATAATAACTGAGATTCCCATGGTAGATCTCGAAAAACGGACACCCTGTAGACCACTTAGTCCATATTTATTTTGTCCATTATAAACTAATAACACTCTGTTGGAAATAAGACTGAAGTTGAGAGCTTTTCCTAATCATAAAATAAATAATTAAAAAAAGTAGGAAGGTTAAGGAGAAAGTTTGGTCGCCACCCCAAAAACATTATTATTTTTTTATTGAAATAAAGTTGTGAATGACGCAAAAATTTCAGATTTTTTAATTTTTTACTCGATTGTGTGCTGGCTATGAGATTGCTTTCTGTTGTCGAGGGAAAATCTAAGTAAATAAAGCTCAGGATAATAAACTTGAAGAAAAAAAAATAGTGGGTACTTATAATCCGTTAATAATAATCTAAGGAATAATCCAAAGTTAAAGAAATTGTAATGTTTATAATTAATGTTTTATTTTTTATGATTATTTAATTTTTTTAATGTTTTTTAGAAACAAATAGCAAGTAACTATTTTCGGATATTTTTTATTTTTGGTTTTTCATTTGTACTAGATATATGAGAAAATTTTTTTTATTGCAATTGCAACTGCAAAGAAGATTAATAAAAGTCTGCATAAAAATTGATGTTTTTTGATATATTTTAAATGAAAATTTGTATAAAACAATTGACATAAGTCAAAAACTATGACAGATAATTTAGAATGGTCGACTTAATTTTTAAGCTCTAGCCATGTTAGAAGTAAAAAAGTTTCTAATGTAAGCCCTAAAAAATCATCCTGTATTTTAAAAGCAATTTAAAGGCCGTTTTCACGTTAATTACTAAAATATTGCCCAATTTGTTTCCAGTTTCGTCGAAACGTATCCGACATCACACAACCACACCATGACGATAAATTTCTCCTGAGATGGCTAAGAGGTAACAATTTGCAAACCCACTTATTAATTTTAACACTTTGTCAAATTAGCTCGTTCTTGGGATGCGGAAGCAGCGGAAAAAATGCTCAGACAGGTTGGTATTTACCGTTATATTATTTACTGACTAACTGACTGGGTAATAACGTAATAACAATTTTTGCAGTCGATGAAATGGCGTCAGCAATGGGAAGTCGATGGTGCTTTAAAAAACTGGCAACCGTCCGAAAGTCTCCTCAATTTTTATCCGTGTGGCGTTAGCGGTTACGACAAAGACGGAGCTCCTGGTCTCTCTTATCCCACAATTTAAACAACAAGTTTAATAAAATCAATTGCAGTGATAATTGTTCCTTTCGGTGGTCTAGATATGGTCGGAATTTTGCACGCATTTGGACGCAACGACTTGATTAAATTAACTATACAGACGTTGGAAAGGTTCATGGAGTTGGCCGCCGAGAAAGGAGGCCATAAATTCGTGGTCATATTCGATATGGACGCGTTTAATATTCGACAATACGCCTGGCGACCAGCTGCTGAAGTTGTCGTATCTTTAGTCCAAATGTACGAAGCAAACTATCCCGAAATTTTGAAAGCTTGCTACATTATAAACGCGCCAAGAGTTTTCGCAATTGCATTCAATGTGATAAAGAGGTTTTTGAACGAGTATACGCTAGGGAAGATACAAATTTTCAAAAATGATCCGAAAAAATGGAAAAAAGCAGTGCTTGCTAATATTGAGCCCGATAATTTGCCCGAACATTTTGGGGGGACTTTAGCAGATCCGGATGGGAATCCCCGATACACAACAAAGGTGGGTACAATGTAAATTTATTGACACAATTGAATTTTTTGAAAAAACTTTGGAACAATTACAAGTTATTGAAGTTATTAAAAAATTCAAAATGTTTTGTCCATTATAAACCAATAACACAGTCTGTTGGAAATAACACTAAAGTTAAGAGTTTTTTTTTAATAACAAAAAAAATAAAGAAAGTAGGAAATTGTGAAAAACGCAAAAATTTCTGATTTTTTAATTTTTTACTTGGAAAATTTTCAAAGGAAAATCTAAGTAAGTAAAGAAAGTGTTTCATTTATTGCGGATCAGGATAATGAATATGAAGAAGAAAAATTAGTACTTATATCCGTTAATAATAATCCGAGAAATAATCCAAAGTTACAAGAAACTGTAATTTTTTATAATTATTCTTTAATTTTTTGTTAAAAAAGCAAAAATTTTAGATATTTTGGTTTTTCACTCTACTCTTTACTGGCCATGTTGCTTAATTACAATTAATAAGAGTGTGAGTCGAGGGAAAATCTAACTTAAGTTTTGTTTTTTTTTATCTCAAATATTTTTAATAACGAAAGTATTTCATTTATTTCGGCTCAAGACGTACGAATGTGAAGAAAAACAATATTACCTATATAATCCATTAATAATCCTAGGAATAATAATTTAAAGTTAAGATTAAAGTGTTTTCTAATTTTTACTTCTAGTTTCTCATTTGTGCTATAAAAAATTATATTATTTATAAGTTATTATGTTTTGTTTGGTTATTAGTTTGATTATTGCTTATACTTTTTTGAAAATTGGAAAGTGCAATTAAGACGCTTTTTGTTGTCTTTATTTTGTAGTTCTAAATGCTTGTGAAGAGATTTTAGTATTCAAAAAAATTAAAATGAAACCAATACCTAATTACTAGTAATAATTGTTTAAAAGCTAGTACAAAATTACTATTTTTTTTAATAGGAGATTTTAATGAAAAATTCTGCAGTTTTTTGAAATTCTTTAACGAAAAGAAACAGTTCTTTGAAAGAAAGCCAGATTGAACGAAGAATCAAAATAAAATTACATCTATAATTTGTTTAAAGATTATTCTTGCAAAATTGAATTTCTTTTTTTAATTGCCAAAGGCGATTCTTACTGAAAATTAAGCTATTAGCTGTTTCAAAACTATAAAAACGCCAACGTCGCATATTCTCTCAAAATTAACTGTTATAAATTATTCATCCAGTTCAAAAAAATAATAGCTAATGTAATTTATACTTGCTATGAAAGGTCTAATTACTAATAACTAATATTTTTACAATTTTATCAATCTTATTTATAAATTAATTCGATAAAATGCGACGTTGGCGTTTTTATAGTTTTGAAACACCTAATAAATTGAATGAAATAAGCTGAAAAATCGAAATTAGAACAAAATGTAATTTTCTGCATTCATTAAAAAAAAGTTAAAATAAGTGAGAAAATAACTTGTTTCAAATTGTATTTTTATTTTAGATATTAGTGCCTATATTTACTCGATTTCGACTTGATTACATTTTTATTTTCGTTTTTTTTTTATACCAAGTACAATTTCCTCTGATTCAGAAAAATCCAGAAACCTAAAAAATTAATTTAAAATATATTCTGCAAAATTTCCTAAAATAGGCAAAGTTTTTTTTTGAAAGAATAACTTACATTTCGGGCATTGTTTTAACGAAATATTATGAATACGTCATTCTTAGGACAACTAAATTGATCGAAATGAGACAAAATTCTAAAACCAAATTTTCATTTAAAAAACTGGTCACAAACGGCACAACTGTAACAAAATAGGGCCACTTACTCAAAAACGAGATTAATCTCAATTGAACAAATTTTTACAGTTTTTGCATAAACTGAACTTTCTTTTCCTAAGCGCCATTCTTTTTGAAAAGAAAACTAAATCGCACAAAATAAACGTGAAAAGTTAATGTAGAACATATTTTTGTAATTTTCCGCATTGATAAAAAAATTTCCTAAAATAGCGAAGTTTGTATTAAAATCTTCCGTTTTCTGGAATAAATTCACTAGAATATAAATAACTTTTATATAAAAAAACTAGATTGATCTAAATAAGAATATAAATAACTTGTTTCAAAGTATATTTTTGTATAAATAATTAGTCCGAGTTCTTTTTAAAACTTGTTAAAAGGTTTAAAAATGCACTCAAGTTCACTCTTTGGTGCATCCCGAAAAGCTTGCTACATTATAAACGCGCCAAGAGTTTTCGCAATTGCGTTCAATGTGATAAAGAGGTTTTTGAACGAGTATACGCTAGAGAAGATACAAATTTTCAAAAATGATCCCAAAAAATGGAAAAAGGCAGTGCTTGCTAATATTGAGCCCGATAATTTGCCAGAACATTTTGGGGGGACTTTAGCAGATCCGGATGGGAATCCCCGATACACAACAAAGGTGGGTACAATGTAAATTTATTGACACAATTGAATCACAAGATTTAAACAATAATTCAAATGAACACAGGAATTCTATGCGTAGTTATTGAAGTTATTAAAAAAATTAAAAAATGTATACAGGGTGTCTGTCCACCATGGGGATTTCAGTTATTATGAGAGATACGAGGTCGGTTAAACTAGAGCAAAGTTGCGCATTTTTATGCTGAACAATTCTCATTTTAAGTTTTTGAATTATTGAAAAAAACGAAAATTTGTAGTTTTTGCTTTTATTTTTTCAAGCTAAAACCTAAAGAACTAGACGTTTTTAACTAGGAAGTTCTTCAGGCACTTTTTTACAAGGAATCTAAATCTGTCGTCATATTTTCCAAGGCGATCGTGATGTCAGAATTACAATACTTTACTTTGGTTTTTCTTTTGGACGCCATATTTGATACTTGTATTTTTGAAAAGTGTTTTTATTCCCGATTACAACGATGATACAAATGACGAAAAAAGCATTTTTGCAAAGAGTGCTTTGCAAAAAACGTCAACAATTTTGTTTTTAAACAAACTAGACTTTTTAGAGGTTTAAAAGAATTTGGATCTGGAAGGTTCACATTTTCGCCAAACAATAAGCTAGAATTTTATTCTTCGCAAAACAAAACAGGACAAAGTTATAAAATTGTGCTCGCATATCTAATAGAACTGTCAAAATTTTTGACGTTTTTTCCATAGCACTCTTTGGGAAAACGCTTTTTTCTTAATTTTAATTGGCATACAAGATTCGATCATATAATGTGATACATCATGGTAATTAGAAACAGAAACAGATTTAAAAAATACGAATGTCAAATATGGCGTCTATAAGAAAAACCAAAGTTGAGTGTTGTAATTCTGACATCAAGAACGCCATGGAAAAGGTAATGACAGATTTAGATTTCTTGTAAAAAAGTGCCCGGAGAATTACTTACTTAAAAACGTCTAGCTGTTTTGATTCTCGTTTAAAAAAATAAAAACAAAAATAAGAAATTTTTAACTTTTTTCAATAATTCAAAAACTAAAAATGACACATTAAATTTTCTTTCAAATAATTGTTCAACTAAAAATACACAACTTTGTCCTAATTTAAACGACCTCGTATCTCTTATAATAACTGAGATTCCCATGGTAGAGCTCGAAAAACGGACACCCTGTAGACAACTTAGTCCATATTTGTTTTGTCCCTTATAAACACTGTTGAAAATAAAGTTAAGTGCTTTTCTTAATCAAAAAATAAATAAATAAATAAATAAAAAAGTAGGAAGGTAAGGAGAAAGTTTAGCCTAACATTTAGTTTAACATTATTATTTTTTTATTGAAATAAAGTTGTGAATGACGCAAAAATTTCAGATTTTTTAGTTTTTTACTCGATTGTGTGCTGGCTATGAGATTGCTTTCTGTTGTCAAGGGTAAATCTAAGTAAATAAAGCTCAAGATAATAAACTTGAAGAAAAAAAAATAGTGGGTACTTATAATCCGTTAATAATAATCTAAGGAATAATCCAAAGTTAAAGAAATTGTAATTTTTATAATTAATGTTTTATTTTTTATGATTATTTAATTTTTAATAGCAAGTAATTATTTTCGGATATTTTTTATTTTTGGTTTTTTCCTTTTTACTAGATATATGAAAAAAAAATTTTTTATTACAATTGCAAATAAGTTTCTTCTTGTTGTGGTTTCACTTTTGTATTAAAAAAAAATTAAAAATTAGACCGATACCTAATTATTGCTAAACTGATTGGACTCATAAAAACATACAAAATAATATAGGTTCCTAATTAATTCAAAAATTATGTTTTTTATAAGAGAAAGTTTACAAAATCTCCAAAAATGGAGGGAGAAAAGAAACATTCCTTTGAAAGAAAGCCAGGTTGAACGAAGAAACAAAATAAAATAATTTTCATAATTTGTTCAAAGGTTATTCTCGTAAGTGATTTTTTTTAATTGCGAAGAACAATTCATACTGAAAAGTAAGCTAAATTCAACCAAACAAACTGAAAAATTAAAATTTTTGTAAGCTTTTCCTTTAATTAGAATAAAAATGCCAAAACTAGCGAAGTGTTTACTAAAAAATCTTGCAATTTCTAGCAATTATTAAACAGAATGTAAACAATTTTTTTTAATGATATTGAACGATTTAAGACCAATTATTGCATAAATTAACTCGACTAAAATTATATTTAGTTTAAGAATAAAAATTACATTTTTATTTTCGTTTTTTTTTTTGCACCAAACGCGATTTTCTCTGTTGATTCATAAAAAGAAAAAAATAAACTAAAACTTTAAATTCAGAATATATTTTGCAAAATTTACTAAAATAAGCAATTTTTTATGTAAGCGAATGCGATTGGCATTTTTTCCACGGAATAGTAATACAACATTCTTGAAACAACTAGATTGAAATAAGACAACAAAATAACTTATTTCAATGCATATTTTAGTATTGGTTGAGTTATTGACTCGATACCTTTTCGGCAATAGTTAAGAAGTTAAAAATGAAATATTGCCACATTTGTATTTTATTTCATTTGTTCTAGATCCCATTTCTTATATCAATTGAAAAAAATCTCTTTAAATAACTAAAACTTTTACTGTTAGACAAACAGATAAATTTTAATAAAAAATTAATTAATTGATTTTTTTTTAACAAAACCAAATTTTCATTTTAAAAGCTGGCCAAAACTTTGACAAAATAAGGCCACTTACTCAAAAAACGGGATTAATCTCAATTGAAGAAGTTTTTACAGTGTTTGCATAAACTAAGCTCTTTTCCTAAGGGCCATGCTTGTTGAAAAGTAAACTAAATCGCACAAAATAAACGTAAAAAGTTAAAATAGAACATATTTTCGTAATTTTCCGCATTGATAAAAAAATTTCTTAAAATAGTGAAGTTTGTATTGAAAAATCTTCCGTTTTCTGGAATGTATTCAGCAGAATATAAATAACTCTTATAAAAAACTAGACTGATCGAAATAAAACTATAAATAACTTGTTTCAAAGCATATTTTTGTATAAATAATTAAGTGGAGGTTTTTGAACGCTAGAGAAGATAAAAATTTTGAAAAAACGGAAAATTTGCCAGAGCATTTTGGGGATCTTTGGCAGATCCGGATGGGAATCCCCGAACAATATATTGACACAACCTTGAATTTTTTGAAAAAATTTCGGAAAAATCGCCAGGTTTCAACAATAATTCAAATAAACACGGCACTTTTGTTTGCATAGTTATTAGTAAAATTGAAAGGTTTTCTAAATCACAAAAAACAATAAAAAAAGTTGTTAGTTTTACGACGAGGAATTTTAAACAGATTATTAAGTTGTAAAAAAACGCAAAAACTTCGTATTGTTTAATTACTTACTGGCCATGAAATTGTTCTCTGTTGCTTAATTAATTAGAGTTTGACGTCAGTGTGTTAAAATCGCTAATTAAATTATGTCGAGAGAAAATCAAGTTATTGTTTTTTTTAATCTCAACTCAAATCAAATTTCAAAGAAAGTGTTTCATTTATTCCGGCTTAAAACGTTTAAATTGGAAAAAAATAAAGAAAACAAAAAAATAAAGAAAAACAAAGTTGAGAGTAATCTTTTTTATTAAATTTTTAATAAATGTTTCATTTTTTTCATTATGATTATTTTATATTAATTTTATTTCTGTTTTTGCAACAGATAGTAACTGTTTTCGTATATTTATTATTATTATTATTATTACTTCTGATTTTTCATTTGTGTTCTATGAAAAATTATATTCGGTGCTAAGTTCTTACTTGATACTTATTATACTTTTTGAAATTTTTGAAAAGTTCAAAATAAGCTTGAATAAATTTTTGTTTTGTTTATTTTGCAGTTGAGATTTTCTAAATCGATTAAAAAATACGATTACAAGATCATTTAAAAAATCTCCAAAAACAAGGCGGACTCTTATTATTTTTTAAAATAACCTGTAATTTGTTGCATTTATTTAAGAAAATTAGACAATTCATTTGTATTTGTATAACATTTCTATATTACAGGAAAAACCTTTAAAAAATTCCTAGTTATGTTTTAAAAATTCTGGAGCTACAAACTTATTTTGTTAACAACATTTTTATTGTTTTTTTTTATTTATTTCCTGTTCGTTATTTATTCAAAAAATTAAGAAAAGTTGAAACATTAAGAAATTTAAATTACCCATATTTATAAAAATAGTATTTATAAAAAAACCTTGCGATCCCTGGTGTTTTTACAATAGAATATAAATACATCATTTTACAATTTGATTGATCAGAATAAAACAAAATAACTAGTTTCAATGAAAATTTTTGCATAAATTAAGTCGATTCTCTTACAAATCTAAAATATTTACAAGGAAAATCAGCCAGTTTTGCAGTTTCTGGTAATTATTCAATCAAATGAGACAAATATATTCAGCTCACATAATAAGTCATTCAAAAATTAATCAATTTTAAAAAATACGTAACAGCTAATTTAATAAAATCGTGTGAAATCGTTTAAAATAAAATTGGCAGAAAAGTGGCACAAGTTTAACAAAATAAGCCAATTAACTCGATAGAACAAAATTTTACAATTTTTAGTTAAACCTTTTTTTCTAAGAACGATTATTGTTGAAACGTAAACTAACTGAACAGGATATCTATAAGATTTGGTAATTGTTTATTTGTCCCCCTTGTTTCAAGTGCTGTTTCTTATAAAGTATTTAAAATAAGCAAAATTTCAACACACTTAGCAAAAATTAAACATTTTCTTAAATAAATAAATATTTACTCTCATTGAAAAAATAATCCAAACCAAACAAAATAAACCGAAAAATTAAATTTTGAAAATATTTTTGCAATTTGTTACAAATTTCTATAATCGGCGAAAATTTTGCGATTTTGCAATTCAAAGCGACTGGAGAAAAGTGACCTGTGATTTTGAAATTAAGTTGGCGACACTGACCATACGACATATAAATGACAGTTGATGTTGCCAACATAATATTTAAATAAAAAAACATTTTATTCAAGAATTTAATTAAATGTGTAGCTGCAAACTGTACTCTTTTTTTTTGTTACTCCATTACCTATAGTACTTACCTCTTTACAGATAAACCAAGGCGGTAAAGTCCCCAAAGAGCTATACAAAACAACGTTCGACATTTCGTCAACCACTCGACAATTCACAACAGCTGTCATCAAAAAAGGCGAAAAGTTAAAACTTGATTTTATCGTAGTTGAGGAAGGAAGCTTCTTAAAGTAAGTATTTCCTACATTTTTTGACGTTATTTTTATTTTATCAATTTTTTAGATGGGAATTTCGCACAGAGGCACACGATATTCGCTTCGGCATAAGTTTAATAGATGCCGAAGGCAACGTCACTCCAGTTATCCATCACAAACGCGTGGCAGCACATCAGATAGACGAAAGCGGTGTCATCGCGTGCCAAGCACCAGCCACATGTACGTAAACCTCAACAATCAATAGAAAAATTATATTTTATTATCTGGAATAGTTGTGTTGGTAACATATTCAGTGGTGCCAATGGTAAAACCAGAACTGCCAACTGACACAACCATTCAGGATCACATTGTACTTTCATGTGTCTACCATATGGGGTGTTCAGTACTATAACGAAATAAGTCCATTTTGACGAATTTGAGTTACAAAGGTCCGAACTTTGCTAGTATTTTGCAAATTTGTTGTATGTTGAAGTGGCATGGTTTTTAGATAATGAGTAAAAGACAATGTAAACTATACAATAACATAGTTAGAACATTGTGAACTTTTGTTTGAAAAATAAATAAATAAAAGTTTGTATAAAATGCGAATTGGAGGAATGAAGTACAGAATTTATTTCCTTAATTTTATTAGGACTAAGCCGTGGCTGGTAGTTTTTTTCAAGAAGCTCTTTAATTTTTAGCCCGTTAAAGTTTTGTCCATCCAATATTAATAATGCCTTTTTCATCTGTTTTTTTCTAAAATGTTACTTTTTCATAACTTTTGCGCTCCCAGTGGTAGCGCAAAAAGTGAATATGATAAACTCAAAGGTGAACTGATGGAATCCTTTAATTAGAAATTAGTAGTAATCACACTATATACCGGGTGCTCAAAAACCGGCGCACCAACTCATTGGAGTGTGGTAGAGAATTGTTTACATATAAAGGTAAAAATAGAAAAAAAAATCTTTGGATTAAAGTTATTGATAAATAACGCATTTTAATTAAATGATATGTGGCAACGTTGTCTAACAGTCGTGATAGCAATAGAACTTGATCAACAATAAAAATAAAACCGTTTCCTAGGAAATAATTCCCAGTGTTGACACATCTACAAATTGTGATTTTTTTGATGAATTTTATTTTTTTAAAATTCAAAATACTGCTAAAGTCTGATAGCAAATTTAAAAATAATTATTCATTGTTGTGTTAGGGAACGATTACTTAGTGTGAAACATAAAACCATTAAAAAATAATGAAAACTGAAGAAGTTTACAAAATAAGTTTGTAGCTCCAAATTTTTTAAAATATAACTTTAGGAATTTTTTCAAGATTTTTTCCGTGATCTACACATGCTTCTTAACAGCGTACCACTGAGTTGGTGCGCCAGTTTTTGAGCACCCTGTAGATCGCCCAGTAGTCTTGACATCGAGGGGTTTTTGAAAATTTTGGAAAATGCTCTGCAATTTGCGGTGAGTTGTAGAAACACAACTAATATAATAGTAAGTGGTGATTTTAATATTAATTTTATGACAAATAGTAACAATACGTTTTCGGTAAAGCAAGTTTTTAATTCATACGGTTTCGTACAAACTATCAATAATCCGACAAGGGGCTTGAACTGCCTGGACAACATTTTTGCGAATTTTGGATACATAGATGCCTTCAACTATGATTTTTGTATTTCTGATCATCAATACGTTTCCAAATAAATAATACAGAAAAACTTATTTATGAAAAACACGAATATAGGAGAACGTATAGCAGATCTAATTATACAACGTTCACTCAATATTTAGAAACCACAACTTGATAATCTGTCAAAATTAACAACGACAGAAGACAAATTTAACGAATTGTTTAAAATATTTTTGGAGGGTTTTAATACCATCTTCAACTATACCTTCAAAAATAAAAATACAAACGCAATAAAATAAATTCATGGATAACACCTGATGTAAAAAAATCTAAAGAACAGTTAATGTTTATCTATTACGCGTATAAACAATATCCCACAGAACAAAATAAAGAACTGTATACGGAATATAAAAATAAACATCTACTGTTGCTAAACTCTATTAAAAAATCCTTCTATGAAAACAAAATTTCAGTATCAGACAATCGTATAAAAAATAATATGGTCTATTACCAAAAGTGTTACCAATCAATTAAAACTTCCCACAAATGTTAGTGTGGATACGTTTAATGATTTCTTTTTACATAATCCGGAAAATAGTATCAAAAATTTAACTAATGGACATAATGATTCTCATACTTACTTAAATAAAAAATATATCAAAACAAACGCTTCAATGTTTTTCCAACCCGTCATTGAAGTTGACATCCGTATAATAATAAATAAACGTAAACACAAAACGTCGGAAAATATATATGGTATAAGCATTCATTTACGTAAAGTGAGTGCTAGTCCTATTTTAAGTATTATTACAAATATAAACTGCTGTCTGAGCGGGTGTATTTCCATCAAAACTTAAAATTAGTAGAGTCTAATTAGAGAGTCTGTTAGTAAAAATTACCGCCAAATATCAATATTACCAGCATTTTCGAAAATATTAGAATCAGTAATGTGCCAACAGCTCGTAAACTTCTTAGAGAAAAATAAATACCTAAGTCAGCAACAGTTTGGTTTCAGAAAAGGCTTCACCACAACCGACGCAATATTGTCATTAGATAAAGATATTCAAAAAGCATTTGAAAATAAACAGACATATGTAGGTGTATTCACGGACCTTAGCTCTGCATTTGACTGCGTTGATCACGAAATTTTGCTAAATAAACTACGTATTAATGGAGTAAGGGGAACATGTCTAAAACTGTTTAGATCCTATTTGGAAGACCGACAACAATACGTGAAAATCAACGCATCACTAAGTAAAGCAGGACATATAAAATACGGGGTACCTCAGGAGTCCATACTGGGTCCTGTTCTCTTTCTAGTTTATATAAATGACTTGGAAAATTCTATGGACAAGAACATCCAACAATAATGTATGCTGATGATACGTCATTAGGTATTCCTATAGACAAGAAGTGGTACTGATTAAGGAAAGAATGATCAGAGATGCAGATGAGTGGTTTGCAGCTAATAAATTAGCCCTAAATATGCAACAAAAACAGTTACAAAAGTATTTGAACTTCAGTCGCAACTCAAACAAATTGAACACATAAAATTTCTTGGACTATTTTTAGACAACAAACTATGGTGGGCACCCCATGTTTATGAAGTTTGCAATAGGTTGTCCACAGCAGTATTTGCAAAGCGTTAACGAATATGCCGCTTTATCAACATATTATGCCTTGTTTGATTCACAAATAAATTAGGTACAGTATTTTATTGTAGGGAGACGCAGTCTACGTTCATCTCCAAAAGATTCGTTTTACAGAAAGCTTATGACACTATTTTCTCTTATTATATTTCATAAAGTTTACAATGTTAGAAAAAATATCTCAAGTTATCCTTCTTTGGCAGACGTGCATAGTCATGACACAAGAAACACAACAAATCTTGTTAATCCGTGTTTTCGGACAATTTAAGTATACGGCTTTATAACTCTCTACCTTAAAATCTAATAGATCATTTTCCTCTCAAAACATTTATAACTGAATTAATAAATATGTTAACTGAGTGCAGCCTATACAGTATTAATGAATATTTTTCCCTGTTTTAAAGTAGATAAATATAATGTGGCCCAATCTATATAGTGTGAGTGTGTGTGTTATCAAGTTATCATTATATTTTTATCTTACTGACAGGCCGATGTATTTCAATATCTTCCGGCAATAAACTTATTATTATAGTCCGAAAATTCATGATCAAAAAGGTGTGTTTTCTCAAGCTCTAAATTTGAAAACAAATTATTTTTAATGTAAATAAACAAAATAAATATTTTGTAAATATTTATAAAGTCGGCGTTTTGGTGAACGGGACACTAAGGGTAGCAGCCCTTAAAAGTTTTTATTTTTATGTACTTCATTCAATGGAAGTGGTCATAAATTAATGATATTTTTACAGTAGTCTCTAAGTGTGACGTAAATATTATATAATTTTTTAGTTGTTTTAAATGGAAACACAAGAGCCTGAATCACTATTTTAACATTTTTGTTTAATAAAAACCACCCCTTTAAAAATATTGTCACCAACTTCCCGTTGATGACAATATTGTCTTCAAATTTATGGAAAATACGTAAAATGAAATGTCAGATGTAAATTTATAATTTTTTATATTAATTTACATTTAAATTGTTCACAAATTTTCGGTGTTATAACAAAATTGTTTAATAACATTTAAATAAACCAGTTTATTGCATTTGAAAGAGAGGATTTTATTTCACATACGTTGCAATATTTTTTTTCTTATTTCTTTATAACATTGAACACTCCATATATTTATTATAAAATTTTCAGATACTGTGACTTTTGACAACACCTACAGTCTTCTAAGAAGCAAAAAAATCCACTATGAAATTCACATCGCACCTCCATTGGGCAAACTTGATATTTTACCAAACGAAGATGAAATTAACGGAAATGTGAAGAGTGAAATTGCAACAACAAGCGCCCAATAATAATTATTATAATTAAAACAATTGGTAAATAATTTTGTTATGATTTATTGTTATGGAAGTGTGTAATAAATTGATTATTCATCGGTAAACAACAACTCTAAAAGTTCAAGCTTTTCGCATTGGTCCCCTTCCAGTCTTTGTGGTTGGTTCCAGCGCAAAACTGTTGGTAAAACCATCAGTTTTGTCTTCTTGTCTTTCCTGAAGGGACAATTCATGTCCTTCCAACTAAAAAAAAAACAATTACTTACATCCCATGTCAGTTAATAGTAGAATTTTGCAATAGCGCATTTAAATTCAGGGTTTCTGGAGGCTTTTCTTAACTCAAAACATGTAGCTGGGATTTAGTTTAACACAGAATTCTTTTCTGAAACAGAAACTCTCAATTTCTGTTCATTCAAATGCGCTGTTGCGATTCTACTATAAACTGAAATGGGATATACAGAGTGGGTCACTGATATGGGCGTGCTCAATTGCACCTACACTGTCAAAGATATCGAAATGGCACAGCAAATGGGAAGTCAAAGTGCACGTTTTAAAATTATTTGGCCCTATACAGGGTGTTTCATTTTAACAGTACAGCCTTTAACATGTTTTTTTTAAATGTATATATTTAAATCTGCACTTTTTAGGGCTTTATAAAACACTTTAGTTTTTGCAATATGCTTTAACCATTCAGAAGTTATTTAATTCTTTCTACAACTTGGTTTTCCAGATATTGAGTTGGGATTTTGTCTTTGAGTGAACAACTGTCGGGGGTATCTTTCGGCGACAAGACTGTCCATTTGCTTTGTAGCACTATCAGCTGTGAAACATTCCTTTTGGTAAACTTTGAAGGAGCATAACTTGATTTTTTCAAATAGCACCCTCTGTATTTTATTACTGAGTAGAAATAGAAATAGAAATAGAAATAGTTTTATTGGTATCTAAAAACAGTGTGTGATAATACAAGTCAATAAAATAAGAAACATACAAACTAAAAAAAAAACAAACTTACAAGTCACTAAAATTATAGCGAAAATATTCATCAAAGTCATAGACACAATTCATAATTAAAAAATCTTTTAGCTTTCTTTTAAAAACATATAAAGGTAAATTACAAAAAATAGTTGGCAACATATTATAAAATTTAGTGCAATAATATCTTGTTCCAGTTTGGTTCCGTTTTAGGCTATTGAATTTTGGAATGAGCTTATCACCAATACGAGTATTATAAGCATGGATTTCAGAATGGTATCGAAAAGTTTGGGTATTTTGTTTCACATAAAGCAGACAGTGGTATATATATATGATGGTAAAGTCAAATTTTTTTGAGTTCGAAAAGTGGATCTACAGTCTGCTCGATATTCTAAACCACTTATAATTCGAATTATTCGTCTCTGTAATGAGAACAGTCGTTGCCGACAAGAAAAATGGCCCCAAATTAGAATACTATATGAAAGAACTGACTGAACAAGGGTAAAGTATGCAACTCTAACAGTTGATAGAGATATATTGTTCACTAACTCTCTAAATAAAAATGTTAAATTGCTTAGTTTCGTTGCAAGCGTGTTACCTTGATGGTCCCATAGTAACTTGTCATCTATAGTGGTACCTAAAATATTAGTAGACCTTTTGAAACTTTCATCAATGTTACTGCAGTTTCTTAATGTAAACAACATATCAACTGTTTTTGTTGTATTCAAGCCCAGTTGATTCAAAGAAAACCATTTGCTGGCCAACAATTTCGCTTGATCACTGTTTGCTGTAGCTGTGTCCAAGGTCTCACCACTGTTGAGTAGTGACGTATCATCCGCAAATAATGTCACTTTGGTGTTCTTTAAACAATATGGAAAGTCATTAACGTATATTAAGAAAAGTAAAGGACCCAAGACAGATCCTTGAGGGACACCACACTCAACAGGAAGACTCTCAGACACGGTATTTTTAAAGTTGACACTTTGTTGTCGATCACTTAAATACGAAGATAATAATTTGCAACTATTTGGAAGAATATTATAGTAGAACATCTTGCGAACTAATATGGTATGAGAAACACAATCAAATGCCTTACTTAAATCAAGGAATGTGGCTTTTGCAAACTTTGCATTTTCAAAACAATCATGAATCTCGTTCGTAAAGTCCGTAATGGCATCAACTGTGCTTCTTTGTATTCTGAAACCAAACTAATGTGGACACAATAAATTATTATCTTCAAAGTGTCCTGTCAATTGCTGGATTAAGACTTTTTCTAGTATTTTTGAAAATATTGGTGATAACGAAATGGGTCGAAAATTGTTAATATCATTTTTGTCCGATTTTTTATGAACAGTATTATTCAACATCTCATTTTACATCTTTCTCACCTCTTAAATTTTTTTCCAAAAGTTGATAGTTTCGAAAATAACTGGGTTTTTCTGAAAAATGCACATAAAGTCTCTTGGATACCAACGTAATGTGCCATGTAAAACCATAAATTCTGACGTAACAACATCAGAATGGCGTTTTTTGTACGTGACGTTTTGATTTTTTTGTGAAAATGAATTTTTCATGAAAATTGCATACACATCTCATCGAGATATAATCTTTAATTTTGACACGAATCATTAAATAAAAATAAAAGAACGACGACATTACCAGAAAAAATATGTAAGAAAGTATTATAAAGGCTTTTCGTAGAATTAATCATGGCACATTAGAAGTGGTGAATTTTTAAAAAGAATTGACCAATGTATTACTTTATTGCTTAAGAATGCCGTCATTTTAAATAGTTTTGTAACTGCAAGTAATATGTTATCGCTGTTGATTTGTTATACCTTGGTTTTTAATTTCCTTATTTCTCCATTGTAAATTTCTGTCATTTCTAATTAATAATTTCTTGTCAAAATTTTGTTAAAATTTATGTGTAGATAAGATTTCTAGGTATGCATGTTACCCGAAAAATTTATTTTCATAATTAAATCAAAATGTGACTTACTATAAATGCCATTATGACATTAGTAGGACAAAATGTATTGTTTCTCATAGCAGGCTACATTAGTATCCTAGAGATTTTGCGTGCATTTTTCAGAAAAATCTAATTATCTCCTTAACTATCAACTTGTGGAAAAAAACTAAAGAGGTAAGAATGGTGTAAAATAAGACGCTGAATAATAATTAGTAATAAAATACAAGGGGTGCTGTTTAAAAAATCAAGTTATGGTCCTTCAAAGTTTACCAAAATGAATATGTCACAGCAAGGTGATGCTACAAAACAAATGTATGGTCTTATCACCAAAAGATACCTCAGACATTTGTTTATTTACGTTTATCCCAAAAAACAAAGGCACTGCGATTTTTTAATAATGTGCCTACAGACGCACAAAATTGTAGAAAAAATTAAATAACTTCTGTACGGTTAAAGTAAGTTGCCAAAACTAAACTGATTTTAAATCCTAAAAAAGTGCAAAATTTAATATGTATAAATATACAAGGAGAGACATTAAAAAAAACTATTTTAAAGGCTGCACTGTAAAAATGAAACACCCTGTACAGGGCAAATAAATTTTAAGACGTACACTTTGACTTCTCATTTGCAGTGCTATTTGATTTATTTCGATATCTTTGACAGTGTAGGAGGAATCGAGCATGCCCATATCAATGACTCACCCTGTACAGGCTGATACTTTTAGGGCCTACATTAGAAACTTGTTAACTTCTAATATAGCTAGAGCTTTAAAATTTTGTATACGATCTAAATCGACTATTACAAGTTGATCTGGATTATTTTCAAAATGGCTAAGCTTTGGGAACTACGAAAAATTGGCGCCAATTTAAAATTTTAAATAGTAACCACACATTTTTATTGCATAGTTGAATTCACCTTCTCAAGCTGAGTGAAATTTACCCAAGTTGTTGGTACTTGTCTGTCAGAGTTTTTGACATATGTCAATTTTTTTGTTAAAATTTTCATTTGCAAGGGTTTATCTAAGATATTACAGCTCTTGAACCCTTTGCGATAAGTGAATAATTTCTTTGTATTCGATAATCGAAGGTTCGAAGAGTTTTCTAGAATTTTCGAAATTGTCAACCGTCAAAATTCATGGCTAGTATGATTTTTTTTAATGGTTTTCAAAAAACTGCTATAACTCAGTGTTTTCAAACGGAACAATATGATGACTTTTATAAATACGTTCTATACTTATCTCTTAGTTTTTGAAAATATTACAAAAACGAACTTTACTACGTAATTTTCATAGCTATTCAAGTAAACCTTGTAAAATGGTCAACAATTGTCAAATTTCAATATTTTATTTTTTCAGCTGGTTCATTATTGAATAAGTAGTAAAACAATAATATTTAATTATAGTTGATTATAATTTAGTGAATTATGAAAAGTAACTCAAGTCAGTCTGCCATCGAATTTTAAACTTCTTGAATGAAAATGGTAACCAAATCGAACATTTCTTTTAAATAAGAGCACAATTTTATCGTATTTTTCCAAAGATTACTTGATTAAAAATGAAAATGATTATAATCATTTTTTAATCGTCATTTTCAAAAAATCACAGTAGCCTTGCAATTTGACAGTTGACAATTCTAAAGACTTGAGAAGACCCTTTAAACCTGTAGGTATCAAATGAAAAAAAAAATCATTTATTGTAAAGAGTTCAAGGGTTGTGATATTTTAAATCAACCCCTGCATATGAAAATTTATATAAAAAAATGAATAAAAAACTATGACAGGTAAGCACTAACAACTAGAGTACATTTTACTCAGTTTCAAGAGGCAAATTTAAAAATGCACTAAAAATAGGTGGTTACTATTTAAAATTTCAAACTTGGCGACAATTTCTCGTAGTTCCGGAAATTTAATCATTTTGTAAATAATTTATTTGAATGGTCAATTTTGATTGTATATAAAATCTTAAAGCTCTAGTTATATTATAAGTTAAATAGTCTCTAATATAGGTCCTGAAAGATTTAGCCAAGTTTTTTTCAAATCAATGCTTACAAGGGCCTATCTCCAACCTGGACGTAAATAAAATGTCCCTGGTATTGTGTCTTATCTAACGCTTCTTCAATCACTGGAGCCGCTACCAATTATTTAATCATTTTTTATCGCAAAGTTGTACATAACCCCACTTACCTCGAACACAGTCATCACACCAGCTCTCCCCTGATGGTAGTTTTGAACCACCAAAATAAATGTGGACTAATTCACCCTGACTGTCGAAATTTTCAATAAATTTGCAAAAGTTGTCGTAACCTTCAACGTAGTGTTTCTTAACCATTTTTTTATTGTGACTTGGCGAATTAATTGAATTGTGACAGTGAAGTGGGGGCGTATGATCTTAGATATAAAGTTTCTGATATCTTATCTGGCTCATTGAACGAAGGAATGCACTATTTGATAAACAAACTAACCTAAAAATTTGACTCATTTGTATTTTTATCTAGTAAATTTTGGATTTGATCAACTGAGGGTTGGTACTTGTCGATGAAGCGCCATCTGCCCATAAATTTTAAATTGGTGTGTTTTTTATTTATTATTTTTTTTTATTTTTACTTTTTTATTTGTAAATGTTTGTGTGTCGTGACTTTAATAATTAAGACGTTGAATATCAAAGGGACAAAGTGCCATTTTCTCCTAAAATGAGTTTATGGCGTAGAAAAGAACTAAAATAATGTTACAAAGGAGCTATGTGCCAAAAATATTTCTACAGTTGTAGATTGTAGATACAATTGTATAAGTTGTAAAAATGGGTAATATGAATAAAATATAGCAAAAGCTTTTGCTGTAGTTTTATCTCTTTCTCATTCATGAAATATTAATTATGTCTATCTTTTACTCTTACTAGAAATAGCATTTGCTTCACTTTATTAATGGGTATTTGGATTAACAATACATTTTCCAATGATAGATTCGACTTTTTTAAATAACCTGGAACATTAAAATCACTGAGATCTAAGTACGTTTGAGCGGGGTGTTTAGTGCGTACTGTTAGGTTGGTAGTACTCCCGCGCTTGTAATCCTTTGCACCTGTCATGTTTTGTGGTTCTGTCAAATCCGAATTCAAAACGTGTGGTGTTAACTATTTACGATTAATTTTCTTTAACGACGTTTGTAAAGTGTTAATAATCGTTTTTAGTTTGTGTTCTACTAATTATTTACTGTCGATAGTGGATTTGTTTCTGGTCACTTGAAACTGTGCTTGAAGACATTCACGAGACGAAGATTTTAAAGAATTTTTACAATTCTTCTCAGGTAAATGCAAATATTCCTAGTTGATTATTAATACGGGCTTAATCCCAAACATTGTGATTCATCAAAACGAAAAATCAAACGTTTTTTGAAGGAAAAAATAAAATTTGGTCCGGTACTACTTGGATGACGGAGTGTTAGTTTTTCACTTAATTATTGGCAGGAAATAGCATATTAGAGTTAATCTAAGGGGTGGATCTAAGGTATAGTTTTCACAATATTTTCCTATACCTAAATTTAACCGTTTAAGAAATATTTAGGGTTCTTTTAACCTTTTTTTTTAACCTTTTAATCTGTCATTTTTTTAAATTTGGAAATATTTTTCAGTTCATTTGAAAAAGATCTTTTCTTTGGAGATTTCAAATTTTCAAAAAAAATGAATAACAAACCCCAAAATTTTAAAATCAAGTTTACAGAATTTTAAGCACCCATAACCATTTTTTTCAAATGAAATGCCACACGTTTTATTTCACTAAATGGTAGAGAATTTAATTCTGAATCGATCTGTATTAACATTCCCTACGTACCTATGTTAAATAGTTTTTCAAGTTACAATAAAAAATGTGAGAAATTAAAGTTTTTTGTTTTTAGAACTTTCAATACTTTTAATGTGGGGTTTAGACGGAACAGCCTGTATAATATACTATAATTTAAACAAAATTAAATAAAAAACAAATGTTCATGAAAAATAATTAGCTTAATTTCATTTTATAAATAATCGTTTTATAATTTTTAGAAGGTTTTTCAGATAATTCGAGAATTTCTGGTTGAGAGTTCTCGAGTTTTAAGAAAAAAAGTCGAGATATGGAAATTTCTAGTTGTATTCTCTCCTGGAATAGCACGTCTGGTTAAAATAAATTATTATTAATTAAATAATGTTGTAATTTTCGACATTTAGTGATTTTTAGCTTTTTTCCCTTAAAACTCGTTTTTGCGTAATTTTATCAAAGTCTGATTGAAAGTTCCATCCAGTACATCTTCTGGTAAAAATGCAATTATTTCGAGATATTTCATATAAATGCGCTAAATGTTTAGTTCCATAAGGACAAAAATAACACAATATTTAACTAATTTGGTTATTTTAGACAAAAACAATTTCTAAGATAAAAGTCTGTTGACTTGGCTTAACTATTTTCGACATATTTAAGTGCATTTCGCACAGTTGTTCATAAAACTTCGGGTCCAAAAAAAACTTGTTAAAGCCGGATGATTTAATATGTTTATTTGTTCCTCACTTGTAAACGTCAATTATCCGATCTGTCTAATCACTTCGAAACTTCACTTTTACAAGTTAGCTACTAGTAAAACTGACAGGAGCGCCAGTTATAAAATTAACACGTTCGCAACGTTATAAATTACGTTGTTGTCAAGTCGTTTCCACAGTAATTTTCTACAGCATTTTGATAAATGTTCGAAAATAGCCACATTTTTTATTCAAATTTTATTAATAACTTTCATTTTGTTTACAAGTGAGAAACAAATAAAGTATTGTACAGTATACGCAAGGTAACCGTTTTTACTGGCTCCAGGAGGTGACAGGCTCGCCTTCGGCTCGCCAGTCATTCCCTCCTTTCGCCAGTAAAAACCGTTTTACCTTGCTAATACTGTAAAATACTATTTTTTGGCCACGAAATTTGGTGAACAATTTGTAAAACATTTTTTAGTGTGTCAGTGTATTAGTCACCAATTTTCTTAAAGTTTCAGTCTCCTAATTTTTTAGTTATTTGGTTTTTCTGTTACATGTTTTCACTATTTAAGGTTATCAGTTTTTCACTTTCTTAGAATGTCAAATTTGTACCTAATTGTTTATATAGTGTCTCTTCCTTAGTTTCAAAGTTTTCAGTTTTCCCATCTCCTATTTTTTTTAGTTTTTCGGTTCTCGTAGTTTTTTAGTCTTTCAATGTATCATCTTCAGCTACCTCCAATTTTTTAATGTAATTTTTTCAGTTCATTGTCTGAATCTATAAATTCGCAATTTTTTGTTCAGTTTTTATAGCTCATTATAGGGACCTCAATGTTAATTTCGAAGTCACATATCTGCGAACTGAATACTTTCCCAAAATATTTTTTTTGTGTGAAATTTTTTTCTCAATTTATATAACCAATTTCGCAAAAAAGGGAATTTTTTTTTGCATCTCGAAAATTTACAACACAAATTATGACAGGTTACAAAAGAACGGTAATTTTTGCAGGAATGCTAATACAGATCGATGCAGAAAAAAATTCTTCTTCATCTAGTAAAATAAAAATTGTGACATCCCATTTAAAAAAATTAAGTTATGGCTACTTGAAATTATTCAAACTTAACCTTAAAATTTTTGGGTTTATTAATTTCATTTAGAATTTCGGACACACTGAAGAACAGATATAGGTTTTTTCTATTTAATTCTCGAAATACGATTTCAAAATCTCTATAAATAAAAGAATTGCTGATTTTTTAAATGACAGGTGCAAATCCAAAAATTTTCAAATAATCCTAAATACCTTGAAAACGGTTAAACTTAGGTATAGAGAATGTTAATTAAAATTCCTATAAAATAACTGAACTAATTCAAAAACGCACTAAAAAACATAGCCTTCCATTTAAAATAAAAAATTGATAGCGACTTCTGGTATAACCGAAAGTGCCGCCATCTTGAAAATCTTTATTAGAAATTTCAGTACTTTTCATGTGTGGTTTAGACGGAACAGCCTGTATACAATAATATTTTTGCTTATTATTTATTCTTTTAACCATTTATTGAGATAAATTAAAATAATGATGTCTTATGTGGTCGCTTTTAAAACCTCTTGGCTTTTCTGGCATTTTCCCTCGTGACACAATAATCCTTCCTCACACACAACACTATCTGACAGTTGATTGGGCATTGGAACATTTTTCGCACACGTTTCGCCCTCTCCTTAAAAAAATATAGTTATTTACTACACAAAACGATAAAAAAAAATGTTTATCTACGAGTAAAAAGGTTCAAAAGGGATGAAGTCACGAGTAGCACAGTTTTACTGAGTTATCTTTCGGTTATATAACGTTTTGTAACCGCAATACACAAATCTAACCATTGGTTATGTTAGACTCAGCTTATATAACGGTTATCTAACCATGGTTATGTTTAGCGTCTTTAACCATGTTAGATGACCGTTATGTTTCTTAAGCAATATGGCCCAAGCTAGATTTAGATTATATATAGTGGCGGTCAGCTCGATTTGCGTGTGCGTCATCAATTTCATTTTTTCATTACCAACACAAAGCTATAAAAAATTATCAAAAACAATGCAAATTTAAACAGCTAAGGGCTATCTAAGGGTAGTATCCTTGAACATTAATTTACATGTGCACTTCGACAACACCGTCAAGTGTCACGAATTTGTCAACCTGACATTGACAGTAAATTATAGACGTCGTCTCATGGTTGTCGAAAGTGTTATCGGTGTTAATCGCAAGTATTTTCCGTTCGTTTATTGTGTTTTGTGATTTGCGTTTCGTTAGGTTTTTGATTCTGCGTTTATTAGTTCTTGTTTTGTGAATCTGTATTTTTTGTAACAACTCAGAATTTAAACACTTCGTAACTTCAAAAAATATTTGATAGTTTGTCACCGCTATGACCCTGCTATGTAAACGTAGTGACAGAAATGTCAGATGACGCACGCGCAAATGGAGCTAAGCGCTACCATATCAGTGTTCTAACCATGGTTATGTCTAGTGTATACAGCAAAGGTTATGTGACGGTTATATAACTGCTATGTATGTAATGGAATATAGCGTATGCTAGAATCAGTTTATTTATCGGTGATCTAAGCATGGTTATGTTAGAGTTATATGTAATATTCAATGGTATTTTATAATACTAATTACAAAGCAAAATAAGTGATCTAAGAAATTTTTAGTTATCTACCGCGCGTAGATAACGGTTAACTAACAGTTAGCTTATAAAAGCGTCACATTTGGGAGCTGGCGGTTATAATGAAAGATTGCGTCTCGATTATATAAGTGTAATACTAGGGATTTCACGAGTAGATAAACATCTTTATCGTCGTGTATAATACAACATTTTTTTCTGTAGCAGGACTTCATGTTTAAGAGAAAAAAGTTATTGTTAACGCTTTAAATTAATAGATTGTAATTTGTAAATTTAAGAAAAAAAATAAATTTAAAACATTTAGGAAATAACCTCTGCTATAGAAAAAATAGTCTTACTGTTGTTTTTCTAATTTTGTAGAAGAAAAAAATTCATTCTTACCGATGATTTTTTTACAAAAATCGCAGCAAAGACAGTGCCCTCCTTTCGCCTTAATCTCTCCAGGGCCACATTCGGTGATTGGTCGGCAATCTATTGTATCACAAGCACTTGAAATACAACTTAATGATAACGCATTATCAATTAACACAACGGATGATAATGCTATTAAAGCAGTTGAAAATATTAGTGTGTTCATTATTACGTGTTTATGGTAGTGAGCACAGATTTTCAATGTTGTGTGTATTTATGTAAAATCACACGATGGGATTCCCATTAGCAATGTCAAGTGTTGCATCATGTATTGGGTTATTTCAACTTTAAATTCATGTTTTACGATTTTTGGCAGCATTAAGATTACACAAACCATTGGTACATAATTTTATAATGTGTAAACCAGACCTAAAAAATATATACAGGATGTCCCAGCGAGTAGGTAAAGTCTATTATTCACTTCTAAATATTAGAAAAGTAATAATTTTATTGTCATTTAAAATTATTTCCAAATATACAGAGTGTTTGTGAAATGAGATATAATACAAACTTATGTTTTTTAAAATAGAACACCCTATATTTTTTGCATTTTTTGATGTAGCTTTTAAAACTAATGAATTTAACTTAAACTTTTATTGGCCGATTTTGCTTGGTTTTTAAAGTATTTTAATCTTTTCAACGAACTCACGCTCATTTTAAAAATGTATTACTCAAAAACTAAGACTTCTAGAAAAGTGTGACTTTCACCACTTTAAAGTAGAATGTTTAAGCTCTAAGAATGTATTTTTTCTTAGCTCATTTCGATCAAGAAAATAAAAAAATTAAGAGGTTTGTTAAAACTTAAATAACTTAAAAAATTTAAATGAAACACCCTATTTTTTTATTTTTGCATCTAAAAGACCTTAAAATTGTTTATCTATAAACAATAATACTTAAGTATCTCTTGGTGATTACTTAAAAGACATTTAACTTTAAACATTAAAAAAATCATTAAAAATTATTAATTATTCAGTGGTCGAAAAGTAAAATTTCCAACTAATAATAATTGTAACATTGCTCTTAGGCCATTATTTAAAATTTAATATTTTTTAAACACAAATATCTTTAATTATTAACTTTAGGCATTTGAAACTTTGTTTTTAGATAGACAATTTAATAATCTGTCTAAAAAGCTGATCGAATATAGAACTACTTACAACATAGGACACACTTTAGTCATAAGTAAGAAGATGCACTGCCATCTAACGAGAAAACTTCGAACGTAGCTAACCGCTACACTTAGTTTCTGAGTTATACATTTAAAAAAAAGTAATACAAATATTAATAATCATTACAATTTTTATAAAAATAATAATATTATTAGTAAAAACAATAATTGTTATTATTATAATATATTGTTTTAAAAAAAAATAAAATATTTCAGAAACTAACCAAAATCAACCAATAAAAGTATAAAACTTAACGACAAAATCATTAGTTTTAAAAGCTACATCTAAGAATGCAAAAAATCTAGGATGTTCCATTTAAAAAAACGTAAGTTTGTATTGTAGCTCATTTCCGAAACACCTTGTATATTTGAAAATAATTTTAGGTGAGACAGGGGATTAGTATCTATGGCTTAGGAAGAAAAAAAGTTATTACTTTTCTAACATTTAGAGGCTAAATGGACTTTACCAACTTGCTGGAAACCCAGTATAAAAATTTTTTTGAAAAAAAAATTCTTATTAAAAACGTAGTTCAAATTACGAAATTCAAGACGTTTGGATTTTAGAGTCGTTCGGATTACAGGGGGTTCGGATTATCCAAACATTACTGTATTTTGTAATTTTTTAGTTAGTCTTTTTAATTTAGCGTTTCTAGTTAAAAAAATTTTGAATTTAGATTCAATTCGGCAATTTTTTAGCTAAAATATTCGAAAAAAGCAAATTATAAATAAAAAAAAAAACATTTTATGGTTTTCTCAAAATATTTTGGTGTTACCTAATTCAATGAAGACTCAAATACAGTATAAGATATTATTTTGGAGTTTTATTGACTTACTGTTGACAACTAAAAAGGTAAACATTTTTTGAATTGACAAAATTGGAATAAAATTGTGCCTACACAATTTTTTAAATTTTTATTATCATAATAAGTATAAAATATAATAAACATACTGAGGATCTGAATCATTAAGCATAATTTTCATCATAAATCTTTTCCGTAAGGCAGTTACACAAATCCATGGGTCTTTGACATCACTTTGGTACCTTTTTCCTCCATATCTAGCAAAAACAAAGAGATAATTAGTTTTTTGGTATAAATCACAAAAAAAGCATTCAAATAGTTCCTTATTAAAATTAAAAACAGAGCAAAAATCACCCTTCACTTTTCAAAAAAAAACGTACCTATTTTTGGTACAGAAATACAGATATACAGGGTGATTCAAAAGTACAGGTTCTATGACAAAAAATTTTTTGAGACTTGTTTCACGAGATACAGGCTGTTTGTGAATTGCGCTTACACATTTTAACCATAAATATCCAGTTATTTTGATCTTGATGTTTTTTTTGCCATATTTCATCTTAATGATTTTTTTTATTGATAGGCAAGTAAATAAATATTTTGATAAAGATGTTTTACTCAAACTTTCTGCACAATTTTGATTCGATTGCAACAAAATTTTGCTCAGAAACAAGCAATTAACAACTCAAAAAGACCGCAAGTCGTTTTACATCAATTTTTAATTTTATATATTTTTGTTAGTACAGTGGAAAAATTAAAATTGATCATATTTCGGCAAATATCTCTAAAACTGCGAATCGTAGTTCAAAAATAAAAATATATTTGAAATCCGCAAACAATTGTACGTCAGATAGGAACATTTTTAAAATAAATTTTTAGTTATTGTAATCTTGATAATTTTGTTATTGATAGGTAGGGAAATTAATATTTTGGAAAAATTTTATTCGGATTTTTTTTACACAATTTTGACTCGTTTTCAACAAAATCTTGCTTAAAAACAGGAAACAAACTGTTAAGAAGGGTCAAAATTTGCTTTAAATCAGTTTATAATATTTTAGACTTTGTTTATTTTTGGTAGATTAGAAACATTAAGATCGACAACATTTGCTAGAACGAATCCTAGAAGAAAAATTAAGTAACATTTAAAATCTTTAGACCTCAGACAATTGTAGAATTCTACGTCAGACATAAATATTCAGTTATTGTGATTTTGATGGTTTTTTTGTTGATAGGTATAGGTAAATAAATATTTTGACTAAGTTGCTTTATTCGAATTTTCTCCACAATTTTGTCTCACTTGCAAGAAAATTTTACTCAGAAACTAATAATAATCTCTTAGAAAGCACAGCTAAAAGTCGTTTTATATCTGTTTATAATTTTTTATGATTTTTATAATTTTAGTACATTGGAAAAATTAAAATTGGCCATATTTTTTAGTTGTTGTCATCTTAATGATTTGTTTTATTGATAGGCAAGTAAATAAATACCTGGTAAAAAAATTAAGAACTAATGTTTTGTGATGTACAAAACAATTAAAGAACTTGCAAATTTGACAATAAATTAAATTCGACATAGAAAACAAAAGAGCAAAAATGGATAGCATTGTTAAGGAAACCAAATTAAAAAATACAGGGTGTCCGTTTATCATTTTAAATTTTTTAAGCGAAAATTAAAAGAACTAGACGTTTTCAAGTAGGACATTCTTCAGGCAATTTTTTCAACAAATTTAAATCTGTCATTACCTTTTCCATGACATTCTTTATGTCAACACTCAACTTTAGTTTTTCTTATGAACGCCATATTTGATACTTGTTTTTTTATAGATCTTTTTGTCCCTTAATTAACAAAAAAGCGTTTTTGCAATGAGTGCTTTGGAAAAAACGTGAAAAATGTTGTTTAACAAACTAAATTTTGATAGTTTTAATAAATATGCGAGCAGAATTTTTATAACTTTGTCTTGTTTTGTTTTTACGAAGAATTAAATTCCAAAATTAAGTGTTGACATCAAGAACGCCTTGGAAATTACGATGACAGATTTGCAGAAATGTGCCTGAAGAACGTCCTAGTTAAAAACGTCTAGTTCGTTTGGTTTTTGCTTACAAATTTTCGTTTTTTTTTCAAATTCAAAAACGAAAAATGACACATGAAATTTTAGATAATTGTTCAGCATAAAAATGCGCAACTTTGCCTTAATTTATCCGACCTCGTATCTCTGATAATAACTGAGATCCCTATAGTGTTACTCGAAAAACGGACACCCTGTATGTCAAAATTAAGTTGCTGGTGCTTAACTGAACGTCTTTTATCACCATACGAGAGTTTGTCTGTCACTTTTGAATCACTCTGTATTCACCTTTAAGGAATAAAATTTACATAATATAAAAACCTCAAAAAAATTTAAACTTTTAGATCAAATTTTTGGTCGTAAAAATTTTACGAAACAAATAATAAAAAATTACTTAGGTACTTACCATAAAATAACGCAGCGATATTTCCCTACTTCTCGCCCTTCTTTCTCCTCCAACAATCTTCTAATATCACAGAATCCATTTTCTTGAGCAATTTCAACTTCCCCACCCCTTGTACTAACCCCAAACATAATCAACAACTTGACAACTTCTAAATGCCCCCCTTGACACGCTAAATAAAGCGGAGACAAACCATCACAATTCTCACATTCAGTACTGGCCCCAAACTCGATTAAAGTATTTGCAATTTGGACAAAACCCTTCGAACAAGCCAAATGTAACGGTGTCATACCTTCCCCATTAGGAATATTGACATTAGCATCAGCCCCTAGCAATAAATTCGTGACGGTTTCATGTCCTTTGAAAGAAGCCCAATGAAGTGGAGTCCACCCCTTATTTGTAACATCTTCAATATTTGCACCCGAGACAATCAATCGTTTAACAACCGAAACGTGCTCTTTCTGACACGCTAAATGCAAAGGGGTGAACCCTTGTTTCGTCACTGTTGAAACTTTCGCCCCCAATTCGATTAAAATTTTGACCAGGTTTGGGTGATTTTGTTGACTTGCCCAATGCAAAGGGGTGAAACCACGATTGTTACTTGTGGTAATATTTGCACCAAAGTGTATCAAAAGTTTGGCAATCTTGTCAAAACCTTGATAACAGGCGAGGAGGAGTGGTGTCGAGCCTTCACTGTCCCTAATTTCAACTTTTGCCCCCGCTTGGAGTAACATTTTGACGATGTTATAGTGTCCATTGTGTGAAGCCCAATGAAGGGGTGTTGAGCCGTCTTGTGTGACACTGTTAACACCAGTTTGGAGTAACAATTCAACTACGTTTTCGTGCCCTTCTTGGCATGCTAGGTGTAAGGGGGTGAAGTTTCGAGTTGTTGCAATTTGGGGGTTAACTAACGGCATCAAAAGGCGAACTACGGCTTCGTGTCCTTTTAAACATGCAAAGTGAAAGGGGGTTTTGCCTGTTTTTGTCACAGTTTCAAGGTTTGCACCAGATGCTGGAAATAACATGTCTAATAAACGGTTCAAATTGGAAAGAAAGGAAAACTGTTTTTTTTAATTGAATCTCTCAAGACATTAATATCAACCCTAGTAGCACAGTTTTACTGAGTTATCTTTCGGTTATATAACGTTTTATAACCGCAATACACAAATCTAACCATTGGTTGTGTTAGACTCAGCTTATATAATGGTTATCTAACCATGGTTATGTTTAGCGTCTATAACCATGGTTATATTACGGTTAGATAACTGTTATGTTTCTTAAGCAATATGGCTCAAGCTAGATTTAGGACTTATGTTATACATCAGTGTTTTAACCATGGTTATGTCTGGCGTATACAGCCATACCAAGGTTATGTGACGGTTATATAACTGCTATGTATGTTATGTAATATAACGTATGCTAGATTCAGTTGTTTTGCTATTGAAAATATTGCGATGCCGTTTTTGTTATCCGATAGATCAACTTAAAGTCCATAAACTAAAAATATTTATATTTTACACAGGATGTTGTTATACAGGGTGATCAACTAAAGTAATGTTTTTTTTAATGGAACAGCCTATATATTTTTGCATAATTAGATTCTACGTAAAGAAATAATAGTACTTTGTATAAACTATTACAGGCCTATGTCCAAATTTTCGACAGAAAAACTTAGAATATCTTGTAGTTTTAGCAAATAGCCGACTTTTCGTTATAACGCACAGATAATGTACAGGGTGTGCCAAAACACAAAAAGTTGAATAACTCATTTTTTTCAAATGGAACACCTTGTATGTGCTTACACCTATCAATAGCAATTTTGATAAGCTTTCTAATGATGTGCGGCTTGTAAAGCAAATTTAAAAGTTTTCTCAAGATTTTCAAAAAAATGTATTTTATTACAAAAAAAATCAGTTAAATTTTTATTTTACAAGAATTAGTTTTCTTGGTACAAGTGAGAATTAATATAACACAATGTTTATAACAATATTAATATTCATCATAATTCCTATAGAAGAACAATTAACAATAACAAAAATGAACATTATTGTTAAAAAATACTAAATAATAATAAAATAATAAGCAATAAAAATATTAATATTAAAAAATTTAAAGTAGATGTTCAAATACACCACCGTTTTCCTTGATACAAAACGACAATCTCCTTTCAAAAGACAATTTGACTCTTGCTAGCGTGTCTTGGCGGATGGACTGAAATGCTTCAGAAATTCTATTCCTCATATCTTCAGCCGTCGTTGGTTTAACGCTATAAACTTTGTCCTTTACATTTCCCCATAAAAAAGTCCATTGGTATTAAATCGGGCGAGCGTGGTGGCCAAGCAATAGGCCCTCCTCTTCCTATCCATCTATTTGGAAAAGCTTCATTCAAATACTGCCGAACAATTCTATGATAATGCACCGGAGCACCGTCTTGTTGCAGCCATAACTCCCTTCTTGTATTCAGATCCACATTTTCCATTAGGACAGGGAGATTTTCCTGCAGAAATTGTAGGTACTGGGCACCAGTGAGAACACCATCAAAGAAAAATGGACCTATTACATGTGTGCCAACAATTCCCCCCCAAACATTTAGTAGTAGTGCATATTATGTCTGTTCACACTTCCATTACTTTTAAATGTCGCTTCATCGGTAAACAGAATTTTGTTAATCAAATTTCTATTTTCGCCAATCAAATTAAGCATAATTTCAGAAGAATTTATCCTTTTTCGAAAATCTTTCCCATGTAATTCTTGATGTATTTCTATATGATATGGATGAAATTTATGTTTTAATATAATCCTGTTGATGCTGCTTTGTGAAATGTCTGTTTGCCTAGAAATTTCCCGCGTGCTTAAATTCGGGTTTTCTTCTAACATGAGCAGAACATTTAATTCAGTGTCCTGATCAATCCTCCCTCCAAGTAGTTCTTTCGTTTCGTACTTGGTGCTACCAGAGTTCTCAAATCGGTCCATTAGTTTTTGAAAAGAAAGAACTTATGGTGTTATTGCATCAGGATATTTTTGACGATAGATTCTGCTGGCTAACAAAACATTTCGATCGGCTTCACAAATACAGTAAACCATGTTGATTAATTCTTGCTGAGTGAAATCCATTGTTGCATCAAGCAATTAATAACACTAGCGGGATAAATAACTGTCTCACTTTGAAAACATTGTGGCAGCAGCCTACTTGAAAAATTGATTTTTTGTAATAAAATACATTTTTTTTTTAAATCTCGAGAAATCTTTTAAATTTGGTTTACAAACCGCACATCATTAGAAAGCTTATCAAAATTGATATTGATAAGTGTAAGCAAATGCAGGGTGTTCCATTTGAAAAAAATGAGTTATTCAACTTTTTGCGTTTTGGCACACCCTGTACCTTATCTGTGCGTTATAACGAAAGGTTGAGTATATGCTAAAACTACAAGATATTCTAAGTTTTTCTTCAAAAATTTGTCGGAAAATAGTCACTGGCGGCTTCACAGTGATTTTTTAAATGTGGGTTGTTTTTAGCACAAAAAGTTGAATAATTCCGAAACAAAAAAAGATAGACCTGTAATAGTTTATACAAAGTACCATTATTTTTTTACGTAGGATCTAATTATGCAAAAATATATGGGGCGTTCCATTAAAAAAACATAACTTTGGTTGATCACCCTGTATAACAACATCCTGTATAAAATATAAATATTTTTATATTATGGACTTTAAGTTGATCCATCAGATAATAAAAACGGTATCGCAATATTTTCAATAGCAAAAAAGTTATCGACCGATTACGCACCCCTGGGTCAGCCTGTATATTGGTGATCTAAGCATGGTTATGTTGCAGTTATATTTAATATTTGCCGGCATTTTATAATAATAATTACAAAACAAACTAAGTGATCTAAGAAATTTTTGGTTATATGGTTGAAAATTATCTAGTTTGTTGGTCGTAAAATGCATTCAACAGTGATTTTTGCTTTTTCTTTACTTCTACGTGTTGCAACCACGTGAATCTTCATCTATATTTATTGTTTATCATGTAAATAGAATACAATTTAATTTATACTTAATTAAAAGCTGAAAAAGCTTGCCTAAATGTATTTTAGTTTTGACCACAAAAAAATAAATTTGTCAAAACCAAAGCAAATTATTCTAAGAATGAATGTTTTCTCACTTTCTACCTGCCGAACCTTTAATCCTTCAATGTTAAGCTGAGTTCGGAGAATTTGTCCAAAGCTAAGAAAATAATGAAAAAAAAAGTGAACAATACGTTTTTGAAAATAGTAATACTGTAATTTGTTAACAGTTTGACAAACTTTGGAGAAAAAAGATAACACTGACTACGTTAGAAGTTTTGCCGTAAGATAGCATTTCTTTTTTCCTATTACTCCTACAGCATCTTTGGTCTTAACATAAGTAGTTCTGTGTTAGTTCTGGTCATCGAACATTTTCTTGTAGAAGTCATTCCTAAAAATTCTTTTAGAATTCCTTCAATTTTAGATTTCTTTTCTTTCTGAATATTTTGATCAGGTTTAAAAGAAAAACGAAATTTCACCAAGTTATCCCGAAAATTGTGTGAATTTTACGTTTTTGAATTTTTAATCACGTTCCCTACAAGTAGGTGAAAATTAGATTATTTCAAACAAAGATTAATTTATTGTACATGAACTTTTTACTACAATAAATTTTGGTTAAATGCACCTCATGTTTTATTTCTGTTTTCAATTTCTCTTTACCATTTCAGCACGATTTAGAGCTAAAATGATATTTTTTTCAAAAATTTCACTAGGAGTGAAATTATAAATTCAAAATTATAAAATTTTTGCAATTATTTCGTAAAATTTTGTTAAAAACACTCCCAAAAGTCACCCAATTATAGTAAATGAGTGTCATTTGAGCCTTTTCGAGTCTTGTTACGGAAAAACTAAAGTTTTTTTCGAAAAGTTTAAATAAGGATTAAAGACGATTAATTTTTTATACAACGAGGCCCAAGTTTCTTCTCTCGAAATAAATAGATAAAACTCGCTAAAAAATTACCTTGAGACTAACAACAATTTTTTTATTTAATTTTTACATAAAACATGTCAACAGAAAAAATTAAAAAAAACAGCGATTTAATAATAATTAATTTATTAATTTTAATCATAAGTAATTCTAAGAAAGGCTCACTCGCGTGGTAAGTGTTAGGACTGTTAGGTAAGTTAAAAATTAATTTCATTTCCGCCCTTATCTGTCGATTAAAAGCTTGAAAAGGGCAAAATAATTTTGTTGGAAAAAGGAGTGAAAACTGATAAGCTACAGAAAAACTTTTGTCACTTTTATTAGAACTATGAGCTATACAAGCCCTCAGCAAGTTTGGTTTACGCTACTTTACTTTATTACTGCAATAAGTAATAACACTTTGGGAAGTTGTTTGCTGTACGTTTATTTTCATTATACGAACTAATTCCACAACTAAAACTATCGACAACTATTAACGAAATTTTGAATTTGTAATTTTCTAACAGATGTGTTAAAACAGCAAAATAAAACAAAGGTTTGTTATTGTCGGGAGTGCATTTGCCCACCAATTTCCAATGACAAACACTTTACAATTTTTTGTGCCGTAGATAAACAAACAGCAGGTAATTTATAAATTTTTTAGAGACCTTAAGCCGGTGCTGCCCTTCTCACAAAACTCGAATTTCGTCTTCGATGCAAAATGGTCGAGAATATTTCCAATTTTATGCAGTTTGTTAAAAAGTCTGTGTTGAAAAAAGATTGTACACAAATTTTGAGATTTTTCCGAAATAAATTACAATATTCACAGTTTTTTGCGGCGTCTATTATTATTTACAGTACCAACAACAATCTTTTTCGATTTTTCAGCAATTTCAAAAACTCAAAAATGCTTTTATCTCACTCAATCCTCAAAATTATTTAATAGTTATTTTAAAACTTTCTTGGGTATGATTAAATCGTCATTGATTTAATAACGTGGCGTAGTTCATTTTCTGTTATTTTAATGGATTGAAAAATGTTGTTTTTTAATTTAAATTGAAATTTTTTAAAAGTTATCAACTACCTTCACTTACCTAGAAGTAACTCAACTATTTGATCACGCCCTTCCTGACACGCCCAATGTAACGGAGTCAAACCCTTATCGTCCGAAACATCACAACTGGCACCAAACTCAATCAACAATTTGGCAATTTGTTCAAAATTTCGATGACAAGCCAAATGAAGCGAAGTAAAGCCAACACTATCCCTGGCATCAACATTTGCCCTCAAATTTAGAAGTAACTCCACGATCGTTTCATGCCCTTCATGACATGCCAAATGTAACGGAGTTACATTTTTACCATCAACTGTGGTAACACTGGCCCCAAACTCTATCAATAACTTGACAATGCCTTCATGCCCCTTGTAACAAGCTGAGTGAAGAGGCGTCCAACTATTACTTGTAGTTACAAGTGCCCCCAGTTGTAACAAACAACGGGCTACGTCTTCGTGTCCATTCTGACAAGCCAACAACAATGGCGTAACATTTGTGTTACCGTAAATATTTGCCCCCAAATCTAGTAGTAACGTGACGATGGTCATGTGACCTTTGTAACATGCCCAGTGTAACGCAGTGTAACCTTTGTTAGTGGCAGTGTTTACATCAACATCTTTCAAAAGTGTTACAATAGATTCGTGCCCATTTAGTGATGCGAAATGTAAAGGGGTCCAACCATCACTTGTAGTAGTAACACAGGAGGCGCCATTTTGTCGTAACAATAAGGCACTCTTGTAGTAACCTTCCTTGCAACACTTGTGTAACGCTGTTTCACCATTTGGTGCAAAATCAATCATTTTGTGGTAACTTTCAATTGCCAAAAGTTGGGCTAGGAAGTGTTCATGTTGCACACAAAGGTGCAGAAACGACTGGTCTTTCAGTTTAATCAAGGGAAACGTTTCGTACAAATTAAACACGTCTTCATAGCCAAATTCCGCCGCATAATACAATAGACTAGCCATCGGTGTGTCCAAATCTATTGTTTTGTTCATTTTTCGCAAAATAATCATTTTGGTGTATAGACAGTTGGAAGCTTCAGCATATTGTAACGCCGTATAGTTGAATAAAGTGTCACGTTGCCACAAATCCAACTTTTCTACTAGATAAACAATCATTTCTTTGTAATTGGGGTCTTCACGTAACACTTCACTCGTTTCCTTCGGTGTAACCAAATAAATCCAGTCTTGTTCTTGCGTTTCCACATCAAAATTTGGATATGTCTGGCCCCAAGAACACGCCAAGTGTAACACGTTACGTCCCCCTGAATCGACAAACTTGTCCAAATTCTCGATTTTCTTCAACACGTCCAAATTTCGGTAAAATACTGCCATGTGTGGTTTGGAATTTTGGGCGAGTAACAAGTCGAAGAAATATCGTACATTTCTGTTCTCTTCTTTGAAAATAAAGTCAGACGAGACTTGGGCAAAATTTTTAGCAAGGTGGGACGCGATGAAATATTCGGCAATCGAAGGGTGGAAAAATTTTGGGGATTGATCGTCTGTTACTTCCATGATACCAATCGGATCACCTTCAATTACAGAGAAAAATAAGTTAGAAGAATGAAGTTTATATATACAGGGTGATTCTTTTAACTTATTAAATTTGCTAATAAACGAATTTATTTATATATATGTTTCTCTATATGTTTTTAAAAATATTGGGTTTGTTAATATTGTTTTGTTTACAATCAATTTTCTTTTCAATAAAAGTGTTTTTGGGTACAAAACGGGATTACAAATAGGTACTGCTAAAAATAAAAAAAAATGTGTTTGTCCTCAATTATTTTAGAATTTATTTTTCTTGGTTATTTTTCAGTATTATTTTTTCATAATCTCTTTGATTTTTTTTAAATCCGTCTCTATATCTGAAATCGGCGTTGTTTCAGACCATTTCATAAATTCATCTTAACATTCACTTTTAAGTTTTTCTCCATATGCTTCTTTAGAGTCCATTCAAAATTCTTTTACGTTTTTTAAAAATCCTTCTAGTTTCGTTTTGAATTCATGCTAATTATTCTTTAGTATTGTTTTTGTACTCTTGTCCAAATTTTTCTTCTTTAACTCTTTTCTGAAGCCAAGATTAGATTTGAAATTGTGACTTTTCTTTAGATTAATTTAGAAATCCGTGTTAAGATGCATTTAGATTCTTCTTTAAAATTATTTTGTCGTCTCTGTTCAAAAATTTTTTATGGCTGTTTTAGAATTTATTTTTCTATATTATTGTTTAGCAGTGTTTCTGTACTCTTTTTTAGACTATTTTATAAATTCTTCTTTACATTATTTTCTAGACTCTAATTATCGTATCTGTTTTTATACATTTTTTACATTCTTAAAATTACCTTTAATTCTCTTCCTTATACAGGGTGATTCTTTTAGGGCCACATTAGAAACTTTTTAACTTCTAATGTAGCTAGAGCTTTAAGATTTTGTACACACCATTTAACTAAATTATTTTTCAAAGTGGCTGAATTTTTGGAACTACGAGAAATTGGCGACAACTTTAAAATTGTATATAGTAACCACCTACTTTCACAAAGTAGTTTTACAAAAAGAAGTTTTGTGCAACTTCTTTTAGTAAATTTTTGGGAGTTGTGTTGGCAGTGCTGGGCTGGGTGTCATCAGTCATCACTGTAATTTAGTGTGTGATCTGTCAACAGCATCAAGTCGTTTATTGATATATTGAAAAAATAGTATATTACACTTGTTTTATATGACTTAATTGTGGCACTCATTATATTGGAGCACTCTTTTGTCGTGCTCCAAAACCATTTGTGCCACAATAAAACGTCTTATAAAACTTATAATATACTAATTCCCTGTTTTGATTTTATGGTTGTTGGTGCTTGGAGATAGGGAATGATGTAAAAATGTAATGTAATTTTTTATAATTAATTGTTATGAAACTGTGTTAACACAGTTTCCCAAAAAGTACAATGTCATGTTTGAAGATGGGAACGGCCGTTCCTGAAACGTAACACAGATTAATAAACAGTTCATTTGAAATCATTATCTATGTCCAAGACACCCACAATCTTAAAATTTTAACTTTAATAAACTTTAATAAGGCAATTTAAAAAATTTGAGGAAGTAAATCAAGGAAGAAATGAAGTCAAAGAACGACAAAATCAAACTAATGAAATAAAATTAACTGTCATTCGCAACATAAAAATAAACGATATCCACCAGCAAGGTTCAAATGTGGAACAAATTTTAAAAGATGACATCTGATAAAAAAAAATTGAAAATTTTAGAACAAGAAAAATGGATTGATGTTATGAAGAATGAAAGTACTTATTATTATTAAGAAGAAAAATGTGTGGGAATTAACAGAATTTCCAACAGGAAGGAAAGCAATTATTGGTTGTAAATGGATCTACAAAATAAAGAAAGATGCAGAAGACAAATTGATGCAATTTAAAGTAAGACTTGTAGCTATGAGCAAATATTTGTACTTGTGGTTCAATAAACGACATGAAGAATTTTTTAGTAATAAAAGGAAAAGAAAAAATGGATGTAAAATATTATTAAGGCTGCATTTCTAAATAGTGAATTACAATTAGAAGTTTTCATGAAACAACCAAAAGGTTTGATTAATAAAGAGAAGAAAAATGTGGTTTGTAAATTAAAGAAAAGTATTTATCGTTGGAAGCAAGGAGAAAGCTTGAAATGAAAGATGTAAAAACGAAATATTTGAAAATTTTGAATTTTGAAGGGGAACAGTAGATATTTGTTTATATTCCAAATAAGAAAATGAAAATTGTATTTATTTATTAATTAATTTATTTATTATTAATGGTAACTATTTTCGCTTCTTCTGAAGGAAATACACTACAAGAAATAAGGACTGTATTTATACCTACAGCTGGCTTTTGATGTAGAAAATTAGAAAAACTGACAAATTACCAGATTTGCGAAAATTATCTGCGATCAAAATTGAAAAGAGTAACCAGGGTTTGTTAATTTAAAATCACGAGATCTACAAGCTGTTCCGTATTAGTCATCTGAAAATTAACGTTCTGCTCAATGAAAATATTTTCAAGATGACAGCACTTCCGGTTATACCGGAAGTCGCTATCACTTCCTTAATTTAAATGGAAAGTTAATTTTTTAATGCATTTTTGAATTACTAGAGTTATTTTAAGGTAGTTTTCATAAGCTTTTTCTATACTTAAATTTGGCCGTTTACGAAATATTTATAGTCTTTGATTTTTTTTTTTATTTGCACCTTCCAGTTCAAAAATACTTCTCGCCATACTTTTCGCCACGATTAATATTTTTAGGTCGCAGAAAAACATATCCATTTTAGAAGAGATATTTTTAATATTAGTTACAAAAAGCAAAACTGACAAACAAAAAAATGTGTAAGATTTTTAACATCAAAAGTCTTCATCTTCAATCAATCGATTGTAAATTATTGTAAAATATAGTGTTAAATTGTAGCATTTGTCAAGTAAAATATTTATGGAACTTCGAACCTTTAGAAATTTTAGAGCAAAGATAAAAAAATCTGCAAACACCATCTTAAACAGAATTTAATTCTCTATAACGTTTGGCGAAAATTCTGTTCTAAATACTATAGTTTTTGATACATTTTTAATTAAAGAAACCGATGCGAAAATCGTATACTCGGCCTGAAATTTTTTAATACGCTCACTCGTTTTGGCAAACATTATGCTCGTTAAACAAAATCGGTCTTTTCAGAAATAACTACTTTCAATTAATTTTCTGTGTTAACTTTTTTATTATCTCAAGTACGGCTAAACTATTCGAAAAAGTGGAACTATTTTAATCCTTACCTATGCAAAATGATCCAGGGAATCGATTGGCATTGACAAAATTGCCAAATTCCCAATAGTTTTTTGGTTATGAATTTTTTAAAATTTTACCAATTTTGGTTTTATCTGCAATTTTTTCGAAAACTGTCACCTGGAGACCAATGAACTTTTTTGAAAAAGATCGATTATTAAAAGAGTTTTCCAACGATAATATATTTTATAGGGTTATCTCTAATAGTTTTGGAGTTATTGCTCGATAAATATTCGAATCGACCAAAATCGCGACAAAAATTGAAAAAATCAAACATCAAAAAATCGAACAAATGGACTTTTTTGGACTTTTTTAACAACTCTAGTGGGTTGTTAAAACATATAAAAGTCCATTAAATTATGCTAGACCGAGTTTTAAAAAAATATTTATTTTATTTTTTTGAAAGTAAGTGTAAGTGTAAAAAATCGGAATGATCTTTACTTACTATTTCTACTGTACCTATACGTACCTTCAATTTTCACTTTTTCCAAAAATTCGGCATTTCGATGTAACGCAGCTAGTTGATAGTCGCGTTTGAGGTAGTTTTTGTGTTCTTCGAAAACACGATCATTGGCCAAAACACCAAACTTTTGATTGTAATACAGGGCGAATTTTTGTTCAATCCAATACTCATACAAGTCGCAGACGTTGAACAAATCGGCCGAAAGTTGAGAAAACTTGTCGTCATCAAGACTAAAGACTTCGGTCAACATGTAGATGTGTAACGGGTTGTTTAGAATCTCCTGGTTTATGTATGTTTCGATTTTGAGAACTTCTGTCCCAATGTCTGGATATTTCTCTTCGAGACGTTTGCAAATGTATGATTTTTTTTGGACGTCACTGAATGGTAAAATCGTTCGTGACAAAACGTTTAGCTTCGTTTCGAGATAGTTTTGCAAGTGGGGACGTGAAGTGATCCAAAGTGGTAACTCTTCAGTACGGAAAAAATCACAAATGCAAGTAAGTTGTTCCAAGGAGATTTGGTCCAAAGAGTCCAAAATGTACACAACTCGGTTCTTCTTCATCAAAATTTGGAGAATTTTCCTGTCAAGGTTGGTGTGTGTTTGGGCTAAAATAATCTCCTCAAAAGTGTGTCTATTGAAGGGATTTTGAAACACAGAAGGGGACAAAATAACGCTCCAAATATTTGGCGAATTGTGATTTTTTAAACTCTGAATGAAAATTGTTTTACCAATGCCGGGTTCCCCGATGATCACATTAACACCACTTTTGTCGAAAATAAGAGATTCGTTGATGGTCACACTTTTGATCAAGAATTCTTTCAAGTCATTTGCATTTTTGTTGCTTTTGAGCCACTCCAAGTGTTCGTCGTCTTCAACAACACTAAAGTGGTGAATGGTTTCAGATTTGTTCAATTCTCTGATTTTGTCAAAGTCTTGTTGGGAACACTTATCTTCAAAAAGGAATAATTTTGGCTTAAGTAGGTCACAATCACTTTTGTGGTAACAAGTGTCATTCAAATAATCCGAACCATTGATTGCGTTAAGTCCCCTCAAAAGACTCTTGATTTTGTTTCGTTTGGTGATTGTCTGAAAATTTTTTTTTTAATTTTTACTTGAAATGTTCTTTACAAACTCTCTGGAACGCAAAGTTTGTGGCTATGTTCTTGAAAGTCTTAAATATACAATGTGTTTTTAAATGATTCTGATCTAGTTAACTTTGAAATTGGTTTACATGTAAAAAAACTTGTGCTGCTCTGCTCAATTGAATCCTCTGTCAATAAATGTCAAATCTATCAGATGAGAAATTCAATTAATTTCCTTTAAAAATTTCACTAAAATGCAACTAAATTGTTACACCGTGCAAGAAAACACTTTTATTATCGAAACCTTAAAAACCATTGATTGCGTTAAGACCCCTCAAAAGACTCTTGATTTTGTTTCATTTGGTGATTGTCTGAAAATTTTTTTTTTACAAATTTTTACTTAAAATGTTCTTTACAAACTCTCTGGAACGCAAAGTTTGTGGCTATGTTCTTGAAAGTCTTAAATATACAATGTGTTTTTAAATGATTCTCATCTAGTTAACTTTGAAATTGGTTTACATGTAAAAAAACTTGTGCTGCTCTGCTCAATTGAATCCTCTGTCAAAAAATGTCAAATCTGTGAAGTGAGAAATTCAATTAATTTCTTTTAAAAATTTCACTAAAATGCAACTAAATTATCACACCGTGCAATACTTTTATTATCGAAACTTATTTCCGAATTGAATAATGGTAATATCATTATTTATACAGCATGAAATTTTTAACTGGAATAAAATTCATAACTTTGATTTAGGTGATTTTGGTAAAAATTCCCGAAATAGGTTAATTTTTATTTTTCCTTGCCTACTATTTGGTGCATATGGTTTTTGTTTATCCGTTGTCAGAAATGCACAGCTATCTCTAACTTTTTGTTTTAAATGTAATGGTACGTCAAGTGACAAGATTTTTCTTATGAAAGCCCTTTTCGTAAGCATTACAATGCACTGTTTGTTTTTTGAATTTTTTCAAAGCCTACGTGATAAAAAAATAAAAACCAATTTTTTGAGTTGAATATTATTTAATGCAGCAACTGTTCAAAATGGACACCGTTCCTTTCCTGGGAAATAACATAACGATAGTAGCATAGTAGCATCTATTTCTAACATTTTACAACATTTCTAGTGTGATTTGCCTAATTTCAACTTATAAAAATTGGTTTTCATTTTTTTAACCGCTTAGGCCTTGAACATATTCAGAAAACACTGAGTGCGTTGTAATCCTTGCAAAGTGCTCTTTCACATGAGGTGACACTTGACATAGAGTTACATTTGAAAAAAAAAGTTAGAGGTGGCTGTGCATTTTTGAAAACAGATAAACAAAAACCGCATGCACCAAATGATGTGCAATAAAAATAAAAAAATAAAAAATCGTAGTTATGAATTTTATTCCAGTTAAAAATTCCACACTGTATGAAGCGGCATTTTCTGATTTTACATGAAAAATTCACAGGCGACTAGATGAGAATCATTTAAAAACACATTGTTCTTTTTCGTGAAGTTTTAATGTTTTTTTTTTCATTGAAAAATTAAGAAGCCAGCGTATTAAGAAATATTGTAAATCAAGTCATTACGATTTCTTTCTGTGACATTTTTGGAATACTCAAAATACAGGGTGACCCAGGGGTACGTAATCGGTCAATAACTTTTTTATTACTTGAAATATTGCCATGGAGTTTCATTATGCGATAGATAGATCGACTTAAAATATTTTTTTGTTGGTACCATTTTAAGGCTTCTATTTTAAGACACGTTTCCGATAGCAACGTGTTTTCACTATTTTAAATTAAAACGTATTCTTTCATTTGTTTGTTTTAACTAAAATTGTTTAGTTGTGACTTTAATTGACTGCAAATGCTCCTAAGGTTAACTTTATCCAAAACAAGGTCGGAAAACCTACGTTCAAATAAATTTATTTGTTCTGTACCTAGTTGGAAAAACTGCTTAAACTCTTGGGAATAAAACTAAAATAGCTATTTACACTCGAATGCGGTAAGTCACATTTTACAGCGCGACAACTTTGTTTGAGGCACGAGCCTGAAAGGCGAGTGCCTTATTAGTTGAAGCGCTGTAAAATGACTTAACGCATGAGATTTGTATAAAACTTTTTGGCCGACAAGCTTTGGTTTGGTTGAATCAATGCGTATAAAACAATCAATGCATAGATTCAATGACATTTGTGGTTCCCAAACGTATGTATAGGTGGCGCTGTTCCGGGGGGGATTTATATTTTCACTAATTAAATATACACCATGGTCGATTGAATTAAATAATTATAGGTAACAAGTATTTCGTTATACGAACTTAATTATGGTAAGCACGGTTTGTATCTTAAACATGTCTAATCGTCCAGTGTTTTGTGGTTACTTTACCTAATTGTTTGCTACCAGTTTACAGCATCGTGTTTAAAGGTCAAGTTACCTTTCATGAATGGGCAACTGTCATTCACGTTTTACAGTACTGGAGGCCAAAATAGCTATTTACACTCGAATGCGGTAAGTCACATTTTACAGCGCGACAACTTTGTTTGAGGCACGAGCCTGAAAGGCGAGTGCCTTATTAGTTGAAGCGCTGTAAAATGACTTAACGCATGAGATTTGTATAAAACTTTTTGGCCGACAAGCTTTTAATATTATTCTTTATAAAATAAATAAAAACTCAAAGTCACTTAAACATAGTAGGCTTTGGCCGCCATGTTAAACAACTGAAACAGTTTGACAGTTATTAAATTTGTGAAAATCAAGCGACGACTTCAAATTTAATTATATCACAAATCACGTTTATATCTATCAACCATTATCAACCAAGATGAGCGACAGTGGTGAAAGTGATAGTTTCACCGCTACACCTCCGGAAATAAGGCAACTTGCAGAGGGTGCTACAAAACAATTATTGCCTGAAAAATCGAAGACAAGGTACGAGGCGCAATATAGTACGTTTAAAGATTGGTGCAAAATAAAAAATGTGAAAAAAAATGTAAAATTTATGGTTCCCAAACGTATGTATAGGTGGCGCTGTTCCGGGGGGATTTATATTTTCACTAATTAAATATACACCATGGTCGATTGAATTAAATAATTATAGGTAACAAGTATTTCGTTATACGAACTTAATTATGGTAAGCACGGTTTGTATCTTAAACATGTCTAATCGTCCAGTGTTTTGTGGTTACTTTACCTAATTGTTTGCTACCAGTTTACAGCATCGTGTTTAAAGGTCAAGTTACCTTTCATGAATGGGCAACTGTCATTCACGTTTTACAGTACTGGAGGCCAAAAAGTAATTAACAGTTCCAAAAACTCGCCAACAAACTAACAAAATAATATCACATCATTCGATTGCTTTTTTTTTAATTTGTAGGCTTGTAATTACAATACCTTTAGGTTTGATATTCTGGTTCAACAGTGGGCGAATTTTTCGGACATTTTTAGTGAACATTTTCTTAAAAAAATATTTTTTACTTAAATACCTTTGCAAACACCATTCTTGATTATTTGGCGATATTGCTTTAAAAAAACTTGGTTTGTACCTAAAAAACGTGCTTAAACACTCTAAAAAGGCTTTAACTTCATTTTTGCCTTAATGTCATGCATTTTATTCGGTCTGTTTTTAACGAACTTTGTTCTTTCTAAGTGACAAACATGTTAATTACACGAAAAAAACAAAAATAGTATTGTAATTTTAATAATCTCCAACAAAATTTATCGATTTTGCAACGAAATCACTATTTTTGAATCAATTCATAGATTTTTTAGCTTATTTTTTACACAATTTCGAGAGAAAATCGCATTATGCTTAAATGCTGGAAAAAGAAAATATCAATTTTGTTTTTGAACCGCTTTGATGATTTTTGGTATGATCTGACTATATCTTACAAAAAAAACTAAAAATTTTGTTTTAAAATAAGCTTACACGTTGAAAAAAAGTAAAAAAGACACAGTTTTCTACCAAATTTTATGTTTTTTGGGTTTATTTTTTTGACAGAATTTTTAAAACCCAGAGATATAAGTAAAATAATACAATTTTGATCATCGATCAAATTTCTTGATTTTTGGACAATTTTAGCAAGATTTTTCAAAAAAACCTGTCCAACTAAATATTAAAAAGACAAAAAATAACAACATATGTTCGGCTTAATCTTGTCACACTGTCTTGTGCCTGTTTTGAATAAAATTTTACGAAATAATTACAAAAAATTGTGTAATTATTGTGGTTTTTTTAGTGTGTTTTAGCAAAAAACACCATTTTGGCCATTTTGACAAATTTTTTAAGTGTCCAATTCAAAACCGATTGAATGAAACTAGCTAAAGTATAAGATCAAATTAGATTTTTTTTTAGTCACATTTGGCAATATTTCTCGAAAAAAGTTGACGTTAACAAAGGTGAAAATAACACAATTTTTGACAAAAACAAAACGCTTAAATCAGATAATATAATGGACTTTATTCTTGACTTATTTTATAAACGGCTACTATTTTTTCTATTTTTTTTTGTTTAATTAGTTTAGAAACACTTAACACTTAACATCTTTACACTAATCAAAAATGTTAGTTGTCATTTAAAAAAAAAATAAATAACGTCGATACCGAGGTTAATACGCAAAAATGTATGACGTCAGAAATGTCATTATGGTGGCAAAATGTAGCATTCAAAAAATAGAATCGACCTGTTCGAGAATTTTTTTGAAAAATTATTCAAATTACTGTTGGTTTAGTCTGTATTACGGATATTTAAAACTAAGGATATGAAACGACGTACAAATAAAACGTCCCCGTCCTCGATAGTTCCGTTAATGTCGCCAGAGGCGCAGCTGTTCCATTACCGTCTAAGTTTTCAGAGCAATAAATTTATAAAAATAGTTGTAATTAAATAAGGGTTAGTACAAGGCGAATAAAAAAATACAGGCAGATGGAGCATTAAATTCTCAATAATGGGAGATAAAAATAGTGCAAATATTTTATCTTTAACTATATTTAAAAAAAATTCAAAGTTTTACCAATTTGCACTTTGCCCCATATTTTTCAAAACACTGCGAATACGGTTGAAGATACAAAAAAAAGTAAGGAACAAAGTTGTAGAGAATTAATTTTCTTATAAAAAAGTCCGCGACACCATATTTTTATCTTTAACAATTTGGGTATAAATTCACTTTCCCATACTTTACCACCGGCAAAATGAAGGAAATCCTTCGCTTGAGCGTCTAAGTCTAAACAGTTAAAGATAAATATATGGTCTCGCTGACTTTTTTAAAGGAAATTTAATTCTCTACAACTTTCTTCTAAATATTTTTCTCGTATCTTTATCCGTATTCGCAGCGTTTTGAAAAATACGGGACGGGGCGCAAATTTTAAATTTGCAATAATTTTTTTTCTCATGTTTCTCATGAAAATTTTAGTCCTCAGTTTTTCTCAATCTGTTGAGAATACAAAGCTCAACATTTCTGCATTTTTTTCCAAGTAATTAGTGAACTGGTTGAGTTTCAATTAATTTAAAACGATTTGACACCGAAACGTTATAACGCTCGAAGCGCCCTCATTTTACTCTGCCGTATTATTTTTGGGTTTAGAATATTCTGCGATTTTGTATTTCGTTTCGTCTCCTAACTTATAGTCCTTCGTAGTCTGTATGTTAAGGATTTTCGACTTATTTTTTGACAAATATCAATTAAAAATCAACTAATTTTTGATTGTTTTAATTTGAATAAAGAAGTGAATAATAACATCAATTGATGTTTTTCATCCAGAAAAACGTGTTTAAACAGACCAAAATTTCAAGGTTATTTTATAAAGTTCATTCAAACAATTTGAAATTTTCTAATCGCCCATGCAGTTTTTTTTAATAAGAAAATTGTTTTTTTTTAGATTATTTGCAGTTATTGTTATAACTGGAAAAAAACACTTTAAAAACATTGCATTAAAAAATTACCTCCAACTTTTTCCCACAATTAATCACAACCAAGGAATCCATTTTGTGCAAATGCTCAAAACGTATCACATGTCCAGTCAAAAACCTCTCAATGTAAGGCACAGGAAGAGTCTCATGTTTGCCACCAAACGAATAAACTTCCTGTGACAATAATTGCACCAAATCATCAGTTGTCACAACTTGCCTCATTTCATTATCGAAAAAAGTCTCGAAAAGTTGTTGTTCCTTCCCTTGCACACAACAAGTGAGTTTATACATTTCAGACCCTTGATTTAAATCAACCAAATGTCGGAAAACTGTTCGATTTTGTGACAAAATCGGACCATTTCCAAGCACAATAAACCAGTCATTGCACATTTGGATGATGCGAGATGTGGTCACATTTTCAACAACTATTAAAGGAGCGTCCGATTTTAACCACAACATTTTGCTACCAAATGAATCGTCTTGATCCAATTGAAATCGTGATTTGATTTTATTATCATTGTTATTTTGGCCAAGTTTTTGGTAAAAATCGCCCCATAATCCCTTGATTTTGTCGTACGATTTTTTCCGAAAAACTGTCACTTGAAACTTTGCTATAGCTTTTCGCAACAAAATCATTTTTTCGTCAGTTAATGATGGAACCAAGGGTTGAATAAATGGAGACAAGACGTTGAGTGCTATCGCACGTTTCATCAACTCTTTACCCAACTTTTCCTTATTTCCTTCCAAAAGACTCCACCTGGTGATAAATTGCAAATAAGTGTGGAAATGTTCCGAGGGGCAATGAAATATTTTTTGAAACTCGTCAAGAGTCATTTTTTCAATCACACTGACGCTCGATTGGTTCGTAAAAATACGAAAATTTTCGAAAAAACCCAAAATTTCCAAATTTGAGTCACTCGCTTCGTTCGCTTCAAACTTATAGCACCTCCCGTCATCTTTGGCCGAATTTACCAATTGATCGACTTGTTCTTGTACAATTCTAAGCGATATGTTTTCAAAATTGAAGCTATTTTCATGTGCCAGGTCCAGTTTCCGGTTTGTGAAAAGTATTAATTTGTATTGTTTGATTTGTTTGTACGATCTTAGATATTTCTTCAAACTAAAGTCTCCTTTTTCGCACCAAAAGCTTGACACCGGTAAGGTTTTCCCTTCATTACTGTATTTTATTTGTATAGCTGTTTTGGTAAAGCTTTTGCCCGATTTTAGTTCAATAACAATGTCGTCAAAATCACCAAACTTGTCGTCGTTTGACGATATCGTGAAATCGTCGACTGTGTCGTCAATTACCAGTTTTAGGACCAAACGAGCTAAGTTCAAGTCCTCGTATTTTTTGCCAAAGTCGGTGGTTCCAGCTCGTTTTTTAAACTTCTGTAATTGAAATACATTTAAAAAAATTCAACACTTTGGTACTTACGTTGGGCTCCATATGTTTACAGCTTCCTGTAAAAGTAAAAATGGTTATCAATAAATTTTGTTCAGGAATAACTAACAGTATTTTAAATTTCCCGCGAATTGTTTCAGTTGTTGAGGTTATGTTTTAAAGTAATGTTGCTGTTGTATTGTTTATTGTTACAAAGCGAGAAAAAGAAAATTATAAATATAAATTTAATATTTTACCTTAAAAATTCCACATTACCAAGGTTCATATGGTGCAACATTGCGATCAATATTATCATTTTCAGTATACTTAAGTGTTTTAATTCACTGCCAAATTAAATTTTTTATTTTATAATTATTGTCTCACTTGTTAAACAAATTATTATCATGTAAGTAAGGGTTAATTGTTAAAATTAAAAATTATAGCTCTGCAACCAATAATACTAGTTATACATGAATAGAATTATGATTCATCGTTTATTTATCATTTTAGTTTCAATGTTTTTACCAGACCGGAAACATGTAACTGGAACGGCGAAGACTAGTTTGTTACAGTAAAACCTCCCTTAACGGATACTTCTTCACAACGGACATTTTTATAGGAATGTAACAAAACCTATATTAAAATGTACATCTCCCATTAGTGGACACCTCTCCATAACGGACAACTAAAAATTCCCCATCGATTTCCGTTGTTGAGAGGTTTTACTGTAGCAACACTAAAATACATCAAACGACAGAACAAAGCTTTATGTACCAGCTTTTAATTACTTATTAATTATTATTCAGAATGATAGATTTTTCCATTTTTATATTTAGAAATAATTATGTTTTTATTCTTTTTATTTTGTGAGATTGTTAATAATTTAGAATTTAATTTTTCCCAGAGCCAAATAGGTTATTATTAATGAATGTTTTATGTGTGTACCTATCACCCTACCCACTTTGTCTCTTTACCCCATTCTGTGTAATACCTTTAAACAATTAAAAAAAATCTTAAAAAAACAATGCTAACAATAATCAACAAAAATAAATGACTAGAGACAGATTTATTAAATGGTCTAACGCAGACTTAGATTTTAAATCTACAGATGGTATTAGAAAAGAATCAAAGAGAAATGTAAAAAAAAATCAAGAAATGAGTACAGATGATAAAAAATATAATGAATTTATAAACGAATTTAAATATTTAAAGAAAAAGTCTTTATTTCAGAGCAAGGCAAGGTTTTAGAAAAGAATAAAAAAATGTATAGATTATTAAATTAAGGAATAATTTTAAAAATCTAAACGACACTGTAGAAGATTTTTGTAAAAATGTAAAATGGAATCTAAAGGAGAATTTGAATGTAATAAAAGAATTTTGAATATAGAAAATAATTCTAAAGAAAAATCAATCTAGAGAAGATTTTATAATTGTATATTAAATAAACAAGTTTTGTAATCATAATACCAGTCTTGGAAGCACGAATTCAGTTTCCAAAAAAGAATTTTTTTAAAGAATGAGTGCTTTTTCTTATACTATTTTTTATAATTTGCTCCCTTTTTGCCGTTTTTAAACAAAAATTGTTATTTTAGTCGATTTTGTGACAATTTTGAAAGTGAAAAATTGATATATAAGTTTTGTTTTATTAAGGTTTTGTAAAAAAGCAAGAGTTTTAATGATAATGGAGGTAATCTTGCTTGAACGCCCCCTGAAACTTGTGAAATTAGCAAAAATACGGTCCCGAAATTGCTTCCTGCCAACCTAAAAATTTTCGTAAAATATTTCGTCAAATAATGACTATAATGACATCGCACTTGATGACGTTGCGTGCTTTAAGATGCCTATTAAAGCATCAACAGGGCGGCATTTTTGCATACTTGTAGCAATCTAATGCAATTTCAGAGGGCAAGGTTGACACGGTTTAATTTAATGTTTAAATCAAATCACTACTCGTACCTACACATGAAATAGTTAGGTACAATATTTTTTGAATGTTTTGAATATCTCAAAAAATTGGTTATTAATGACCACATTAACTTTCTATTTAATTATTATTTTGACTTAATGACATTTTCATGTGCAGCTTTTAAATAGTATTCTTATGAGTCATAGCGATAATTTAAACAAGTTAAATTTTAAAAATGAAACCAACTTTTAATCTTAAACCATTGTTGATAACAAGACTATTCTAGAAAATTGTGGCCACGATATTGTCGTTATCTATCATACCCTGATTTATTTTTCTTTTACGTGGAAACCACAATTTAAATTTGATTTTTTATCTAGTAAACATGTAACTGGAACGGCGAAGACTATTTTGTTACAGTAAAACCTCCCTTAACGGACACTTCTTCACAACTGACATTTTTGTAGGAATGTAAAACCTATATTAAAATGTACATCTCCCATTAGTGGACACCTCTCCATAACGGACAACTAAAAATTTCTCATCGATGTCCGTTGTTGAGAGGTTTTACTGTAGCAACACTAAAATACATCAAACGACAGAACAAAGCTTTATGTACCAGCTTTTAATTACTATTATTATTCAGAATGATAGATTTTTCCATTTTTACATTTAGAAATAATTATGTTTTTATTTTTTTTATTTTGTGAGATTGTTAATAATTTAGAATTTAATTTTTCCCAGAGCCAAATAGGTTATTATTAATGAATGTTTTATGTATATACTTACCACCCTACCCACTTTGTCCCTCTACCCCATTCTGTGTAATACCTTTAAACAATTAGAAAAAATTTTAAAAAAACAATGCTAACAATAATCAAGAAAAATAAATGACTAGAGACAGATTTATTAAATGGTCTAACGCAGACTTAGATTTTAAATCTACAGATGGTTTTAGAAAAGAATCAAAGAAGAATGTAAAGAGAAATCAAGAAAGAGTACAGAAGATAAAAAATATAATGAATGTGTGAACAAATCTAAAGATATGATTTTTAAAGTAATCTGAAAAGAGTCTTTATTTCAGATCAAGGCAAGGCTTTAGAAAAGAATAAAAAAATGTATAGATTATTAAATTAAGGAATAATTTTAAAAAATCGGAACGACACTGTAGAAGATTTTTGTAAAAATGTAAAGTGGAATCTAAAGGAGAATTTGAATGTAATAAAAGAATTTTGAATATAGAAAATAATTCTAAAGAAAAATCAATCTAGAGAAGATTTTATAATTGTATATTAAATAAAAAAGTTTTGTAATCATAATACCAGTCTTGGAAGGACGAATTCAGTTTCCAAAAAAGAATTTTTTGAAAGAATGAGTGCTCTTTCTTATACTATTTTTTATAATTTGCTCCCTTTTTACCGTTTTTAAACAAAAATTGTTATTTTGGTCGATTTTGTGACAATTTTGAAAGTGAAAAATTGATATAAAATTTTTGTGTTATCAAAGTTTTGTAAAAAAAACAAGAGTTTTAATGATAATGGAGGTAATCTTGCTTGAACGCCCCCTGAAACTTGTGAAATTAGCAAAAATACGGTCCCGAAATTGTTTCCTGCCAACCTAAAAATTTTCGTAAAATGTTTCGTCAAATAATGACTATAATGACATCGCACTTGATGACGTTGCCTGCTTTAAGATGCCTATTAAAGCATCAAAATGGCGGCAAATCAAAAAAAAAAGAATTTAAAGATGGCTTTAAAAAATAATGATCTAATTTGGAGTTCAAATTTCAGACAGCTTTAGAAAAGAATCAGAGGAAAATTAAGATAAATCTAAAGAAGAGTACAAAAACACTATCAAAGAATAATAAAGAAAAATAATTACTAAAATAAAATGTAAAAGAATTTTGAAAAGAGTAAGCTGACCAAGTATGAAATCTAATAAAGAATCTGGATAATGTAAAAAAATATAAAAAAATAATGCAGTCTACAAAATATAAAAAAAAATTAGCGACATTTGTTTGTAACAAAACGTAAATGATTAGGTATTAATATATTTTCCAATGACCAAAATACCGTTAATGTTGGTATAAGTTACAGTATGTACATATCGAAAACCTATTTGTAAACGTAACCTAAAACTTCAAAACCCCATTTAATCTCTTTAAGGGGTATTTAGCTATATACAATAACATTGTCACGGAAATTACGTAAGCATGTTAATTTAATATAAATATAAATAATAATTAATATAAATAGAACCCAAAAATTTGTTTTGTAGACCAGATTTTACTAACATTTTTAGAATCAAGAATTAATTACTTATCAGTCAAAAAAAAAGAGTGGAAACACAAATTATGCTTGTTAAGCAATAATAATTAATAGTTCCATAAATATTTCCCGCCAATTTTATTTACGACACATCGATTGCAACTTTTTCTAGATAACAAGTAAAACATTGCATTTAGAGGAGCAAAATTATAAATTATTACAGAACTATTCTATTATTCAATCCTCAAAAATTGATCTGAGCAAAATTTAATTTGTATAAAACGACCAAATCTCATGAACACGTTTAAGTTCAAAAATCAGTTTTGTCCTTGTTAAATAATAATCAACAATTCCATAAATAACTATTTCCCGCCAATTTTATTGACAACACATCGGTTGCATTTTTTTTCATGATAACAAAATAAAACATGGATTTTGCAATACATATAGAAATGAAAAAATAAATATTGTTAATTTCATTTTTGTACAATTCGGTTATCAAACAATATTGAACCAATAAATTTAAAAAATCGGTTTGGAAATGATTTATGTACATATTTTTTAAATTTTGCTTATAATTTCGAAAACAACCCAACGATACAGCGTGGAATTTTTAGGTGGAATAAAATTAACAACGTTTTATGAGAAATCTAAAAACAGCTCAATTTTTGTTTCTTGTTCAAATGGTTTACTACATTTAAGTTTATTCTCTTATCAATTATTGCATTTTTGCATACTTGTAGCAATCTAATGCAATTTCAAAGGTCAAGGTTGACACGGTTTAATTTAATGTTTAAATCAAATCACTACTCGTACCTACACATGAAATAGTTAGGTACAATATTTTTTTAATGTTTTGAATATCTCAAAAAAATTGGTTATGAATGATCACATTAACTTTCTATTTAATTATTATTTTGACTTAATGACATTTTCATGTGCAGCTTTTAAATAGTATTCTTATGAGTCATAGCGATAATTTAAACAAGTTAAATTTTAAAAATGAAACCAACTTTTAATCTTAAACCATTGTTGATAACAAGACTATTCTAGAAAATTGTGGCCATGATATTGTCGTTATCTATCATACCCTGATTTATTTTTCTTTTACGTGCAAACCACAATTTAAATTTGATTTTTTATCTAGTGGTAAAATGATAAACAAAAGGAAGTTTCTGATAAAAACGCAAACAATTTACGAATTTTAGCAAAATTGTCACTAATAAAATCAAACCGCAAAGAAGTGAAACCAAAAAGCCATTTTTCGGGTCTTTATAATTATAAATCAAAAACTAAAACCGAAAAGAATTGTCAGAGTTTTTTTCTACTTTTGAAATTTAAAACTAAGTTCTAATTGTTGACCTTTTTGCTTGACCTGCTCGATTAACGATGAAAATTACGAAGTAAAATCCGTTTGTTTTTCACTATAAGAGATTTTTCACCTAGGTGGTTATTATTTAAAATTTAAAAGTTTTCGCCAATTTTTTACTAAATCTAGAAGTTTAGTCATTTTTGAAATAATTTTGTTGAATTCAAAATTTGAGTTGTGCACAAAATTTCAAAGCCGTAGTTAGATCGGATAATTGAATCAACCTGTATGAGGACCTAAACAAAAAATTTTGCGAAATAGATTAAGTGATATTAGATATACAGACTGAACCAAAAGTAACGCACAAAATTCATATCTTTGTTAATGATCACTTTTTAATAAATCCTCGAACAGGTCGATTTTATTCTTTTACTTACCTAATTTAGAGATTGAAAAGCAAGCTTCCCTATTCCGTAATATTATATATAGAATAAATTTTTTCGTTAAAAATATAAATATTTAACAGCATTTTTGCTTTTCTTAATTCCTAAATTGACTTGATGTGTCCTAATGTCCTAAAGTTGTATTTAACCTTTCTAATTCAAAATAGGATATTTTTTCTATTTTTTTATTAGTATTTAGTTTAAAAACAATGCATATAATTTTTTCGTTTAATAGTATTTTTAGTTTTACATTTAAAGTTTTTTTGTTTTTTAGACTTCTAGTTTTTCTATCTCATAGCTTCTTTATGTGTTTTTAAGTATTTTAGCTTAATTTTACTATTCTTCATGTTCCTAAATTTTTAAGTCATTTGTTGTTTCACTTTCTTATAATTTCAGTTTGCCAATTTCATTATGTTCTTCTTTTACAGTTATATAGTCTCTTAAATTATGACTCTTTGAAAAATCTACAAAACTCTAATCTTACTGGTTTTTTTTGTATTTCACTTTTTAAGTTTTTTAACCTTTCAGTTTCTTAGTGTACTGGATTTTTATTCAGAATGTAGTGTTTTAAATTATTAGTGTTTTTTTTTGTCCTCAGATTTTTAGTAGCTTAGTTTTTTAGAATTTGAATCTGAATATTTTTTATTATCTTTGTTTTTTGCTTTTTTAGTTTCTCAGCGTTAAAATTACTTAGTTTTAAATTTTTAATTTTTCCACTTTGGACTTGGAAATACTCTACTTGTTAAATTAAATTATTTTTTAAGGTTGCACTATTTTTAATTCTGAAGATTCACGAGCCCTTGTCCAGCATTATTTTACTCTGAAATTTTACTTAATAGCATATCAAAATTAGAAATTGTCACTTGTTGAAGCAATTGATCTTGTGAATAAAGTGTATATTTTTGTAAAAAGTCCTCCAGAAATTGTGGACAAAATATTTTAGTGAAAATAAAAATTTTTATTGAATGGAAAAATACTGGCATTGAAGAGATGCCTGAAAAATGAACTCATTTTACAACAGCTAATTTATAACAATATTTAGGTTCATCAATTAATCAACTTCTTTAGATATAGCTTTTTCTTTGTGCAGTAAATAAGTTTTTTACAAAACGTATTTTGTTTTGTTTTTAACTTATGAAAAAAGTTAGTATTGTTGGGGGAAAAAATAATAAAAACAAAAACACATATTTTAAATGATTTTATTGATTAAATAAAAAGGTTTAAGAAAATATAAATTCTTAGACCGTACAACTGTAGTTTATACGTATAATAAATGTTTATTTTTATTTTTACTATTATTACTATTACTATTATTATTATTACTATTATTATTATTATTATTATTATTATTATTATTATTATTATTATTATTATTATTATAACTTAGATCACTTCTTTTTTTTTGTTTTAAAGTATTTCAGCTTAGTTTTACTATTGTTCATGTTCAGTTCCTAAATTTTTAAGTTATTTGTTGTTTCACTTTCTCATAATTTCAGTTTTCCAATTTCTTTATGTTCTTCTTTCACAGTTATATAGTGTTTTAATTTATGACTCTTTCAAACATCTACAAAACTCTAATCTTACTGTTTTTTTTTGTATTTCACTTTTTAAGTTTTTTAGCCTTTCAGTTTCTTAGTGTACTAGATTTTTATTCAGAATGTAGTGTTTTAAATTATTAGTGTCTTTTTGGTCTTCAGATTTTTAGTAGCTTAGTTTTTTAGAATTTGAATCTGAATATTTTTTATTATCTTTCTTTTTTGCTTTTTTAGTTTCTCAGCGTTAAAATTACTTAGTTTTAAATTTTTTATTTTTCCACTTTGCACTTGGAAATACTCTACTTGTTAAATTAAATTATTTTTTAAGGTTGCATTATTTTTAATACTGAAAATTCACGAGCCCTTGTCCAGCAACATTTTACTCTGAAATTTTAGTTAATAACATATTAAAATTAGAAATTGTCACTTGTTGAAGCAATTGAACTTGTGAATAAAGTGTATATTTTTGTAAAAAGTTCTCCAGAAATTGTGGACAAAATATTTTAGTGAAAATAAAAATATTTATTGAATGGAAAAATACTGGCATTGAAGAGATGCCTGAAAAATGAACTCATTTTACAACAGCTAATTTATAACAATATTTAGGTTCATCAATTAATCAACTTCTTTAGATATAGCTTTTTATTTGTGCAGTAAAGAAATTTTTTACAAATCGTATTTTGTTTTGTTTTTAACTTATGAAAAAAGTTAGTATTGTTGGGGGAAAAAATAATAAAAACAAAAACACATATTTTAAATGATTTTATTGATTAAATAAAAAGGTTTAAGAAAATATAAATTCTTAGACCGTACAACTGTAGTTTATATAATATATGTTTATTTTTATTTTTATTATTATTATTATTATTATTATTATTATTATTATTATTATTATTGTTATTATTATTATTATAACTTAGATCACTCCTTTTTTTGTTTTTAAGTATTTCAGCTTAGTTATACTATTATTCATGTTCAGTTCCTAAATTTTTAAGTTATTTGTTGTTTCACTTTCTTATAATTTCAGTTTTCCAATTTCTTTATGTTCTTCTTTTACAGTTATATAGTGTTTTAAATTATGACTCTTTCAAAAATCTACAAAACTCTAATCTTACTGTTTTTTTTGTATTTCACTTTTTAAGTTTTTTAGCCTTTCAGTTTCTTAGTGTACTAGATTTTTATTCAGAATGTAGTGTTTTAAATTATTAGTGTCTTTTTTGTTCTCAGATTTTTAGTAGCTTAGTTTTTTAGAATTTGAATCTGAATATTTTTTATTATCTTTGTTTTTTGCTTTTTTAGTTTCTCAGCGTTAAATTTACTTAGTTTTAAATTTTTAATTTTTCCACTTTGCACTTGGAAATACTCTACTTGTTAAATTAAATTATTTTTTAAGGTCGCACTATTTTTAATACTGAAGATTCACGAGCCCTTGTCCAGCAACATTTTACTCTGAAATTTTAGTTAATAGCATATTAAAATTTGAAATTGTCACTTGTTGAAGCAATTGAACTTGTGAATAAAGTATACATTTTTGTAAAAAGTTCTCCAGAAATTGTGGACAAAATATTTAGTGCCAAAGTATACAAAAAAATCTCCTGAAAATAAAAATATTTATTGAATGGAAAAATACTGGTATTGAAGAGATGCCTGAAAAATGAACTCATTTTACAACAGCTAATTTATAACAAGATTTAGGTTCATCAATTAATCAACTTCTTTAGATATAGCTTTTTCTTTGTGCAGTAAAGAAGTTTTTTACATAACGTATTTTGTTTTGTTTTTAACTTATGAAAAAAGTTAGTATTGTTGGGGGAAAAATAATAAAAACAAAAACACATATTTTAAATCATTTTATTGATTAAATAAAAAGGTTTAAGAAAATATAAATTCTAAGACCGGACAACTGTAGTTTATATACTAAATGTTTATTTTTACTATTATTACTATTATTATTATTATTATTATTATTATTATTATTATTATTATTATTATTATTATTATTATTATTATTATTATTTTATTGGTATTATAACTTAGATCACTCCTTTTTTTGTTTTTTAGACTTCTTTCTATTTCATAGTTTCTTTTTTGGTTTTTAAGTATTTCAGCTTAGTTTTACTATTGTTCATGTTCAGTTCCTAAATTTTTAAGTTATTTGTTGTTTCACTTTCTTATAATTTCAGTTTTCCAATTTCTTTATGTTCTTCTTTTACAGTTATATAGTGTTTTAATTTATGACTCTTTGAAAAATCTACAAAACTCTAATCTGTTTTTTTTTTGTATTTCACTTTTTAAGTTTTTTAGCCTTTCATTTTCTTAGTGTACTAGATTTTTATTCAAATTTAGTGTTTTAAATTATTAGTGTCTTTTTTGTCCTCAGATTTTTAGTAGCTTTGTTTTTTAGAATTAGAATCTGAATATTTTTATTATCTTTGTTTTTTGCTTTTTTCGTTTCTCAGCGTTAAAATTACTTAGTTTTAAATTTTTAATTTTTCCACTTTGCACTTGGAAATATTCTACTTGTTAAATTAAATTATTTTTTAATGTTGCACTATTTTTAATTCTGAAGATTCACGAGCCCTTGTCCAGCAACATTTTACTCTGATATTTTAGTTAATAGCATATCAAAATTAGAAATTGTCTTTTGTTGAAGCAATTGAACTTGTGAATAAAGTGTATATTTTTGTAAAAAGTTCTCCAGAAATTGTGGACAAAATATTTTAGTGAAAATAAAAATATTTATTGAATGGAAAAATACTGGCATTGAAGAGATGCCTGAAAAATGAAATCATTTTACAACAGCTAATTTACAACAATATTTAGGTTCAACAATTAATCAACTTCTTTAGATATAGCTTTTTCTTTGTGCAGTAAAGAAGTTTTTTACAAAACGTATTTTGTTTTGTTTTTAACTTATGAAAAAAGTTAGTATTGTTGGGGGAAAAAATAATAAAAACAAAAACACATATCTTAAATCATTTTATTGATTGAATAAAAAGGTGTAAGAAAATATAAATTCTTAGACCGTACAATGCAGTTTATATAATAAATGTTTATTTTTATTTTTACTATTATTATTATTATTATTATTATTATTATTATTATTATTATTATTATTTATTATTATTATTATTATTATTTATTATTATTATTATAACTTAGATCACACTTTTTTTGTTTTTTAGACTTCTATTCTTTCTATCTCGTAGTTTCATTTTTCGTTTTTAAGTATTTCAGCTAAGTTTTACTATTGTTCATGTTCAGTTCCTAAATTTTTAAGTTATTTGTTGTTTCACTTTCTTATAATTTCAGTTTTCCGTTCTTCTTTTGCTGTTATGTAGTGTTTTTAATTTATGACTCTTTCAAGAATCTACAAAACTTTAATCTTACTGTTTTTTTGTATTTCACTTTTTAAGTTTTTATCCTTTAAGTCTCTTAGTGTACTGGATTTTTATTCAGAATGTAGTGTTTTAAATTATTAGTGTCTTTTTTGTCCTCAGATTTTTAGTAGCTTAGTTTTTTAGAATTTGAATCTGAATATTTTTTATTACCTTTATGCTTTTTCAGTTTCTCAGCGTTAAAATTACTTAGTTTTAAATTTTTAATTTTTCCACTTTGGACTTGGAAATACTCTACTTGTTAAATTAAATTATTTTTTAAGGTTGCATTATTTTTAATTCTGAAGATTCACGAGCCCTTGTCCAGCATTATTTTACTCTGAAATTTTAGTTAATAGCATATCAAAATTAGAAATTGTCTTTTGTTGAAGCAATTGAACTTGTGAATAAAGTGTACATTTTTGTAAAAAGTTCTCCAGAAATTGTGGACAAAATATTTAGTGCCAAAGTATACAAAAAAATCTCCTGAAAATAAAAATATTTATTGAATGGAAAAATACTGGATTGAAGAGATGCCTAAAAAATGAACTCATTTTACAACAGCTAATTTATAACAATATTTAGGTTCATCAATTAATCAACTTCTTTAGATATAGCTTTTTCTTTGTGCAGTAAATAAGTTTTTTACAAAACGTATTTTGTTTTGTTTTTAACTTATGAAAAAAGTTAGTATTGTTGGGGGAAAAATAATAAAAACAAAAACACATATTTTAAATCATTTTATTGATTGAATAAAAAGGTGTAAGAAAATATAAATTCTTAGACCCTACAATGCAGTTTATATAATAAATGTTTATTTTTATTTTTACTATTATTATTATTATTATTATTATTATTATTATTATTATTATTATTATTATAACTTAGATCACTCCTTTTTAATCATTAACATATTGTATTGCTCAATTTTTTTAGCCAAATAATCAGCAACCTTTAACTCAGAATTCTTCAAAGCGATAACCAATGCATTATTTCCGAAATTATCAATTGCCCCAAGATCTGCCCCATTTTCAATCAACAACTGCACCACAAACAAGTGCCCATTTCTGGCCGCTGCATGAAGTGGAGTATATCCATTTATGTTTTTGTGATTGAGATCAGCTTGAAGTCTGATCAAATCAACCACCATTCTCAAATTTCCCGTCCAGGAAGCGGAAATGAGCGGCGAAAATCCCTCGTTGTTCTCAATGTGAAAATCGGCTCCTTTTGATAGCAAAAAACGAGCGATTTTGTTGTGCTTTTCCCAGATGGCACCGTTCAAAGGAGTGAATCCTTTGGAGGTTTGGGCATTTATATCTGCTCCGTGTTCGATTAAAAATTTGACAATTTCGAAGTGTCCGTTCCAGGAGCTGCTGTGCAAGGCTGTGTAATCGCCCACGCTGGTGGAGTTGACGTCAGCACCTTCTGCTGTCAGTTTTTCCACTCCGGTTAAATCGCCGGAAAATGCGTAGCCATTAAGCTCAGTGAAACCACAAAGGTTGCGAGCGTTTATGTCATAATCGGGTTCCTAGATTAAATTAATTTGAGTTAATTAAAGTACTTATAGTGGAAACTATTTGCCTATTTTTATTTGTAATGGAGAACTTTTAATGTTAAATAATGTGTTTTTTCTAATTTTTAGTTTTACTTAGTAGACTTTACAAAGAATAAATATGAATTAATAAAAAATATTCTCTAAAGAGAAAAAAGTTTATACATATTTTTTATGTCAAGATGCAAATATTGAATTCATTAATATAATTATAAAAGAGGTAAAGATTTCTGGGTACAGTCTATAAAATAATTTAAATAAGAGTCCGAATTTTGGATCTACAAACTGCTTTAAAAAAGAACTAAAGAAGAATTTTAACAAAAATCTAGAGAAGAGAATTAAAGAGAATTTAGAGAATGCGGAAAAAAAGTAGAATAATTGTATATAAAATAATTTCGAGTAGAGTCTAGAGAAAAATGTAACGAAGCAACTGGAAAATAATTAATAAAAGAAACTAAAATGATTGAAAATAGAATCCTGATTTCAGGTCTAGAAACAGCTTTAAGAAAGAATCAGAATAATTTAGGAAAAAACACAGAAACATTGCTAAAAAATAAAACAAAAAAAAAACAATTACAGAAGAATTTTGAAAACACGCAGAGTGAAATCTAAAAAAAATGTAGAATGTAAAAATGTTTATAAAACAAAATACAGTCTACAAAATAATTCTAAAGAAGAGTCACAATTTCAGATCTAGACTTGGTTTTAGAAAAAGAGTCAAAGAAGAAAAATCTAGACAAGAACACCAGAACAAGAAGAATTTTCAAAAGACGTAAAAGAATTTGAATAATGTCGGAAAGATGTTAACGAATTGTTTATAAAAGATTTAAAGAATTTTAAATAGACTCTAAAGAAGCATTTGGTGGAGAAGAACTTACAAAAAAATCTTAAGATGAATTTATGAAATGGTTTAAAAAACCGCCGATTTCAGAAACAATTAAAAAAAGAATCAAAGAAATAATGACGAAAAATAATCAAGAAAAATAAATTCTAAAATAATTAAGGCCAAAGGGGATAAAAACAAGTTACTTATTTTTTTAATCCAAAAAATCTTAAGATGAATTTATGAAATGGTCTAAAAAACGCCGATTTCAGAAACGATAAAAAAAAGAATCAACGAAATAATGACGAAAAATAATCAAGAAAAATAAATTCTAAATTAATTAAGCCCAAAGGGGAAAAAGACAAATTACTTATTGTTTTAATCCAAAAAATCTTAAGCTGAATTTATGAAATGGTTTAAAAAAACGCCGATTTCAGAATCGATTAAAAAAAGAATCAAAGAAATAATGACGAAAAATAATCAAAAAAAAAATAAATTTTAAAACAATTAAGCCCAAAGGGGCCAAAGACAAATTACTTTTTTTTTTAATCCAAAAAATCTTAAGATGAATTTATGAAATGGTCTAAAAAACGCCGATTTCAGAAACGATTAAAAAAAGAATCAACGAAATAATGACGAAAAATAATCAAGAAAAATAAATTCTAAAATAATTAAGCCCAAAGGGGAAAAAGACAAATTACTTATTTTTTTAATCCAAAAAAATCTAAAGATGAATTTATGAAATGGTCTAAAAAACACCGATTTCAGAAACGATTAAAAAAGAATCAAAGAAATAATGACGAAAAATAATCAAGAAAAATAAATTCTAAAATAATTAAGCCCAAAGGGGATAAAGACAAATTACTTATTTTTTTAATCCAAAAAATCTTAAGATGAATTTATGAAATGGTCTAAAAAACGCCGATTTCAGAAACGATTAAAAAAAGAATCAACGAAATAATGACGAAAAATAATCAAGAAAAATAAATTTTAAAATAATTAAGCCCAAAGGGGCCAAAGACAAATTACTTTTTTTTTAATCCAAAAAATCTTAAGATGAATTTATGAAATGGTCTAAAAAACGCCGATTTCAGAAACGATTAAAAAAAATCAACGAAATAATGACGAAAAATAATCAAGAAAAATAAATTCTAAAATAATTAAGCCCAAAGGGGAAAAAGACAAATTACTTATTTTTTTAATCCAAAAAATCTAAAGATGAATTTATGAAATGGTCTAAAAAACGCCGATTTCAGAAACGATTAAAAAAAGAATCAACGAAATAATGACGAAAAATAATCAAGAAAAATAAATTCTAAAATAATTAAGGCCAAAGGGGATAAAGACAAATTACTTATTTTTTTAATCCAACAACAGCAAAATACGGATAAAATATAAAAATTGAAAAATGTAATTTTTGGGTTTTGAATTAAGGTTTTTTCAGTTCGGTTTATTTAATTAAGAAACTCAAAAATATGTTTAAACGCTGAAAGATAGTAGAAATATATTATTAACAAAAGTAACATAAGTTATATTTTTCGGTATTTTTGAGGCGTATTTTGGAAAGATCTTACAAAATAATTGAGTTTCAGGTTTAAAAACGAACTGAAAAAGCTAAAATAGCACCTATTTAAGAATGTTTGAGTAACTTTTCGATCAGTTTTTAACAAATTTTATTGAAATAATTGCATTTCTAGCTAAAAACGTACACAAAAAAAATTAAAAAAGCAAATTTTGGATTCCAATTGGTAATTTTTCAATCTTTTTCAGCGAAACCTCAAGAAAAAACTGTGATTTTAGTTCTAAAACGTGCACTACGTAGACCAAAATATTCGTATAATAATAAATCTCTGGTTAAAAGTTGGTTAAAGTAATCTGAGTTTTACACATTTTTTTTATAAAAAAACTGTTTCAAATTTCGAAAAACGCAGAATTAGTTATTTTTAATTGGTATTAGGTATTAATTATTTAATTTTTAATTTTTTTAAAAATTCTAAAAAAATAAAATTTTAAAGTACATATTTAATATCAAACGCTAAATTTCGTATAACTATTATTTTTGGACATGTAACTAAAATATACTTTTTAGTAAACTCACCTTGTCTATAACACTGAATTATTGTATGTTTTTCTGCAAAAAAATGTGTGGCCTTTTGTATTAAAAATCACTGAAAATACATATAATTGATAACAATTGATTACAATTGGTAACAATAATAACAACATTGATAACAATGATAACAGACCAATTTAGTTTTTTCTCTGAATAGGCAAAATACAGGCAAACAAAAAATTTTTAGTTTTTCAAATTACATGAATAAAATACGAAATTAATACAAAATATTCTTGTAAAAATGTTGTTGTGACTTAGTTCTGATGCCGAAAAAGGTCCCCATGAATAAATAAATCTAACTTAAAATAAGAGAAAAGTTACACTTACTAGAATGTCAGTCATTTTCTTGCTAACTATTTGTTTCAGATCGCGAATCAAACTAAGTCAGATTAATCAGAACGTAGGATTTATTTGCTGATTAAGTCGCGTCTGCGCAGTGTGAAGGTAACTGTGGAGGGGGTTAATGCATTGTTTTCAAGGTCGTTGTGCAATAAATTGCAATTCCAAAAATGAAGGAAATTTTAAGGTAGGTCGAATAAGAGCCATGGAGCAAAAAAACAATCTAGAACAATTTGTCATTTTTAATAGAAAAATTTGAATTCTATTGAAGAGTACGAAACCCTAAAAAAAATATTAGATGATACCTCGATACGTAATATTTTTTTAGATTTTTGGAAATAATTAATTTGCTTCTTGTTTTCAATTTGAATTTATTTAATAATGTCAATATCTTCGGAAGAGTTGCTTGACAAAAATTAGTCATCTGATACTAAGCTTATGATACAGAAAATTTAAAAATAAACAAAAATAAAAAAATACAGAGTGATTTAAAAAACAATGACGAAAAATAGCCTAAGAGTCGGTTTATAGAAAGCTTTATTTAATTTTAAAATGTAATACCTAGTTAAAAGTTAACAGCAAATAGACCAACCAAATTGTTCTAATTTGGCCACGTGATCAGTTAATCACAGATTTAATGGCGCATAAATAAATGTATCTTTTCACATTTTATTATTTTGCTCGATAATGATACACTTTACAAAAAATGTGCAAGAGTATTCTTATAAATAATACTTATACTCATATACAGGGTGAGTCATTGATACGGGGTGCTCGATTGCACCTACACTGTCAAAGATATTGAAATGAATCAAATGGCACTGCAAATGGGAAGTCAAATTGCACGTTCTAAAATTATTTTGCTCTATACAGGTTAGAGTGCAGCCGTTAACAGAGTTTTTTTTAATGGCACTCCTTGTATATTTGTACATATTAAATTTTGCACGTTTTTAGGCTTTATAAATAAGTTTAGTTTATGCAATTTGCTTTAACCATTCAGAAGTTATTTAATTTTTTCTACAATTAGGCATTTCTTGGAAGCAGCTGCGTACGTATTAGCCACCAGCAAGATATTTTCAGTTATATAGAAAAAACTTAACTTTAAGTATCTAACAAAAAAATATGTGTGTTTGCTATTTAGGCAGAGAAGCATTTGTCTGTATTTTACGTTTTGGGTCTATTCTTGTTAACAAGCTTTACAAAAAAGTCCTACATAAAGTTTTGTATATTTGAAGAAAATTTGGGCTGTAAAAGACTTACTTAACCCCGATATCTAGAAGTCATTTAGTAATGATTGGTTTTGTCCCTTTTTTATACTTTTTTTTACATAACTACGAGTAGTACTGGTATTAAAAAGCTATTTTCTTCTGTATCTCAAAAACTCACGTGAAAATTTGCGTTTGCAAAAAATGATTTATTATTTTCTTTATGTACATATGAGTATTTTTTGTGATTTTTTTTACAATTCCATACAATAAAATTATTATCAATAATTCAAATAAAAATACATATTAATACTAGTGTTAATAAAATTAAAATATGAAAACATTAATTCTTCAAACTGTCATTCTAAAACAAACGATGCTTAAATAATATTTTGTACAAAAATTTAAAGTCAAAACCAAAGTTCATTAAATGTCCAAAATACGTATTAAACAAAATCTTCTTACGGTAAATACAAAAAATACAAAATCTGAAAAAATCAAAGATAAGTTTCAGTAAAATGTTTATTCCTAAAAAATGGTTAAGCAAAATAAAATAGAAGCAAAATAATTTAACCGACAAATTTCAGTGCTAAAATGTTCAAAAACAAAAGTAGTTTTTGACTATTTTTTTTTGAAATTAGTTGGTTTTATGATTGAACATTTTAATTTTATTAATTTTGTTCGTTCTGTTCTGTTCATGTCATCACAGTACATCTTCCCCTACGTTTTTTAAATTATTATGAATATTTGTTTAAAATTTTAATAAAAAAATATCAAAACAATTTTTTCAAATAAGTGTTACGTTGTCTCAAATTCTAATTATTTAAAACACTCAATTCCTTTTATCGATTTAAAATTGGATTACAAATATCGCCAAAAATAAAAAAGTAAATTTTATTACTACTTGTTTTAGGTAAAACTATTACTTGAAATACTGAGTCTGTTGGCAACACGGAACTTAAATTTTTAAGGATATCAATAGAGTACGCTTTCTGTTAACAACAATTTAACATTCTTGTGGGGTTGTACGTCAAATAATTGTCAAAAAAAATCGAATTCGGTTGCAATTTTGCAAATTACGAGCACAAATACTTTCAAATCTATTGCCAACTGACTCTGTATTTCTGGATCAGTCTATAGTAAAATAAATTTTATTACTACTTGTTTTTTAGCCCAGTCAAATTAGAAAAATCGGTGGAAAAAATTCCTAGAGAGTTGGAGTTTTTTTTTTTTAAAGCTTTCTTTACACTTGGGTAGACATATATCAAAAGTCCCCAAGGTTGGAGGGCGAGCTTGAGGAGGGGGAGGGGGTTAAAGCAGTCTTTTTTTGGTTTTTTGCTTTAACGGAAACTGTTACTTCTATCAATTTTTGTCTTCTGATCAAAATTAAAGCCAATAAAAAGCATTTTTCTTGTAGGACTAACCATAAGCGAGTTATAGAGCTGGAAAAAAATAATCGTATAAAATGTGGGTCATCTTCAGATGCTGAATTGTGGTCTTCATCTGGAGAGCCCGAGGGAAAAAAGTATTTTTCTCCCTTATTTCCCACTCTTAGCTTAGGTGGGAGACCCTTTATACAGCATGCTCAAAAACTGGCGCACCAACTCAGTAGTACGTTGTTGAGAAACATGTGTACATTATGGGAAAAATCTTGAAAAAAATCCTAAAGTCATATTTTAAAAAATCTCAAACCACAAACTTTTTTTGTTAACTTCCTCAATTTTTATTATTTTTTAATGTTTTTATGTTTTACAGTAAGTAATCGTTCCGTAACAAAACGATGAATAATTATTTTTAAATTTACTATCAGATTTTAGCAGTTTTTTTAATTTAAAAAATTAAAATTCATCCAAAAAATCACAATGTGTAGATGTGACAACACTGGGAATTATTTCCTAGGAAACCGTTTCAAAAATAATTTATTTTTATTGTTGCTCAAATTCTATTGCGATCATGGCTGTTAGACAACGTTGCCACATATCATTTATCTAAAATTAGTTATTTATCAATAACTTTAATACAAAAATTTTTTTTACTATGTACCATAAAAATCAAGTATTCCGTATTTAAAATTTCTTAATTAAAACGTGTTCTTTTTCAATTAATAGTGATATTTTAACAATTATTTTTAACTTTTGCTTATTTTTTGGTTAATGAGCTAACGAGAGATAAAGACAACATTTCCAAGGCTAATAAAATTTTACGTTTTTCAAAATTTTCAATTTTTTTAAGGTTCGATTAAATTAAGGTATACATGTGTTATACCATAGAACTCAGAAAAAATGCTCTTTTCAAAAATATTAATTTGACCCTTGTTGTTATTCAAAAAAATCAAGTTATCCTTGTATCCGAAGAACAAATGGAAATATAAATTTAATAAACATCTGAAACGATACAATTTATATACTCTTAAGCATATGCCCAATTTTAATAAATTTTGATTAATAGTTTTTATAATATTTAACTGTATCCATATTTCAGTGATCCTGTATAAATACTTATGGTATACTAATGTTTAGTTATACAATGTCATGTTGATACCAAACTTCAAAAGCTAGTAGCTCGCTTACGGTTAGTCATACAACAATAAGGCTAGGACCATTTTGTAGGAAATTTTATCTACTTTAATTTTGATAAGAAGATAAAAATTGCTAGGGGTGACCGTTTTCGAGATATAAGCAAAAAAAAACAAAAAAAACAGTTTGAACCCCTCCCTTTCCTCGAGCTTGCCCCCCCATCTTCGGGGACTTTTGGTATATGTCTGACGAAATGTAAAGGAAGCTTTTAAAAAAATTACTCTCTAGGAGTTTTTCCACCATTTTTGTCTAATTTGATTGGGCTATTTATCGCACATTGGGTTTAACTCTATTGTCCTCTTTAGCCTTAATGCTCTATCTGCCTATATTTAATTTTGTTTGCCTTGTTTTTATTTTTTCTGAAAACTGCGCACTCTGGTGACAATAACAGAACTATCGTGTACCGAGACAGGCAACCAACAATACACTATTTTTTTAATTTTGATTAAAAAACTATTTTCAATGAAATTACCGTTATGTACGTTCTTTCACTAGTAGAATAATGTAATTGAAACAATGTTACGCTTGATTAATTAATAAATTGTCTGAAAATGTCAAAAAATATATCCCTTTTGACAGATCGTGTGGTGGGGGAATCTTCAATGACTGGAAACTTCTCGAATAAGAATCGTCGAGAAACGTGTTTTTGTGATTATTAAGTGCCGGTCAAAATGGAACAAGTAAGTACACATTTATTTAATGCAAAAATCCTTTTACGATGTTTCGTTTAGGTCGCCGCTTTGAAAGACAAAGGCAATGCCGCACTGGCCGCCAACAAGTTCGAAGAGGCAATCAAACACTACACCGAAGCCATCAAACTCGACCCCTCGAACCACGTCCTGTACTCCAACCGTTCCGCCGCCTTTGCCAAAGCCAACAACCACGAATCGGCTCTCGAAGACGCCAACAAAACGGTCGAACTGAAGCCCGACTGGGCCAAGGGCTACTCGCGGAAGGGGGCTGCCTTGGCCTACCTGGGGCGCCTGGACGAGGCCATCGCCACGTACGAGCGCGGCTTGCAGATCGAGCCCGCCAACCCCCAGCTCCAGGAGGGGCTGCAGGAGGTCAAAGCCCAGAAAACAGCCAAGGGGTTCCCCAATCCTTTCAACCGACCTGACCTCATGGAGAAGCTTCGCGGGGACCCCCGGACCAAGCCCCTGCTCGATGACCCCAACTACGTCGCGACGCTCCACATGCTCAAAACAAACCCCAATCTCCTCGGCCAGAAACTACAAGACCCCAATATTTTGACCACGTTGAGTGTCTTGATTGGAATCGATCCGGGGGAAGAACCGATGGAGACCGAACCGGTGTACACGCCACCGAAGAAGCCCGAACCGAAGAAAGAACCCGAGCCGGACTTACCCGAGAACAAGAAACTGGCGAAAGCGGCGAAGGAACAAGGGAATGAATTTTACAAAAAGAAGAATTTTGAAAAAGCGATCGAGTTTTATAATCAGGCGATTGAACACGATCCCACCGATATCACGTTTTATAATAATTTGGCGGCGGTTTTTTTCGAACAGAAGGATTACGATCGATGTATTAAGGAGTGCGAGAGGGCTATTGATATAGGGAGGGAGAATAGAGCCGATTTTAAATTAATTGCAAAGTCGTTTCTTAGGATTGGGAATGCGTATAAGAGACTAAAGGATTATCAAAATGCGAAAATTTATTACGAAAAGTCAATGTCCGAACATAGGACGCCTGAAATTAAAACTCTGTTGTCCGATGTTGAGAAGATTATCAAAGAAGAGGAACGGAAAGCTTATGTTAATCCAGAATTAGCTGAAAAAGAGAAGGAAATTGGTAAGTTTTAATTTTCGATGGAAAACAAGTTGGTAAAATTGCATAATGTGTGGCTCTATTTATTGAGCAAGTGAACATGCTCAGGTTCCTTGTTAAAATGATCAATTTTTAAATAAAAACACGAATTTCAAAGTAATAAAAAAGTTTACTCAATTACCAAAAATTTTAAATAAAGAAACATCTATTAGCTGTTTCAAAACTATAAAAACACCAACCTCGCATTTTACTAAATTATTTTTAAAAATAAGGTTGATAAAACTGTAAAGTAATTATTAATAATTTGTCATTGAATCCACAAATTACATTATCTATTAACTTTTTGAAGTGCATGAATAATTTATGACAGTTAGTTTTTAAAGAAAATGCGACGTTGGCGTTTTTATAGTTTTGAAACAGTTAATACTTACATTTTTATTCATACAATTTAGAGCATTTACTTGCAAAATTTGAAGTAAAAGCTTTTACTTAATTTTATTCATACGGCCCTTTTTTTATCGGTTTTTATTTTTTCTTCAGCTGTCATTTCGAATTCGTAAGAAAAATCATTGCAAGTTCATATAAACGCGAACTATTTAATTAAAATTCTAATTATTAGAACATTTTTTGATTTTATTTTAGAAATTGTCACCAAAAACTAGAAAATGATTTAACAATTTCTTCACTTTTTACCGATTTCTATTGCTTCTTAGTTATATATATTTTTTGTAAAATTACGTAATTCTTGACTAATTTTACTTAAGAAAAAGTGGTTATGTAATTAACAAATTTAGATCAAATTTTTCTCTGAATGTAATTAAAAAAAATCACAAAGTAGCAAATTTTAAATAAAACAAATGTGCCAATCTTAATTGCAAGAGCAAATAGTTTTTATTTTATCTAAAAGGTTTTTATGTTTTCTTTAGCTGTTGTTACAAATTTGTAAGAAAAACCATTTAAATTCTGATAAACTCGAATTATGAAATTAAAATTTTGTATATTAGAACATTCTTAAATTTTATTTTAGAAATTACCACCAGGAATTTAGAAATTTGCCCAAACCTTTAAACGCTTGGTTTTAAATTAAAAAAAAAAGCGATTTAACAATTTATCTGCATTTTTGGCCGATTTTTGTTGCTTTTTAGTTGTATATATTTTTTTTATTACGTAATTCTTGGCAAATTTTTCTTAAGAAAAGTGTTGTGTAATTAATAAATTTACATCAAACTTTTCCTGCCCGTAAATTAAAAAAATAAACATAAAATAGCAAATTTAAATTAAAAAAATGTACCAATCTTAAACCCAAAAAATACTAATTATGGTATTGCCAACCCGATGGCTATTTGACACTTGATTACAAGAACAAATATCTTTATTTTATCCAAACGGTTTTTATTTTTTCTTCTCCTGTCACTTCCAATTTGTAAGAAAAATCGATTAAATTCGGATAAACGCGGATCATTTAATTAAAAATTTATTTATTAGAACATTTTAAAAAAGAAATTAAAAATTTTTTGAACAAATTATTAGAACGCTTGGTTTTAAAATTAGAAAATCATTTCTATTGCTCCTTAGTTAAAATTGCGAAATTTTTGACATTTTTTCTTAAAAAAAGTGGATATTTAATTATTAAATTCAGGTCAATTTTCCTCTGCCTGTAAGTTAAAAAAATACACATAAAATAGCAAGTTGTTTTAGACAATTTTATACGAAGGGCTTCATCATTCGGTTCCTTAAATAAAAAGCAATTGCTTCTTACAAAATACGGCAAGAACAAAAAAAATGTCAGTAATTTTATTTTATTTTTTATTTTAATTATTTTGCTTTGTCTTTAGTTACATTACTTTTATCTTTTTTAAATTTTGTTTATTTATTTTGTCGAGATCTCTGAAAATATGTGAATTTGTTGCTCCAAAACATTTTTGTTCAAAAGACTCAAACTTTTTCGTTATATAATTGTATTTCCGGCATTCGAATATACAGGTTGAGTCTAGAAAAAGTATTTTTTACAATATCTTAAAAACTAATTTGTGGAAATGTAGAATTTTGGCTTGTGTTGCTTAAATCTCTTGAGTTAAATGAATTTTTGCGTCAAAAACAATCCATTTTTCTTGAAATTATCAAAAAAAAATTGTAATATAGTTCCATTTAAACGATTTGTTTGTTTGTTTCGAAGAAAACTTTCGAATTACGATGACATGCTAACACAATAAATTGATTACTTCATGAATCGCCAGTTATCCGACCCTTTATTTAATTTATTCTCTATAAACAAATTGCTATAATTTGAAAATTACTTAAACAAACTACGGGATTATCCAGGAATTGTTTATTTTTTCATGCACAGTTTTACAAATTTACACCATTTTTTTGTAATCCTTAGTTTTTATGAAAAATTTTTTTTTGTTAAATACAACTCTGTGACAAAATTATTGCATACTTCTAAATTCATAAATATGGACTTATGCTTTTCGCTAATTATTTTTTTTAAGAAGATAAAAGAGAATATGCCCTCTTGTTCTTACCAATCCAATAATAACATAACTAATATGTTTTCTTGTTTAAAAAAAATCCCTAAACTCGTTGTAATTACTATTTTTAGGTTCTACTAAAAATTCTTAGTTAAATATATTTTTTCTAAAATTGCGTAATTCTTGACTAATTTTACTTAAGAAAAAGTGGTTATGTAATTAATAAATTTAGGTCAAATTTTCTCTGACTAATTCTTGACTAATTTTACTTAAGAAAAAGTGGTTATGTAATTAATAAATTTAGGTCAAATTTTCTCTGAATGTAATTAAAAAAAATCACAAAGTAGCAAATTTTAAATAAAAAAAGTGTCAATCTTAATTACAAGAGTAAATAGTTTTTATTTTATCTAAAAGGTTTTTATTTTTTCTTTAGCTGATGTTACAAATTTGTAAAAAAAAACATTTAAATTCATATAAACTCGAATTATGAAATTAAAATTCTATATATTAGAACATTCTTAAATTTTATTTTAGAAATGATCACCAGGAATTTAGAAATTTGACCAAACCCTTAAATGCTTGGTTTTAAAATAAAAAATAACGATTTAACAATTTCTCTGCATTTTTGACCGATTTCTGTTGCTTTTTAGTTGTATATTTTTTTTAATTACGTAATTCTTGGCAAATTTTTCTTAAGAAAAGTGTTATGTAATTAATAAATTTACATCAAACTTTTCCCGTCCGTAAGTTAAAAAAATTAAAATAAAGTAACAAATTTAAATTAAAAAACTGTACCAATCTTAAACCCAAAAATTACTAATGTATTGCCAACCTGACGGCTATTTGACACTTGATTACAAGAACAAATAGTCTTTATTTTATCTAAACGGTTTTTACTTTTTCTTCACCTGATACTTCAAATTTGTAAGAAAAATCGTTTAAATTCAGATAAACGCGGATCATTTAATTAAAATTTTATTTATTACAACATTCTTACACTTTATTTTAGAAATCATCATCAAAAATTTAAAATTTATTTGAACAAATTCTTAAAACGCTTGGTTTTAAAATTAGAAAATCATTTCTATTGCTCCTTGTATTTTTTGTAAAATTGCGTAATTCTTGAATAATTTCTCTTAAAAAAAGTAGATATTCAATTATTAAATTCAGGTCAATTTTCCTCTGCCTGTAAGTTAAAAAAATACACATAAAATAGCAAGTTATTTTAGATAATTTTATACGAAGGGCTTCATCATTTGGTTCCTTAAATAAAAAGCAATTGCTTCTTACAAAATACGGCAAGAACAAAAAAAATTCAGTAATTTTATTTTGATTATTTTGCTTTGTCTTTAGTTATATTACTTTTTTTTTTTTAATTTTGTCTATTTATTTTGTCGAGATCTCTGAAAATATGTGAATTTATGGCTCCAAAACATTTTTGTTCAAAAGACTCAAACTTTTTCGTTATATAATTGTATTTCCGGCATTCGAATATACAGGGTGAGTCTAGAAAAAGTACTTTTTTACAATATCTTAAAAACCAATTTGTGGAAATGTAGAATTTTGGCTTGTTTTGCTTAAATCTTTTAAGTTAAATGGATTTTTGCGTCAAAAACAATCCATTTTTCTTGAAATTATCCAAAAAAATTGTAATATAGTTCCATTTAAACGATTTCTTTGTTTCGAATTACGATGACATGCTAACACAAAAAATTGATTACTTCATGAATTGCCAATTATCCGTCCTTTTATTTAATTTGTTCTCTATAAACAAATTGCTATAATTTGAAAATTATTTAAACAAACTACGGGATCATCCAGGAATTGTTTATTTTTTCATGCAAATTTTTACAAATTTTCACCATTTATTTTACACTTACAAGAAATTATAAGTTATTTCCAAGGCACATCTTACGAAAATTAAAAAAATGTTTTTACGGTTTTCAATTTTTCTTTACAAATTTGTAACCTTTGGTTTTTATGAGATTTTTTTTTTGTTAAATACAATTCTGTGACAAAATTATTGCATACTTCTAAATTCATAAATATGGACCTATGCTTTTCGTTAATTATTTTTTTCAAAAAGATGAAAGAGAAATTTTAGGTTCTACTAAAAATTCTTTTCTAAACATTTATTTTACATTATTTTAGATTTCACTTTACATCTTCTCAAAATTCTTTTTTTTATTCGTTTCAAATTTTACTTGAATATTCTCTTGCTTTGTTTCTGTATTTTCTTTTAGCTTTTGCTTGATTTTTTCCGTTTCTTATTATTTTTTAAAACCATTTCTTTACAATTATTTTATAGATTCTTCAAAATTATTTCATAAACAAATTTTTTACATTTTACACATTTTTCAAATTCTCTTTTAGATTCGACTCTACGTCTATTCTACTTTTTTAATTATTTTTTGGTATTTTTTCTGTATTCTTCTCGAGATTTTTTTAATTTTATTTTAATTTTTTCAATTTAAATTTTTTAACAGTATTTATTTGTATTTGGCCTCCAGTTTTTTTAATAGATTTGTAAGTACATATTTACCTCTACATATTGAATAATTAGATAATTCGATGTTACCAACTTGTTTTCAGTTTCATTCGGATCGGAATGTATTCATTGCTACCAACTTAATTTAACTCAAAATTACAAAAACAAAAAAATTGTTTTCAGGTAATGAATTATTTAAGAAAGGTGATTACGCCACTGCCGTCAAACACTACACCGAAGCCATCAAACGCAACCCAGAAGACGCCAAACTGTACAGTAACCGTGCTGCCTGTTATACAAAACTAGCTGCCTTTGATCTTGGTTTAAAAGACTGCGACAAGTGCGTTGAGCTCGATCCGAAATTCATCAAAGGTTGGATCCGAAAAGCACACATTTTGCAAGGAATGCAACAACCGACCAAAGCCATGTCAGCTTTCCAAAAAGCGCTCGAAATCGATCCGAATAATGCCGAAGCTATTAACGGATATAGAGCATGCAGTATAGAAAATGCGAGCGGTTCAGGTGATCCTGAAAAGATAAGACAACGTGCGATGGCTGATCCTGAAGTTCAGTCGATTTTGAGAGATCCCGCAATGAGGATGATCTTGGAACAGATGCAAAATGATCCAAGAGCTTTGCAAGACCACTTAAAGAATCCTGATATAGCTGCAAAGATACAAAAGTTGCTAGAGTCGGGGCTTATTGCTATTCATTAATTTTTGGTTTAGTGATGAGGAACGTGCGATTATGTTTGTGTTGAATAGCGATCGAAGCGCATTTAGAGTGGTTGCAGTATCCAGCGTTTGATCTTTTTACTTAGCTTAATAACCGTTTAAGTAATAAATTTACGTTTTTAAAGCACATTTCTATTTATTTACTTACCAACAAGTCTGACCACAGTGCCCTCTACTTACTGATTATAACTTATAAGTATTGTATTCATTTCTTTTGTAATCATTAAATTAAGCTTCAAGTCTCTTCAAGTTGATTTTATTTAATGATTCAAGTTCAAGCACTAAAATCTCACACTAATACTACTTGTCTTATTTAAAAAAATATAGCATTTTTTTGTTGGTGTTTTAAATTAATGTTTTCACTATTTTAAAACACGCTTTCCTTAGCAACGTGTTGTAAATTAAACTGTTCTAACAAAAAAAAATTGAATAACACTAAAATTTCTTGGGTATCTAGGTACGAAACTCGCATTCGCTCGTTGCATAACGTCAGCCCTCGAAATATTTAAGCTTGTGTTTTCATATTCGTATTATTAATAGCTATAAAACATATAATAGGGTTTATAGAAAGCTTTGTCAAAATTTAATTCGTTGTTAAAAGTTAACACGAATGGACCAATTACATTTGTTCAATTTGGTCACATGATCACGCATTTAATTGCGAATTAAATTAATAATAATATTAAGTTTGTTGATAAAAAAAATATCAATCAAAAACCAAGGTTGAATTATGAATTCTTGAAAGTGCAATGTAATTTAATATGACTCTCTGGTTGTTATTTATTAATTTTGTTGTGAACTTGGCGTTTGTTCCGTTAGCACCTGGTATTTTTCGCAGTTTTCGATTCACTTATCTTGACAACTGTCAAAATAATAACAAAAATTTGTGGTTATGTTGTGAAAATTTGTAATTTTGGAAGAATTAATGGACAATTGAGTGATGTTTTGCAAAAAATGAAACCAAAAACAATCAGCTGAACTGATTTATACAAGTAAATTTTGTGTTTTGTGAAATAGCTGGAAACGAATTTCTTCCTGCTGTTCCTAGGACCTAGAACCTCAACAAAAGGCAAAAAGTGTATTAAAAACATTTCGTACAGTTTTTATTAATAAAAAAGCTAAAAATAAATAAGCATTGCTAAGGTTTTTGAAAAAATGATAATTATAAATAAACTGTTGAGAAAATGGCAACAGCGCATTTGCATTTTTTGGGGCGAAATAGATCATAAATTTTTAAAGGAAAACAAAATCTGTGTTATAATAGATTCCAGTGCCAAGAAAACCCACCAATTTAAGTAAGCAAAATAATTATCCACGTTTTCATCCTTTTCACATTTATTTTTTTTCTGTTTTGTTTGTTTGTTTTTCTTGGCACTAAATTTGTCAATGGTATTCAACATAACACAGAATTATTTTCTTCTGAATAATGTCTAGTTTTCTGCCCTTTTTGATCTCAAAAATTTTATAAATGCGACGTTGCCTTTTTTGCTAAACGATTGAAATGGATTTCAATTGTTTAATTTTAGACAAGTTTTATTGTTAAGAAGCAGTTTTGTTTACTAGAAAACAAGAAACCCCAAAAAAACTTCTATATTGGCCAAAAAATAGAACAGCAAGGTCATTTCTGGATTGTCAGTGATATACAGACTGATCCAGAAATACTGAGTCTGTTGGCAACACTGGGCTTAAATTTTTAAGGATACCAATAGAGTACGTTTCCAATTACCAACAATTTAACATTCTTGTGGGGTTGTACGTCAAATAATTGTCAAGAAAAATCAAATTCAGTTGCCATGTTGCAAATTACGAGCACAAATTCTTTCAAATCTGTTGCCAACAGACTCAGTATTTCTGAATCAGTCTGTATAACGTTTTGTTGATTTAGAAAAGTGAACTTTGACTGTTCTACAGTGAATTTTTTAATTTATGAAATTTAATTTTTAAAGAATTAGGATTTATAATACGGTTTTTACATTTTTTTACAACTCAATTTTCTAAAACATTTTTTTAACATTAATGATGAACTTCTAGGAACAGCAAGAATTAGAAATGCCAACCAACATCGCATTTTAGCAAATACGTTGTTTAAATAATGTTGATAAAAAATTATGCAATAATAGCCATTCTTCTAAAATTTTTCTCTTTTCTTGCAGTTAGAGAATTTAAATGAAAAATGCGATTTTTGCCGAAAAAAACATCTCGTCGAGGTTGGTATTTCAGAAAGAACAGGTTAGGTTATTGTTTATACATATTTGTTGATTTCCGAAACGTGAAAATTTAAAATCTAATTACTAATAGCAAAAGTTATTATCATATTCCTTTCAGATCAGAAACAATTTCTCTGGTTGTCAATAATACGACGGAAGACTAAGTTTTTCTTCTATATTTGAAGAATATCTAATTGAAGATTTTATGAAAACAGTTTTCATATTTTATTGGTATTATTGGCTTTGTAAGTTTTTATAATGCAAAGAAGAAAAAGATGACCTTGATTATAATTCTTTTCTGAACTTAAAAGTTTTTGGAAATGAGTTCTCAGGCAATGGATAATGAAGCTAAAGGGTAAGTGTTTTTGGCAATAAAAATTCTCAGTTCCTAATAAATAGTTTTCCAACTCATTATTGTTTTTTACAGATACAAAATGCATCATCTTGTCAGAAATTCTAACACCGGACTATTAGAACTACATGAAGAACTGACAGAAGAAATTTTAAAAAATGGAAGCATTATTCGTTCGAGTTGGAGTCAGTTATAACCAACTTTCGTAAAAATTCTAACTATTTAGAATGGTGATTTCAGGTAGAGAATCATTGGTTGAGCATAAAAAACAACTTGAATTAAGCCAAGAAATTAAACCAGAACCTCCTGAACAAAAGGAACCGCAAATAATTCAAACTTACGGTAATTTTGATTGACTTGCAACGTTCGTTCGTGCGCTAAAATGCCATTTCAACTTTTTAGCACAAGATGATTTGCTAACTGAACCATACATAAAAGAAGAAGTTGTGGTTGATGAAGAATCATCATTTGATGCACTTCCGGACGTATTTCCTAAAGAAGAAAACATTGGGCAAGACCCTCTCGAAATCACAAGATACGAAGCGAGCACTAGCGAAAATTTCGACAAAAACAAAACTCTCTTATCGCTATCAAAATTTTTAAAAACCAGTCGTAAAAAAATAACAATGGACGAGTTGGAGCAGTTTTGCATCGAGAAGAAATGTAAAGTGATTGTGTGCAAAAATGATAGAAAGAAACTGGGCCTTGTGAGCAATCACCTAAAAATGCAACAACAAATCATCAAAAAAATGGATAAGAAAAAAGTTGAACGGTTACAACAAGGACCGTTTCGTTTAGATGTTAACGAATCCATGCGAAGTTTACAAGTTTCGGACGCACCAACAAGTCAAGTAAGTGTTCAATTATGATACAAGGTATAAATGGCACATTTTTTCCTCTACTTCATTTTTTAGCCTTGTAATATTTTATTTCCTTCTCCGAAACCAATTAAACGTCTTAAACCTCCAACACGGCCTACTTTAAGTGCCAGAAAAGTGGGAACAGATGTTGTTCTCAAATGGAGAATGCCTCATTGTTCTAGTGATGTTTACGCACCTGTTGCAAGCTATGAAGTTTATTGCTATATATTGACTACAAGTAATAAACGTCACAAGTGGCGGAAATTGTCCAAAATGGAAGCATCTCCCATTTTTACGACTTTAACTTTAAAGGATATTGATGCTGAGGTGATCAATTCTTTTGTAGTGCGTGCGATTGATATTTATCAAAGGCGGGGTTTGTTTAGTAAGGTTGTGTCTGTTTAAAAAATTTCTATTACATGCTTTAAATAAATCATAACTGTGTTTTTATAATTAATCCCTAAAAACAATGAACTTGAATTTATTTCCTTCTAGCCTTTGGAACATGGATTTGTTGCAAGAAAGTTAAAAATATATTAATTAGCACAAGCACATTTTTTACAGAAAAAGATGGACGAAGATACCGATAAGGAAACAGAAGAAAAAAAATCCAATCCTTACGACAGTTTTAAACTAAATGGAGAACCCCGTAAAGGGAAGAAAACTAGCAGTTTTTGTTCGTTTTGTAATCACCATCTTCAGCGCAATCACTTAGACGAACTCGATCTGCAAAAAATTCTTTCATTGCTCACGTTTGAGGAACAAAGGCAACTATTTAATTAGCAAAACTACGAAAACCTATCATCAATCAACAAGTTTTACCGTGCACTAATTGCTTGGGCCTTTTTTCCTGAAAACAACTTTGGAGACGATCGAAAAAATTGTACTTAAAACAAATATTACATAAAACCGAACTAACAATAAGCAAAAAAAATATGATTAGTTTATAACATATATATTCCACTTTATGTAGTGTTATAAAGTTTTTGCTCAGTCTGTTTATAATTTAACTGTTAATACATGGAACATTGACAAGTACATTACAAAAAAATGAAGATATCACAATACATACAATTTTCTTGGAATTCGCAAAATACGAAGAGTTTGTCTTATAACTTTTGTTTAGTTTGAGATAATTTTTACAAAAATTTTCATTCAAAACGTCTTAAATGCGTGGAAATGTAAAAATAGCACGATCTGTTTAACTTTTCCGCCTTTTTACAGAAAAACGTATTAGGCTTGACTACCAGAGAGCGCTGCAATCTTAGTTACATGTTACCAACCGAAGCAAACATTTTGGATCATTCAGTACATAACCAGGCCCCTGAAAGTGTATACAAATTATGTGTTCACGGGGAGGGGTGGGGCAAAGGGGGGAAACGGCTAAAATAGTTCGTGCACTCCAACTTAGAGGTCGCGCCAGTTGCAAAGAAATCTGTAAATTTAAAGGAATCTGTCACACATTTTGCTAGAAGTAAAGAAGATTCACTTAAAAATAATCGACGTGCGCACACTTCTCTTTTTAATTTATAAACAGCCGATTATTTTGCTATCGTTGCGGTTTTTGGCGACATTTTGTTTTAATGTGTTTCAAAGACTTTAGAAAACGATTTAACGTGATTTTTTGGATGTTTTTGTGATCAAACGTCTCTACTTTTATATGGATCTTTTATTTGAATCTAGTGTATAGTGCAATGATCTGAGAGAATGTGTAGATGCAGCGTGAAGAGAGAGACGTTGTTCACTACACTAACATGAGATAGCGAATGCGATCAGCTGGGTATGGTCAAAACACGGTAGTTTGACAGCTAGGTAACTGATTTTGTATGCGCTGGGAGCTTTTCGTTTTACCACGTTTTACAAGATTTTGATTATCCTACTTGCGTTTCGACTTGTGTTTTGTGTTCTTGTGTACGAAATGCCTGCTACTTGTGCAGCATATGGCTGTACAAACCGCCATAAAAAAGGGGGGAACATTTCTTTTCACAGGTAAGTTGTGCCACAGATTCAGGTTATGCGGCACCGATTGCTGCAATTAACTTATATTACACTATGCTATGGATATTCGGAAATAAAATTAACTAGACGCCCTCTGGTGATGACTTTTGAACTATGTCGAAAACAGTAAAGAAATTTTCGTAATGCCACATTTAACTGACATTTAATGAATTGTTCAACAATTTTGAGTGTATAGTGTTAATTACTTACAATAGAAAGAATTACTTTAAAAGTATGTGGTAGTAAATACTAGCGTTGACTTTGGTTCTGTAGTTTTTCGTGGTATAGTGTTTATTGTTGGAACTTGAAAAAGTGGATAAAAAGTGAAAAATATTTAAATTTTGATTACAAAGTGTTATCAAACAGTTGTCTAATTAAAGATTATAAGTAATGGATCACAGCGAACACAAAGTTTGGCTCAAGAAACCAATAAATTAGTGAAGTGTTATGAATTTTAGGTTAGAATTTTCCACTGAAAAAATCATGAAATGCTGCGGTAAATCTACAAAACTACAATAAAGATTAACAACTGCTGATACATTTAAACGTAAATTATGCCAAAAGGTAGGTTCTTCAATGTCTTTGTAATAATTTTCCAATAAAGAAAGTGAACCAAACAGTCATTCGTTATTCGTGTTTTCCTCGTCATCTCTCATTTGTCAACATAAGTTTCTTGCATCAAAGATGCAATTATCATTCCGCATAGGCAATGTAATCATTGTGAAGCCCCAAAATTCGTACAACGCTCAAAATATCCGAATAAACATTTTCCCGCCATTTATGGTTACTGTTTTCGACCTAGCTCAGTGGCGCCCCCAACGGTACTTTTACTTCCGAATACCACTGTATAACAAACATATAAAATCTAATTAACCTCCGTAGTTTTCCAAATGATGAAAGTTTGCGACGAAAATGGGTAATTGCCATGAAAAGGGAACATTTCGAACCGTCAAAATATTCGAAGCTGTGTTCAGATCATTTCAAAGAGGAAGACTTTGTTTTTACTTTTGGCTTAAAAACATTAAAATTGGGCACAGTGCCTACGATTTTTAATTTTCCATCGCATTTATTAAAGAAGGAACCCAAGGAACGCTCCACTAGGCTCCGAAACTTTGAAAATGATGGTAATTCTGTTGAGACATTGGTTGAGACGGTTGTGACCAATGTTGTGACAGAATCAGAAACTGGCGCATCTGAAGTATCTGTGACCAGGTGAACTAAAAATATATTTTTAACAGAAGTTAATAAAACAAATTTCAGTTCTTCCACTTCCCATCAAGAGCAGCAGCCATCAACCTCCACGGTACCGAAAGAGACTTTAGAACCACAATTCGTTTCAAAACAAGAAGGCACAAAAAGGTATATACATTATTAACTTTTTTTATTAAGAGACTAATAAAAAAGTTTAGAAAAAGAAGTCAGCCGATATATGTAGGAGATTTTTCTGAGGCAGATATGGAGAATCCAAAAAAAGCCAAACTTATGTGGAAAATATCTAACAACACCATTGTTAGACAGAAGAAAACAATAGCCTATTTACGTCAAAAGGTTTACAGGCTACTGAAACGAATTAAGTCTTTGGATCAATTACAGCTGAAGAAAAAGCAAATTTGGTGAGGGGTTGCTTGCTTATGCTGCATAAAGCTGGCGTTAAGGTCATCTCGTTAACCTTTGATGGTGCTGCTACTAATTGGACCATGGCATCTTGTTTAGGGGCGGATTTAGAAATTTCAAACATGAAAACTTTTTTCTTGCACCCTCAGACACAGGAAGAAATTTTTATAATTTTTGATCCATGCCATATGGTCAAATTATTGCGCAACGCTTTGGGAGACTGGGGTGCAAAAACCGAAGAATTTTGTGGCAATTTTTTAAAGAGTTGGTAACACTCCAGGCAAGTCAGGAGCTACATTTAGCTACAAAAATAAGATCTCGGCATATTCACTATCATAATGAAAGTGAAATTAGCTGTGCAAGTCTTCAGTACAAGTGTCGCGGATGCGTTGGAGTACTGCAATAAAGATTTACGACTGGCACAGTTTAATGAATTGTAGACCAACTCTTTGATCTCTTTAATACCAGAAATTCTTTGAGCAAGAATATGTTCAAGAAACCCATGACTGAAGGTCGCTTACCTTTTATTACATCGTTTTTCAAAGAGGCGAAATCATACATTGTGGGTCTAAAAACTGTAGAAGGAAGTCAACTTGTTTTATCTGCCCGGAAAAAAGGCTTTCTTGGGTTGATAATTAACATGACTTCTTTCGAAGGAATTGTGCAAAAATATATCATAGAAAAGAAATATTTGTCATACCTGCTTACCTACAAGGTAAGCCAGGATCACATAGAAACTTTTTTCTGTGCCATTAGATCCCGAGGCGGTTTTAACAATAACCCGACAGCTTTGCAGTTTGAAGCAGCTTATAAAAGGCTTTTGATCCATGTCGAAATATCATCAAAAGCAACGGCAAATTGTTTGCAACAAGACGAAACTTATATTTTGAACATTTCGTCAAATAAACAAAGACAAATAACGTCGGTTATTGATAACTTACATGAAGTTGACGATAACATTGACGATGCATGTGACGAAATTATTAATGTGGTCGACCAATCATTGTACATTTCGGACATTATTGGATACATTTCTGGGTTTATTGTTCGCAAATTGAACAATAAGATTAATTGTCAAATATGCTGCTCTGCATTGGAAGACAATTTGATCTGTTATAAATTTTTGAACAGGAAAAATAAGGGGGTTTGATTAAACCTTCTGCAGATGTTTTTTTAATCTGCAGAGCTGTCGAAAATGTATTCAGAAATTATGAGATGATCTCATCAGGAAACGTTATTTTACGGCTAATATATTTAACAAAAAAACAACTGAAAATTTGTGAATTATTTGTTAAACTGAATGACCACATTCTGGATCAAGATCCTCTGAACAATCATTTGTTGCAACTTGTAAATTTAATTTTAAAAACTTTTTTTACGATTCGGTTGCACCACAAAAATATGTCAATCAATGAAACCAAAGAAAGAATTCGGCACAAATATTCAAAATTAATTTTATTTAAAAATCAATGAAAGCCGTTTACTTTGCGTTTTTTCTCCTTGTTGTAATCTTTAAACTGTTTATGCCGCAATAATAAAATTTTAAATTAGAATTCACGTTTTTGTTTTATTTAAATAGTTTTAAAGCTAGAAGTGCTTAGTTTTATTTGTACTATTAACATCTACCAATAATACATGAATTAATAAATCATTCGTTGTGTATAAAGCGTTTTTTTTTTCAATTTTATACGTGTTGCCAATGCAACGCAATGAGAAATTGACCAAACCCACGTGATCTCATTATTGCGTTCTCCGTCTTTGTTGTGAATTTCCCCATCATGTTATCTCTCTCACATGTTGAAGTCAATGTTCAGTTAAGCCGAGATACGCAACGCTTCATCCATACAATTCTAACGTCATTGGTATAGTGTGAATTACAGTGTTTTAATGAAGGATGAATCAACTTAAGGCAAATTAAGGTAAACGTTACTGAAAGGTGTCTATACAACAATTAATTGCGATTTCTAGAGATTAATATAATCATATTACACCAAGAAGGATCACACAAACTTCTCTAATGAGGGAATTTCTTGATGTTTAGAAGATGAAGACCGTCCTTGGAGATGATTGGAAATTGGGATGTAATTGAAAATTCCATGAAGAGGAGTTAAATGTAATGTGCAGTAATTATTATATCATAATAATAAATAAATTTATTGTAGTTGCGAAGCTAGTATTTTGTGAAAGCAGGGAGTTTAGGACTTGCTATGGTTCAAGGTTTTCAAATCCGCCATGTCCCTCTATGTCTTAATCTTTTATGTTGTTTTACACAATCTTATAACGCCTATGCCGGTTAAAAAAACAAGGTTTTTCCTTTTTGTGATTGCTTAATTTAGAAACTAAGTGAAAAAACGTATTCTACAAGTTTTATACAAGTTAAACAATATTAAAGACTCCTATTATAAATTTAAATGATTACATGGTAGTTTTAATCAGTTAACTTTCAGTTATAGTTATGTATATCAGATATGTGGCTTTTTATTTAAAATAATTTTAGCACACTTGTAATTCTCTTGTGTTTGAGTAATTTACTAATAACTATGATGCAATCGAGATTACTTTTAAAAAATTTCAAAACTTATCAAGAACTTTGACATCAAACTCTTATAGTACGTGTTAGGGCCGCTTTTACAAACGTCCGTAAACCTTATAACCGCGAATAAATTTCGAAAAATAGTTGTTTAAATTTAGCCTTAGGGACTTAAAAATTGGACTATTGTCAAAGGTTACAAGCAAACTTTTGATATTTTTTTGCTTTTGTGAACAGTCTGTAGACAAGTAATCGAACCAACAAAACTGATGTATTTATACAGACTGATCCCGAAATACTGTGTCTGTTAGCAATCTGAATTTAAATTTTAAAGGATACCAATAGTGTACACTTCCAGGTAACAATTCATAATTTACTCTGATGCCAACATACTCAGTTTTTCTGGATCATTGTGTATATTTAGACAATGTATTTACATAGATTACTACATCTGAGTATGTTCATGAAGAACAATTCGAGTTAAGTTAATTTTGCCTATACATTTTTTGCACATAATTTTTTTAATAAAAGACTTTCTTTCATTTTATTAAGCGATGTTAAATGTTTTTGTGCTATTGCAACTGTTACAGATGCTTTTTTATTAAAATGTCTCGTAACTGTGCATGTGTACAGAAACATTTAACATTTATAATTCTTTAAATTTGGAAAATAAATAAAATGTTTTGTTTGAATTTCCCGCTATTATCGAATTAGTTCGTTCTCTCAGGGTTAGGTAGCGCTTTCGCGAAAAACGAGGGGTAGACAGAGAGATACGCTTCTCCCTCCCTCTCTCTTATTCTATGGTACATAACCAAAATCCTGATTTTGCCAATTTACAAGTTGGTCGCTTTTCGTAAATTTGCTCTTGTAATTCCAGCATATTCTGTTTTAAGCAATTCGTTTGTAGAAAGTGGTTACAATACAATAAAACAAAGTGAAAGTTTTAATAAAAAATCCAGGTAATTTGGCGGTGGATATTTTTGGCAATTTGGTCGATTGTCATCCTCCCATTTGACAGAGTTGTCAAACTGTTATTATTTATATTATATGTAACAATGGGTCGGAGAAATAAAAAGGCAAATGTGAAAAAATTATGGTGGGACCGTAAAAGGTGAGAATACCTCCAGTTTACAGACAGTCAATTATTACATTAGATATATATTCAATTATAATTAATTCTATAACAAACTAATTAACTTATCAAGTGTTGTAAGTTTATCAACTGTTCGGATAAAGTAACTGTCGGCATAGAGCATAGAATAAGAGAGAGGAAGAAGCGAATCTCTCTGTCTACCCCTCGTTTTTTCGCGAAAGCGCCACCTAACCTGGGGAGAACAAACTAATTCGATAATAGCGGGAAATTCAAACAGGACATTTTATTTATTTTCCAAATTTAAAGAATTATAAATGTTAAATGTTTCTGTACTCATGCACTGTTACGAGACATTTTAATAAAAAAGCATCTGTAACAGTTGCAATAGCACAAAAACATTTAACATCGCTTAATAAAATGAAACAGTCTTTCCAATAAAAATTTATTAAAAAAATAATAACGTGCTGGAATGTATAGACAAAATTAATTTAACTCGAATTGTTGTTCATAAACATACTCAGATGTAATAATATATGTAAATACATTGTCTAAATATACACAATGATCCAGAGAAACTGAGTATGTTGGCATCAGATTAAATTATTGAATTGCTACCTGAAAGTGTACACTATTGGTATCCTTTAAAATTTAAATTCAGATTGCTAACAGACACAGTATTTCGGGATCAGTCTGTATAAATACATCAGTTTTGTTGGTTTGATTACTTGTCTACAGACTGTTCAGAAAAGCAAAAAAATATCAAAATTTTGCTTGTAACCTTTGACAATAGTCCAATTTTTAAGTCCCTTAAGGCTAAATTTAAACAACTATTTTTCGAAATTTATTCGCGGTTATAAGGTTTACGGACGTTTGTAAAAGCGGCCCTAACACGTACTTTAACAGTTTGATGTCAAAGTTCTTGATAAGTTTTGAAATTTTTTAAAAGTAATTTCGATTGCATCATAGTTATTAGTAAATTACTCAAACACAAGAGAATTACAAGTGTGCTAAAATTATTTTAAATAAAAACCCACATATCTGATATACATAACTATCACTGGAAGTTAACTGATTAAAACTACCATGTAATCATTTAAATTTATAATAATAGTAGGCTTTAATATTGATTAACTTGTATGATACTTGTAGAATACGTTTTTTCGCTTAGTTTCTAAATTAAGCAATCACAAAAAGGCCAAACCTTGTTTTTTTAACAGGCATAGGCGTTATAACATTGTGTAAAACAACATAAAAGATTAAGACATAGAGGGACATGGCGAATTTGAAAACCTTGAACCATAGCAAGTCCTAAACTCCCTGCTTTCACAAAATACTAGCTTCGCAACTACAATAAATTTATTTATTATTATGATATACCTATTAATTACTGCACATTATATTTAACTCGTCTTCATGGGATTTTCAATTACATCCCAAGAACCGTTATCATCTCCAAGGACGGTCTTCATCTCCTAAGTTTGTGTGATCCATCTTGGTGTAATATGATTATATTAATATCTAGAAATCGCAATTAATTGTTGTATAGACACCTTTCAATAACGTTTACCTTAATTTGCCTTAAGTTGATTCATCCTTCATTAAAACACTGTCATTCACACTATACACTAGATTCAAATAAAAGATCCATATAAAAGTAGAGATGTTTGATCACAAAAACATCCAAAAAATCACGTTAAATCGTTTTCTGAAGTCTTTAAAACACATTAAAACAAAATGTCGCCAAAAACCGCAACGACAGCAAAATAATCAGGTGTTGATAAATCAAAGAATTAAAAAGAGAAGTGTGCGCACTTTCAGGGGCCTGGCATAGAGTTTTAAAATTTAAAACGATTCACATTGAACTTAAATACTTAACCTAAAAGCGTTTTACAATAAAATGCCAATTGATGCCAACCAAAACCCCCAAAAATCCCTGTCGTGCACAACCTCAAATGAAACGGGTTCTTATCTGTTAAAATTTAAAGGAAAAACCGAGGTGCTTTGTATTAACTTGTCCAAATTATAAAAAAACCGGAATAGCTGTATTGTCCTTTCCAAGTAATAAGCAGCTAAGACAAAAATGACTGGAAGCACTAAAAATGGACTCTTCTTAAAATTTCGATGAGAATCGTTCCTCTTTGAATTAAGTATGTTGTCAATATTGCAATGAAGAAGATATTTTTCGTTTCAATACTACAACTAAACTGAAACCAGTAGTACAGTTAAGTCTTGACTTACTCCAAAGCATCTATTAAGCTCAATATATTGGTTCTTCGAGCCGGATCAAATTATTGAGTTTTTTTGAGTGAAATAAGAGACCGAATATTTTTCTTGTTTTTATTGAACTTATATACAGGCTGGGTCATTGATATGGGCGTGTTCGATTGCTCCTACACTGTCAAAGATATAAAAATTAATCAATGGCACTGCAAATGAGAAGTCAAAGTACGCGTTCCAAAATTATTTCGCCCTATACAGGGTGTTTCATTTTTACCATGCAGCTTTTAACATAGTTTTTTTATATGACACCCTCTGTATATTTGTACATATTTAAATTTGCACTCTTTTGGGCTTTATAAATCAGTTTAGTTTTTGCAATTTACTTAAACCGTTTAGAAATTATTTAATTTTTTCTACAATCTAGTGCGTCTGCCGACACATAATTGAAAAATCGCAGTGCCCTTGATTTTTACGATATCAAGTTGAGACTTTGTCTGTAGGTAAACAAATGTCTGAGAGAGCTTTTGGTGACAAGACCATACATTTGCATTGTAGCTTCACCTTGCTGTGACACATTCATTTTGGTAAACTTTAAAGGACCATAACTTGTTTTTTTTCAATAGCATCTCCTGTATTTTGTTACTAATTATTATTCAGCGTCTCATTCTACATCTTTTCTACCTCTTTAGTTTTTTCCAAAAGTTGATAGTTAAGGAGATAATTCGGTTTTTCTGAAAAATGCACACAAAACCTCTCAGATACTAATGTAGCGTGCTATGAAAAACAATACATTTTGACACACTAATGTCAGAATGGCATTTATAGTACGTCATATTTTGATTTTATTGTGAAAATAAATTTTTCGTGTAGAATGCATACATAGAAATCTCATTTAGTTATAAATTTTAATAAAATTTTGCCAAGAAATTATTAAATAAAAATAACAGAAATTTACAATGGAGAAATAAGGAAATAAAAAAACGAGGTATAACAAATCAACGGCGATAACATATTACTTGCAGTTACAGAACTGATTAAAATGACGGCTTCATTAAGCAATAAAGTAATACATTGGTCTATTTTTTTTAATTTACCACTATATGTATATAGTATAATAGTAATATTTTTTAAATTTTGGTCGAATGTCGTAAAACGTTGTTGTGTTTCTCACTCTTCCGAGAAAGTAGCTAGGAGCAAGTAAGATAAACGATGGGCCGCCCTCGGCTCGAGCCAGGGATATGTTGTCTTTCTCACACTTAGGTCATTTAAAAGAGACAGGAAACTTTCGGAAGCGCAATTCGTCACCCACCCAAAATATATCAGTGATTCTCAACATGTTCACATAATGCAACAAGCGCAGACCACAAGTAAATAAATAAAACAAAAAATATTTACAAATCTATTTACAACTTAATTTATATTTCAATCTCACTTTCACTAGCTGCATCGTTAAATTCGTTGAAGTCACTATCACTATCATCATCTCAATTCACGTTAATTATAATGTCTTTTTGAACCTGGTCAAGACACATTAATTTTTTTATAACTTCCTCTATTAGTTTGTCGTAATGGTTGAAACTTCTGGTGTAACTTGATTTAAAGCACTTTGCCACATTTGTAAAATAGATTAATCAATTCATCATTCATTGTAAAAAAATAACCATTTTCATCTCAACGATATTAAATGTTATTAATATTATTATATCATATTATTGAATGTAACTAGCCATTGTTGCAAAGTAAAAAACACCGCAGTGGGGCAAAGTCCGTCTGGAAATAGCTATCTAAACGCTGTGAGTACAAAAAAGTTTTACCTATCACTTAAACATGTACCCAAGTTTTCGTTTTCAGCTAACAAAACTTAACAACATTTTTTATTAATTCACGACACTGTTTATCACACATTTTTTCGAAGTAACAGACATGTACTATCTATTACCAGACGTAGAAACAACTGACTTTGTGAGAGTGGGATAAGGGTAAAATGACCTTTAAACCCTTAAAACCAACTTTCTAAAGGGAAAAGTCTTATCTACAATCAATAACTTGTGTCTAAGAAACTAATCCTATTTTTATCTTTCATGGTATTAATATCATTATGTGTTAGAAAGTTGCTGCAGCAGTAAATTAAGTAATTACAGATGGAACATAACAATCTTTCAAGAAAATAAGATACAATTCTGTTTACAAATTGTTTACATTAAAAAGTCTTTGGGATTTAAAAGCCACTTTTAAATTGAAATTCATAATTAACATGTATATGTTTGCTGATACTAGTAAACATTTTGTTTATAGCGTTGACCAGGCAAATAAACAAAAGACATATTAATTTATTTAACAACAATAAACATAACAAATAACAAAGTGGCATTCCATAGTTTGGGAACGACTGGTAGATTCTCCCATTTTCTGCTACGCTTGACGGTTTGTATTTTGTTTCACTCATTCGCATAGTAACAACAAAGACAAAACTTTACGACATTCGGCCAAAATTAAAAAAAATTATACTATAGTCTATATATGTAAAATTGCTTTTCCTGACTGAACTATCAACTCACAGCCTAGACGGCTCAGGATAGAAACCTGAAATTTTCACAGTAGATAGCTATTGTAAAGTAGGGGTGTACTAAGAAAGGATTTTTGGAAAATCACCCCCTAAGAGGGTTAAATAGGGTGTTAAAGTTTGAATTAAAATCTGTCATTTTTTAAGTTATATCTTTGAAAATTAGTATTTGGGCTTTGGGTTAAAAATAAAGACGTGTTTCAGGATTTCTGGAAAATCAACCCCTAAAGGGGTTAAATGGGGAGTTGAATTTTGAATTAGAATTTAGAGGATCCGTCATTTTTAAACGTCCATTGAACTTATGTCCTTGAAAATTAGTATTTGGGCTTTTTGTTAAAAATTAAAAAAAACGTGTTTTAGGATTTTCGAAAAATCAACCCTTAAGAGGGTTAAATAACGTATTAAAATTTGTATAAAAATTCGTAACATTTGAATTTACATTGATTAAAGTCGGTATTTGGGTTTTCAGTGAAAAGTGAAAAAACACGTGTTTTAGTTGAAAATACCGACTCCAAGAGGGTTGAGCAGGGGTTGGAATTTGTATAAAAATCCGTAAATTTTACTTTGTATCCATGCAGTTAATATTTGAGTTTCCAGTTAAAGATGAAAAACGTTGTTTAAGAACATTTGGAATTTACACCCCTAAGAGGGTTAAATGTAAAAATCCGTCATTTTTGAACTTATATTTATAAAAATTGGTGTTTGGGCAATCAGTGAAAAATAAAAAAACACAAGTTTTATGATTTTTAGAAATTCCACCCCCAAAGGGTTCAATATCAAAATCCGTCATTTTTTTACCTGATATCTATGAAAATTAGTATTTGGGCTTTCGGTTAATAATGAAGGAAGACATGTTTTAAAATTTTCAAAAAATTAACCCTTAAAGAGGGTAAACGAAGTGGTAAAATTTGAATAAAAATCCGTCATCTTTAAAGTTATATTAAAGTTTTATATTTGAAAATTATTACTTGGGCTTTTATTTAAAAATGAAGACACACATGTTTTTGGATTTTGCAGAAATCAACCCCGAAGGGTTTTAAAAGGAGTAATAAGATTTGGATAAAATTTTGTAACTTTTAAATTTACATTCACAAAAGTTGGTATTTAGGCTTTCGTTGAAAAATGTAGTCTTTTAGTTGTTTTGGTAATTCTACTCACAAGGGGGTTAAATAGGAGATGGAATTTGTATAAAAATTCGGTTTTTTTTTAATTTCTATCTATGCAAAATGGTACTTGCGGTTTCGTTTAAAGATGAAAAATGAGTGGAAATTGGAAATTTCATCCCTAAAACGGTTATTTATAAAAATGCCTCTTTTTTAAGGTATATTAATAAAAATTGGTATTTCTGTCTTCGGTTAAAAATAAGGAAAAGCGTTTTTCAGGATTTTTGGAAATTTTACCTCATATGGAGATTAAACATAAAAATTCGTAATATGTTTATGAAAATTTGTATTTGAGTTTTCGGAATAAAATAAAAAACAAGTGTTTAATAAAAAATTTTAGAAATTCTACCCCTAAAAAAGTTAAACATTAGAATCCATAATTTTTAAAGTTATGTTAATAAAATTTAGTATTTGAGCATTTGGTTAAAATTAAAAAAAGCGTGTTTCTAGATTGTTGGAAGTTCCAGCCCCAAAGTGGTTAAATATAAAAAATCTTCATTTTCGAAATTATAATTATAAAAATTGGTATTTGGGCAATCGGCTAAAAGTAAAAAACGCATGTTTCAGATTTGTTGGAAATTTCACCCCTGAGAAAATTAAACGTAAAAATCTTTTATTGTAATCATAAAATGTGACATTTGGAAAATCCTTGCTTTTTAAAGTTATACTTATGAAAATTGCTTAAAAATGTAGAAGCCCGTGTTGCAAGTTTTTTGGAAACTGTACCCCCAAGAGAGTTGAATATCAATATCATTTTTGAAAATTAATATTTGAACATTCGATGAAAAATTTTGAAAAGAGGCGTGTTTCTGGATTTTTGGAAAAATAGTTTTAACCTTAAAGTTAACATGGCGGATTCAGTTTGTCTACGAACCACAAGTCTCTATGGTGATCAGTTGTATGTTAATGACTTTCATGGTTGATGGTTACAACTTTAGTTTCGTTTATTGAGTAAAAAGTGGTCTTAGTAAGCTGTGTTTTCGGTTTGTATTCGGTTTGAGTATAGTGTGTAGTGGTTTATTATAAGAATAAGTTTTATTTTGTTTGAGTTTACTTTGGGGTAATGATACTAGGTTATGTGGTATATAAAGAGGTTCTTAATTAGGTTAACCTTAACCTTTAATGGAAATAAAATTAATAACTTGAATATTACCTAAGAATTTATATCACTGGTGTTAGGTTATCATCTCTAAAAATACATATTCAGAAAATACAGGGTTATTCATATTTGTGCGACAAAAAATGAACCTCAAAAAGGACCTATAAAATGATGCTAATTGAGATTATAAGTCGTGTCCTATCGAAACTGATAAGAATTTAGGGGTATGGAAAGACGTTTTTGCACCATAACTTTGGAATCATTTGACCAAATATTACAAAACTTGGTAGACTTACTAAAGAGAACATGCCTTTTATTCTGGTAATTTTGAAAACCGGATACATCCATCCAGTTTCCGGTTGCAGCATTTCCGGGTCACATTTTTTGTGTTTTTCTAATTTTTTGACCTCTTAACACTACTTTTTTATTGCCTAAATCGGTAGAGTAATCAATTGCGAATAAAAAAGGTATAACCTTTTACACCGCTAAAATGCACCATTTAATAGTTATTTTAATTTAAACAGAGGCTTGCACTTGACCAAAATCAAAAAAGTATAAATTTTGAGCAAACGATATCCGTAGCAACGAAAGTGCATCTGCACTCAAAGCACTGTCAAGTCCTGTCAGACACTTGTCAACTTTAACTTTGGACAATTTGGGGCTCTAAATTGAAAATATTTAACAAAAGGGTTTAGTTCAGTCTCTTAACCTAACCTACAAAAAAATTAAACCAATCTGGTAGCATTTTTCATTGATTAATTCACCGAAAATTCACAAAAAAAGTCTTAGTCGGTACCTGATTATTTGTTCCATTCTGTACGTTTAATACACCAAATTCCAAATAAAGACATTAAAACTCTTAATTAAAACTCTTAGGTAGTAAATTCTACTGTTTGGAAAGCGATCTTTTAAACGATATGTCATTTCACATACAAAACAGTTACAAATGGCGGTGCATTTCAGAGAGCAGATGAACAATACCCATATGCGCCAAACAGTAGATTTTTACAAAAAACGCCAATATCCAAGTTATCAATTTTATTCCAGTTATAGCTTCCACACTGTGCTGTATGCACCAAAAAAGAAGCAATAAAATATAGTTTATACGAATAATAAAATTATGTGTTCCTATTATTTCTTACAAGGTTTGTCTTTTCGAAATAGTTGTGGACATGCGTGCGAAGCCGCGAGCAACTGCTAGTAAATTATACTCTTTCAAAATTTACCAAAATGAATGTGTCACAGTATGAAAATGTTACAATACAAATGGATAGTTTTGTCGCCAAAAGATACCCCCGACAGTTGTTTATACACAAACAAAATCCCAATTCAATATCTCGAAAACCAAGCGCACTGCGATTTTTCAATTATGTGCTTGCAGACGAACTAAATTGTAGAAAAAATTAAATAATTTTTAAACGGTTAAAGTAAATTGCAAAAACTAAAGTGTTTTATAAAGCCCAAAAAATTGCAAATTTAAATATGTACAAATATACAGGGGGTGCTATTTAAAAAAACTATGTTAAAGGCTGCACTGTAAAAATGGAACACTTTGTATGGGGCAAAATAATTTTGGAACGTGCACTTTGACTTCCTATTTGCAGTGGCACTTGATTTATTTTGATATCTTTGACAGTGTAGGTGCTATCGAGCACGCCCATATCAATGACTCACCCTGTATATCTTTTTATCTTGATTTGTTTTTTACAAAATTAACAACACAGATATGTTATCGTAATTGCAGGTACAAAATGCCTCATCTTATAACGAACTATAGCACCGGACAATTGGAAATACATGAAGGATTGGCAAAAGAAATCACTAAAATTGGAAACATTATTCGTTCTAACTGGAGTTGGTTATAAGCGACTTATACTAAATTGTAACCGTTTAGAACTGACATTTCAGGTAGAGAATCGCTGGTTGAGCATAAAAAACAACTTGAATTGAACCTCTCGACACAAGTGTGGATTGAAGAAACCAAACCACAATTTGCACAAACTTACGGTTAGTGAATTTTTGTTCGTTCGTGTGTTAAAGTAGCCATTTCGAAATTTTAGCAGAAGAAGTTGCTTTTGATGGAATCCCAGACGTATTTCCCAAAGAAGAAAACACTGAGCAAGATCCCCTCGAAATCATAGGACAAGAAGAAGCGAGCACAAGTGAAACCTTCGACAAAAACAAAACTCTCTTATCGCTATCAAAATTTTTAAAAACGAAAAACAATAGTAAAAAAGTAACAATTGAAGACTTGCAGCAGTTTTGCAAAGAGAAGAAATGTAAAGTAATTGTGTGTAAAAATGATACAAGGGAGCTTAGCGCACAGTTAAAAATGCAACAACAAATAATCGAGACAATGGATAAGAAAATTGAACAAATCTCGAAAAAAGTCGATCAGTTAGAGCAACAACAAAATACAACACAAGGACCATTCCGTTTAGATATTTCTCGAACGTTCGATTCACCAACAAGTGAAGTAAGTATTCAATTATATTTTTATCATGGATCACAATTAAAATGTTATATGTTTATTTCAGGCTTGTACTATTTTATTACCCTCTAGGAAGCCAGAACCTGCAAATCAACTTATCAAACCTCCAACACGACCTATACTAAGTGCTAGAAAAGTGGGCAAAGATGTTGTTCTTAAATGGAGAATGCCTTACTGTTCTAGTAAGGTTTACGCACCTGTTGCAAGTTATGAAGTCTATTGTTATATATTGAATGGTAGTAAAAGATGGCGGAGGATGTCTAAAGTGGAATCGTCTGAACTTTCTATGACTTTTACTTTAAAGAATATTGATGATGACTTGATTTATTATTTTGGTGTTCGTGCGATTGATGTTTATAAAAGAAGGGGTTTGTTTAGTACAGAAGTGACTATTAATAATTCCAAGATATCTTCCGGTTGTAGCTAGGGTTTTTTCTATTAAATAAAAGTTAAAAAATTATGACTGCGTTTTATTTAATTTTATTACCACAAACTTTATATTTGAAGGGTTATTAGCAGTGTGAGGAAATTTTATGGGGTGGCCATGAGGCCACAACCGATCAGCCGACTCGTCATTGTGCTCTCGCGATGTTTATATTTATCGATGAAATGGTCCGCTACAGCGTGTGCATTGGCGTAGTTTACTTGGGGTTTATACAATTAATGTTACCGGTCGCTTACAAAAATCTAATTAAAACATAAATATTATTGTTTTATTATAATTACGGAGTACCCAAGAAAAATTGTGGCAATAAAATAGTCGCTAATTTATTAAGACTGCGGTATATTTGTTGAGATTATTTTCTGAACCAATTTTAAAATAGTCGCTAATATCAGCTTCTGATTGGCTAGTTCAAACCCTGACAAGGCACCTAATTTGACATAATCGTTAAAAAATAACTTCATCATTTCCTCAATCTTACATGGACACCAATAAAGATGTTTAATACAGGGGAGCGTAAGTCACTATTACATTTTGAAAATGTTTCGTTTTAATTCAGTGGAAATTAAAATTAAAAACTAAATAAAAATATTTTAATCATTTTCTCTGAGAAATACGCTTGAATAACTGTGATTCTTTCTAAATTCTCGAAAACTGATTCCGTTTTGCGGTTAAAATATCTTTGAATTTCGAAAAGATCTTTCTACATCACAGCTGGTTACAGGAGTAAATAAAAAGTTTGGTGCTAATGCAAAATATGTCGAAGGTGGTACATTATTCGCTATTTGTTTTAAAACTAGAAAATTGGGATTTCTAGTAACTGCGTCAATTTTTGCATTAAATTTATCTTGTAATGGCCATTCTACAGATTTTAACTCTATCAACGTAGACTCAAGTTTCTCAACTGTAATGGATAATTTTAAATTTTACGTTTCTAGAAATTTGATTGAAGTTGGAATATTTGAAAAATTGTTTTCAATAAAATTAAGTTGAGAAACTAAATTTGTGGTTAAAACTAAAGTTTTACATTGTTTAATGCTTTGTGCATCGTCGTTTAAAGCAATAAACAAATGATTTTAATTGATTAAAATTTTTAGAAATTTGCTTCTAACCAAGTACCCCAGCTTGTAACTACAATTGTTGATTCGTCAGAAACGTTACGATTTGTATATTTTTGGACTTTAAAGAAGGATTATTTAGTTATCTACAAAATGTGCTCGAGGTGAAATCGCAGCGTATTTCCCTTTGAAACGTGGTGTGGTTGAAAACACTTCAAGGGCTAAAAATGGTAAATAGATAAAAAAATATTAATGTCACACCAAAGAATACTTCGAAATAAATTACAATTTCGTAATTTAGTTCTACTGGGTCACTTTTATGCTTTTTAAATAAGTACATGAGATAAAAATGTTCTTTTGACTTTTTAGATATTATTAAAATTAACAGAGAGTTAGGGCGGTTAAAAGTAAAGGTATAATATTAATAGATAAGTGACATTAATTATTTTTTAATTATTTACGAATTACGATTTTTAGCTCTCGAAATGTTATCAAAGGCAATGAACACGCTTCAGAGGGAAATACGGTTCGGTTTCACCTCATTTTGCATTTTGCAGTAATTTTAAATTACAATAACTTGGTGAGTCTTACAGATAACGAAATGATTGTTGCACCAAAAATTTATTTCAAGTATTAGCTTTATTTCGTTTCTATGTGGGAGTCTATCTTTTAAATTAAAAAACTTTTTCGCATCTCGAAAATTTCACTACATAATTATGCAACGTTACAAGAAAATGTAATTTTTTTGGTTTCCCTTTATCAAAACTCAACCTTGTTAAACTACGTATAAATCTGCATTTATTGAAAATTTGTTTTAAAAAAAAACGGAGTTTCTAGCTTTATCCAGAAGGAAGATATGAGTATGTAAACGCAAAATGTGTCCAATTTTAGGTGTTTGCAAATTTTTAGCTAAAACGTCTTTTCAGCCCCTTCGCGAGGGTTGAAACAAAAAATTCTTTGTCTAAACATTTTTTATTACTCTTTCCTAACTTATATCAACAATGCAAGCTGTTCCACAACATTTCGATTTAAAGGTTTATCTGACTGCAAGCGCGCGCCCATGCACTAACCTTTGCCCATAAAATTTCCTCACACTGGCTATTAGTGTAAGAAAATGATAAGCCACAAAAACAAATTAATCAGTTCTTGTTAAAATTTTAATAATGCAGAACTATAACTACAAAATCGCAGGATTTTCTGAACCTAAAAAAGTTAGTACGGCTGAGTAAAATGAGGGCGCTTCGAAGCATTTTAAATTAATTGAAATTCAACCAGTTCACTAATTACTTAAAAAAAAATGCAGAAATATTGAGCTTTGCATTCTCAACAGACTGAGGAAAACTGAGGGCTTAAATTTTTATGACAAACTTGAGAAAAAAATTATTTAAAAGTTGCGTATTTTCTCGTATTTTTCAAAACGCTGCGAATACGGTTAAAAGATACAAGAAAAATGTTTATAAGAAAGTTGTAGAGAATTAAATTTCCTTTAGAAGAATCAGCGAGACCATATTTTTATCTTCAACGGTTTAGGCTTTAAAGGCGTTCAAAGACGCTGAAGTAACGGATTTCCTTCATTTTGCCTGTGGTCAAGTAAATTATACCCAAATCGTTGAATATAGAAATATGGTGTCGCGGACTTTTTTGTAGAAAATTTAATTCTCTACAACGTCGTTCCTTACAATTTTTTGTATCTTCAACCGTATTAGCAGCGTTTTAATAAATAGGCGACGGACGGTGCTCAAAAATTATCGTGTTCCACCTTATATTTTTGCAAACGCAGCGAATACAGTTGAAGATACAAAAAAGTGAAAGAAACGAGGTTGTAGAGAATTAAATTTTCTACAAAAAGGTCCCCGACACGATATGTCTATCTTCAACGGTTTAGGTAAAAATTCATTTTCCAATATTTGACCACCGGCAAAATGAAGGAAATCCTTTGCTTGAGCGTCTTTGAATGACTTTGGGGCCTAAATGGTTGAAGATAGGAATATGGTCTCGCGGACTTTTTTAAAGAAAATTTAATTCTCTACAACTTTCTTCTAAACATTTTTCATGAAGCTGTAAGTAGAGTATAAAATGTTACTTCTGGGCCAGGACATTTGGCGTCTTAAAAATCAAAGCAAAATCTTACAAATTTAACTGTTTGCCCAAAAGCAAACAACCGAATAGGGCCTAAAACCTCTCAAAAATCATTAATTTTTATCCACTCCAAAAGTTTTCAAATATATGTAGGCCACCAAAAATTGGGCACACGAAAAACAGGGTAAAATCTTACAAATTTACCGTTTTCCCAAAAGTAACCATCCGAAAAAGATCTAAAAAACTTACAAAATGCCTTGATTTTAGACACCCCAAAAATAGCTTTTTATTTCTGGACCAAGCCAATTGCCGCATGCAAAAATCAATTAAAATTACCTCAAAACTGCTCTAAAACCATTGTCAAATCTCTAGATTTCAGACACCTCAAAACAGCTTTTCATTTCTGGACCAAGCCTATTGGCGCATGGCAAAGGTCTTAAAAATTATTAATAAATAAATTTTGCATACCCCAACTGTATTCAACTATTATATGCACATAAAAAAATACACCTAATTGTTCGAAGTCTACTAAAATATCTGAACACTCCATTATGGATTTTCATTTAGAGATCGCTATTAAAACTTTAATGTTATCGTAAACATGTTCGGTTTGTGTCTTAATTATCAAAAAATATCACACGTATACGACAACGTTAATCAAGCATTGGTAATTTTAACAAAGACGTGAACGTAAACGTTGTCATGGCATGGAAATATTTTATTTGTTTTCAACACCCTGTTGTATGCCGAGCGGAAGAAATACACAGTTGGTTTTTAATTGATTGTATGATTATCGAGATTGCACTACACAAAGTAGGAAGATTTCAAATTACAATAATAATGTCGATATTGACGAAAAATAATAGTACAGTCAGCAGTATAGTCGTTATATTATTATATTATGTTATGTCCGATTTTTGCGATGTGATGGTTCTTATATATCAAAAATGTAACAAAGAAAAGATGAAATATTGGATGATAATGGTACATTAATATTTGCTAATGAATTTGGGGTTGGTAAATACGAGTATGAAAATGAACAGTACAAAGTTATAGATAATTAGTAATGAGTCCAATAAGTGAATGATCTTATATCTAGGGTTAGCACAGATGATTATAATGAATGATATTTAAAGGTGCATTAACATGCAACAACCCCAATATTCGACTATGCCTTCATGATAAATCTTGGATACAGAATATTTACAGAATTAATAAAAATAAGTGCAAAACATTCCCCGTTTTCATTCCGACTACAATCCGATCTATTCTTACAGCATCTCCTCTTTCACGACAGCTTATACCGTTTATAGGTATGTGTCTATCGAGGAGAATCATCGGCACGACCATCAATCCTGAATTCGTCTTCGACTCATAAGCCTTTGGCGAATCAACAGTTTTGTTCAATACGCTAGTTAATTGTCACAATTATATTCAACAAATCAGCATTGCTACATCAATAAAAGTGCAACAAGCCAAGGTATAAAGACAAAAATATGCTTTTTTTTCACAAAATAAATTTATTAAATGAAGAGAAAGCAAACTCTTATCAGTAAATAACTCAGTCTCAATTTCATAACACCATTCTAACCAGTTCTATCATTTTAGATGAGTTGATATTAGTTCTACAACATGCTTTTCAGGATTAACTTGAATTACATTTTCCCATTTGGATGTATCTCGAAAGCATATGAGTAGTATAATCACCATCCACAGCCAGACCTATAAGAACGTAGTTCTCAATTTGAGACTTCAGTACCTCTAAATCTCTGCCAGTGCCAGTTTTACCGCTTGTTCCGTCTTTTGTTTTTTTTTTACCAGGTAGAAGTTCAACTATGTCCTCTGCAGTAGCAAGGGAACTTTTTGTATTACATCCAATTTTGCCAGGTTCACCGGTAGCACCAGAATTGTATTTAACTTCAAAGATAATGGCGAACTTATCCTGATGCCCCCAAACATCAATGTAGACAGATCGCCTCTTATTATTATCATCAATATAGTTTACTGGATATTTCGTCGCACCTTTCTTATATCCAGCATAAAGCGTTAAGATTGCACATATGTGGGCGCATATTGTAGCTTCGTTTATACACTGTAGAAATTCAAAAATACAATTCAAGTGTTCACAGAGGTTATTTAGTTCGTTGCAAAACTCTGTACAGTCTAGCGTTGGTAATGAGTTGAAGATCTGTCCGCAAGAAGTCAATTTTGATTTAATATCTTTTGGAAGATTTCTATAGTAAAGCATGAACATATTTTTGTAGTCTTTTAATTTCCAGATTTGGAATTCTTACATATATATTTCCGCTCTTTGCTACATTTCCTACTGGTTTCTTTAGACTGCGTGCCAAATAACCTCGTTGTAAAAAAAATTGAAAACTGCATTTGGGTTCGGGTCTATTTCCTCACGATACAGCCCGAGAATATGTTGAACATCTACTGCCCGTTGATATTCGATTTCAATGGTACCAGAATCTTCATAAAAGAGTTTTTGAATAGCACTCATAATTTCGACAGATTTCCTGAGTACTGACACAAATTTTCCAGTCAAAAAACCTCCGTCCGACCAAAAACACCAATCTTCAAGATCTCCACCATTTATGTAATTAAGGACGGAGAATAAGCAGTATCTGGCACCTTTCTTGTATTCACCAGAACACGAAGGCTGATAATAACCGTTGTATTTTGCGTTGATGTCGCTAATTATTTCCTCGGTCTTCTTAGCATCTCCCCCTAAGCCACAGAGTCTCTTCACTAAAGTTTCAACGTCTTGAGCAGTCAACCCGTAATATTTAGAAAATCTCTCGTCGCTCAAGAAGTATACCGGCGTTGTGTTGTCCATAGGTGCCAGTCCATTACTTACAAATTTGCAAATGCCAGTGACCAATGCAGCTTGAAGTTTCAACTGTTCATCTCCTGTCTTCAAAATCGAACATATCACATCAGTGATAGTAGTTCCTATCTCACGTACTTGTTCTTCAGAAAGCTTACTCTCCATGGCGGCTACACAAGGCTTGTCAACTTCATCAACCAAAAACACTGGTTTTCTATCCCAATGTATCCTCAAGCTCTTAATCAAATTTTTGAAACCATCCATCACTTTCATCACAGAGAGACTCTCAAGGTTAAGATAACTGTAGTTTGTACATATTTGTTTTACCCAGACATGTTTAGGATCATCAGACTGAAATTCTTTACTATTTTCAAGATACTCGTGTTCCGAATAACCTTTCTGCACTTGCAGAGCACAAAAAATATTGCATCTGATTCATTTTTGGCTCTACAGTCTTTGAAATTGAATAAAACTACGGGATGCCGCCCAAAATGTTGGATGACAAATTGTTCTCGTTCCAAGATCAAACATTTTTTACAGTTTGTGTCCTCAAACTGTCTAAGAAATACTTTCATGTTCTTTGAGGATTGAAGATCTTCCATTGTTGCGGTCTTTACAACATCTTCCTTTGTCTTTGCATTTTTATCTTCAATGTCGCAGAATAAACGAATCATATCAAGGTTTCGAGTTTTGCCAAATTTTGATAATGCAAAAATCATGGCGTACGGTCCCCCCTTCTTTCCCTGTAGTAACTCCTCTATGAGCATTGTTCTATCCACAAATCCGTCCATCTTGACAACATCTTCAAAATTCTGAACATGTATGTCGATGACATTTACCTGTAAAAGAGATACAGTTACCAATTAGCACAAGCCATTCAAGCCATCAGGGAGAATAATTGAAAATTTTATGTTGATAGAAGATGTTACCTCATTGGAAGCTGATACTGGGATTGTTACATCGTCAGTCTGAGTGTAAATGTCTTTCTTTGGTGAAACCTGCATGTGAAAACAAACAAAAGTTAATTACCTTGAACTGGAAAATAGTGTAGTGGTACGTAAAAAATTGCCGCCTTTTTTTATTGAAATTGCAGTTGTTCTTAAATCTGAACTGGTGAGATCTCGAGTGGCCATAGAGATTGAGGACCCACGAAGATTGACGGGCAACTCAAAACATTTCTCGGTTTTAGGACTCTTCCATCTATTCATGACTTACAGTAATATCGAACAACAATGACCTTACCTGTTGATTCGTCAAAGGCTCATGAGTCGAAGACGAATTCAGGATTGGTGGTCGTGCCGATGATTCTCCTCGATAGACACATACCTTTAAACGGTATAAGCTGTCGTGAAAGAGGAGATGCTGTAAGAACAGATCGGATTGTAGTCGGAATGTAAACGGGGAATGTTTTGCACTTATTTTTATTAATTCTGTAAATATTCTGAATCCAAGATTTATCATGAAGGCATAGTCGAATATTGGGGTTGTTGCATGTTAATGCACCTTTTAATATCATTCATTATAATCATCTGTACTAACCCTAGATATAAGATCATTCACTCATTGGACTCATTACTAAATATTTATAACTTTGTACTGTTCATTTTCATACTCGTATTTGCCAACCCCAAATTCATTAGCAAATATTAGTGTACCATTATCATCCAATCTTTCATCTTTTCTTTGTTACATTTTTGATATATAAGAACCATCACATCGCAAAAATCGGACATAACATAATATAATAATATACCGACTATACTGCTGATTGTACTATTATTCTTCGTTAATATCGACATTATTATTGTAATTTGAAATCTTCCTACTTTGTGTTATGTAATCTCGATAATCATTACAATAAATTAAACACCAACTGTGTATTTCTTCCGCTCGGCATACAACAGGGTGTTGAAAACAAATAAAACATTTCCATGCCATGACAATGTTTACGTTCACGTCTTTGTTAAAATTACCAACGCTTGATTAACGTTGTCGTATACGTGTGATATTTTTTGATAATTAAGACACAAACCGAACATGTTTACGATATCATTAAAGTTTTAATAGCGATCTCTAAATGAAAATCCATAATGGAGTGTTCAGATATTTTAGTAGACTTCGAACAATTAGGTGTATTTTTTTATGTGCATATAATAGTTGAATACAGTTGGGGTAATAATTTTTAAGACCTTTGTAACATTGTAAGTTTTTTAGATCTTTTTCGGATGGTTACTTTTGGGAAAACAGTAAATTTGTACGGTTCTACTCTGTTTTTCGTGTGCCCAACTTTTGGTGGCCTACACATATTTGGGAACTTTTGGGGTGGATAAAAATTAATGATTTTTGAGAGGTTTTAGGCCCTATTCGGTTGTTTGCTTTTGGGCAAACAGCTAAATTTGACGCTAAATGTCCTGGCCCAAAAGTAACATTTTATATACTACTGCTGTAACCGTATTCGCAGCGTTTTGAAAAATATGGAATTGGTAAAACTTTGAAAATTTTTTTAAGTATAGTTTTAGATATAATATTTGCACTATTTTTATCTCCTATTATTGAGAATTTAATGCTCTATCTGCCTGTATTTTTTTTATTCGTTTTGTGCTGACCTTTATTAAATTACAACGATTTATATAAATTTATTGCTCTGAAAACTTAGACGGTAATAGAACAACTGCGCCTCTGGCGACATTAATGGAACTATCGAAAACGGGGACGTTTTATTTGTACGGAGTTTCATATTCTTAGTTTTAGATATCCGTATGCAGGACAATTATTATAGAAGACAGTCTTCTAAAATATTAGATCAATGAGCAATACTGTAAGAAGTCACAGCACAAGTAATGTGACAGTCACATTACTTGTGCTGTGGCTTCTTACAGTATTGCTCATCTAATATTTTACCAGAATGTATGACATATATTCTTACACTAAACTCAATTATTTTTCATCAAAATATTTATTATTTATTTTATACTAATTAAAAAAATATGTAAACATCCGTCGAGATCTTCATAACTTTTGTATACATTAGCTTAAAAAAATAAATTTAATAAAAAGTTGCAAAACTATCGTTGCCTGAGGTTCTTATGATTCCTATTGATTTCTCGGAACATTTTACATTTGTAAAACTGCCAAAATATAAATGGTTAACTATAAGCTTCGCTGAAGTTCACAAATTAAATAAAAATGAGAAAAAGAAAAATTACAAAAATGATTTAAAATAATAATTATTATCCACCACAATTTGCAGTTTATTGAAGATTTTACTGTTTTCTTGAAGCTAATTGATTTTTTAGAACATTTTACTTACGTATACCTTAAAAATATTTTTTAAATATCGATATTTAACAAGTTATTACTAATAAGCAATTTTCCAGTATTCTCCGCGCCACTTGACTTCTCTGTACGGTTAGCTCAAAAAAATCAATTGTTTGCGCAAAGTTTGGCAGAAATTAACAATATAGGAAAGAAAAATAGAGTTTCCGGAGATATTTTCAAAAATGTTGATAAGTGTGTAGTTTTTATACTTTTGAAACAGCTTATATTAAATATTTTTTTGATAAAAAACAAAATTTCTTTAAAATGGTATTCTCGACACCAGTCGATTTCTCAGAACATTTTACATAAGTATATAAAAAAGTCTCAATTTTTTATCGTAGTTTTTCAACATTAAAGAATGACAGAACAATCAGTTTCTTCAACCAAAAAATATGGATTCTACATAACGTAAAATTATGTAATTAATGTATTAATTTTTTTGGCTTATTTTTGTATTAAACGTTAGGTGATTTATATTTAAAATATTCTTCGTAGTTGCATTGCAGTCAGTTTTTTAATCAATACATTAAGTAAATACATGGACATGTTTTGAATATTTTTAATTAATAATTAATCATTACATTAGCTGGAAATTAAAAAATAAATTAAATAATTAATACTTAAATTTGTGATTTGTGACAATTAAGACAATTCTTTAAAAACAACAGACCGAATTCAAGAAAGCATGTTAATGAATATTTTTTATAAAAATTAAAGTTTTTTCAGAAATAATAAACTAATATTTTAAACCCTGCAATTTCTAACAAAATACTTATAAACAATTTTTTGAAATTTTTGAAACTTAGTAGAATTGTTTATAATTATTCAAAAATATTTGGGATTACCTTCGAGTATTAATAGAGGGTACATGTGTTAATTTTACCACGTAATAAAACTCTTCAAATAAAACAACTTTTCTGTATAACGTTTTGCAAAATTCTTACTTACAATTTTCACTGCTTGTGTAAACGAACAGATCAGTGTTTAATAATTAGTTTATATTCATTTCAACAATTTTCCTTGTTGTTTTAAATTGTTTAAATTATCCGTTTCTATCACAACGAAATAATTCGGCTCTTTTATTTTTTGTACCCATAGGCGGGTACACGTTTTAGTATGTTATTTTTTTCTAGAGTTAAAGTAAGTTTGCGAATTTTTTATTGAAAATTTACAAATAGAAAAGATGTTTTATTTGTTGAGTTCTATTACCTGTTAAAATTAAGATATATTTTTGATACAGCCTGTATAATTTATCTGGAATTACTATGTACACATTATTTTTAATAAACAACTGGAATTATTTGTCATTTACTGGATTTTTTCTGGAATTACAAAAATTTTTTTGGAATAGGTAACTACAATTCTTACTGAAATATTTCGAAATTACTTTGATTGGAAATTACATTGAAGTTCTTGAAACTATCGGAATTACTTTGGAATTACTTGGAATTATTTGTGAATTTTTCATTGTTACTCGTTTTATAAAATATTTTCTTTTTGTTAATTTAAAGTAAATTAATTAATTAATAATGCAACACAATAAATTTATGGAAATTTGTATACAGGCTGACCCAGGCAGGAGCGTCTAATCGGTCAATAACTTTTTTGCTATTTAAAATATTGCCATGCCATTTTTATTATCCGACAGATTGACTTAAAGTCTACAAACTAAAGATAATTTTATTATACACAGGGTGGTGAACCAAAGTTATATTTTTTAAATGGAACACCCTATATATTTTTGCAAAGTTGAATTCTACGTAAAAAAATAATGTATGAATTATTATAGGTCTATCTTTTTTCGTTTCGGAATTATTTAAATTTGCGTTGTAAAAAATACCAATTTTTGAAAAACTACTGCGAAGTACCTATGAATATTTCTGGCAAATTTACAACAGAAAAATTCAGAATACCTTGTAGTTTTAGCAAATAGTCAACTTTTAGTTAAAGCTCGGAGATAGTATACAGGCTGTAAATATTTATTTAATGCGGCAGTTTTGACAAAATAAGAAGATACGATTTTTTAAATAAATATCGTTATTTTTAAAACTGTAGCGTTAGCTCAAAGAAAATCAATTGTTTCCGCAAAGTTTAGCGGAAATTAACAATATAAGAAAGGAAAATAGAGTTAATTATTTTTTTTAATAAGATTGATAGAATTATAAAATATAATGAAACTATAAATTACATTAGGTATTATTGTTTTGAATTGTATAAATAAAGTTTATAACAGCTAATTTTGAGAGAATTTTTGACCTTGGATTTATAGTTTTGACACAGCTAATTTTAAATTAGAATATATTTTTTTTAATAAAAAACAAAATATTTTTAAAATGGCATTCTCTATACCAATCTATTTCTCAAAACATTTTACATGCGTATATAAAAATGTCTCAATTTTTAATCGTAGTTTTTTCGACATTATAACAAAATGATAGAACATTCAGTTTTTTCAAACAAAAAAATATGGATTCTACGTATCGTAAAATTAATTGAATAAATTTATTTTGGCTTATTTTTGTGTTAACCGTTAGATGATAAACATTTAAAATATCGTAATTGTATTGCAGTCAGTTTTTTAACCAATACTTTGAGTAAATACATGGACTTGTTTTGATTTTTAATTAAAAATTCTATATTATGTTAGCTGGAAATTGGAAAGTAAATTAATAATAAGAAATCAAAGAAAAAACAAATGAAAAAATGCTATTAACTGTTGTTTTCTCATTTGTGACAATTAAGACAATTCTTTTAAAGTTTTTTTCCGAATCCAAGCAGTTCTCATTGGAAATAACAAACTAATGTTTAAAACCTTGCAATTTCTAAAATGTACCTGTTTAACAAAATACTTATAAACAATTTATGTAAAAAAAACTGATTTCAAAGCGTAGAGCCTTAGTCATTTTTAATTAGTTTCACCTACAAATTTTTGAAACTTAATGGAATTGTTTGTAATTATTCAAAAACATTTGGGATTACTTTCGAATAGTATAATAATAATATAATACAATTCATCTGGAATTACTATGTAGATATTATTATTGGAATTTCAAAAGAATATTTGATTTTTTCTGGAATTACTAAAATTTCTTTTTGGAATAATTCGGTTTTTTTTTTCGCCTCTCGTTTTATAAAATCTTTAATTTTTGTTAATGTAATGTTAATTAAGTAACTAATATGTAATAACATACAATGTGTTCAAAAATGGTTGTTCATCAAGTCACCTATGAAATTTTGACAACTTTGCCGGGAAATTCAAAAAGTCTGAAATAACATTTCTCAGAAACTACAATAGTTATTTGGACGAAGCGGCACATTGAATTTGAATTCCATAGTCGACTTGATGAACAACCAATTTTGAACACATTGTAATAAAATTATAGAAATTTATATATGTAATCTAAAAATTGTAAAGTAAGAATAAATTTAAATTACCATTTTTTTTTCCAAAAATTCTGTTAATTATAGATTGGATTTGGAATTTCTGTTAGTGTTTTCCAATCTTTCACCAGTTTCTAGTAACAAAAAGAGGGTCAACACATGATGTCTTGGAATGCCCCATCCACAAACTAATTTTTAACGGATGTTGTTGGTTAAATAAAAAAACTAGGGGATTAACCTTAGTTTAGTACAACTTACAATTATGTGAAAAGTAATTAAAAAAATACAGACTGTGATTTGACAATTATTTAATATTTAAGATAATTAAATATTTAAAAAAGGAATTGGTTACTTAAGGATTTTCCTTAACAAAAATTATATAAACGCACTTAAAAGCTTAGATTATTTTGCAAACATTGACTTTATTAAAAAACCCGACATAAATGTGACTTTACATTCGTTGTTATCAGTTTTTTTCGTAGAAGTCCATTTCGCGTCCATATCAGCAACATAAAACTCTGGAATATCCCATGATGTAAACTTTCTCCATCGATTTTTTTACCATGTTAATTCGTACTGTCGTGGGCACAGAACTTTCCTCATTCCTTTTATGCTGTGGCAGCTCCAAAAATCAGCGTTTCAAAGTTCGCAACAAACCGATGACTAAAAGAAATCCCATAAATTTTTACCAAGTGATGCAATTTATTTAATTTGTGGCGTATTGAGGGTGATTACCAACCTTGATATTTTACGAGGAAGACCAAACAACAAATTCCTTCGTGGTAGTGAAACCGCAAGAATGTTAAATAAACAAATGTTCCGCTTTGTGTTATTATTGATATGTCACGTTTGGGTCAACAACTTTTTGGTCAGATTATTTGGTTTAGAAATTGGCCAATTTTCAAACCTTTCATACTTTTCAGTGGAATTCTTCAATTAACAGTTATACAGGGTGAGGCTACTAAAAGTGCATTTTTACTGTAAGTATCTTAAAAACTAATAATCATACAGAAATTTATTATTTGGAGCTACATGTATACAGCGTGCTCAAAAACTGGCGCACCAACTCAATGGTGTGTGGTAGAGAACTGGTTAGATATAAAGGTAAAAATAGTAAAAAAATTCTTTGTATTAAAGTTATTGATAAATAACGGATTTTAGATAAATGATATGTGGCAACGTTGTCTAACAGTCATGATCGCAATAGAATTTGAGCAACAATAAAAATAAATTATTTTTGAAACGGTTTCCTAGGAAATAATTCCCAGTGTTGGCACATCTACACATTGTGATTTTTTTGATAAATTTTAATTTTTTTTAATTAAAAAAACTGCTAAAATCTGATAGTAAATTCAAAAATAATTATTCATCGTTTTGTTACGGAACGATTACCTGGTATAAAACATAAAAACATAAAAAAATAATGAAAACTAAAGAAGTTAACACAATAAGTTTGTAGCTCCAGATTTTTTAAAATATGACTTTAGGAATTTTTTCAACATTTGTCCCGAAATCTGCACTTGCTTCTTAATAACGTACCACTAAGTTGGTGCGCCAGTTTTTGAGCAGCCTGTATAAAGTGTTCTAAGAAATCTATTTTCGCCGAGAAAACTGCTTTAAAAACATCAGCGGATATTAAGATTTTCTAAAATTAATTTCCTATTTTTATTTCTTTTACCTTGCCAGTGTTAGTAAAACTGTATGTTAAAACTGATATGTTTTAAACCATACATGGTATATACAGGGTGACCCAAGGGTGCATAATCGCTCTATAACTTTTTTGCAATTTGAAATATGGCCATGCTGTTTTAATTATCCGATAAATAAACTTAAAGTCTACGCACTAAAAATATTTTTATTGTACATAGGGTGTTGTATACAAAGTGGTGATCCAAAGTTAAATGGAACACCCTATATATTTTTACGTAGTTAGATTCTACACAAAAAAATAAAGTAACTTTATATAAACTATTATGGGTCTATCACTCTTTGTTTCGGAATTATTTAACTTTTCGTTATAAAAATACGAATTTATGAAAAATCACTACGAAGTCGCCTATGAATATTTTACGATAAATTTGCAATAGAAAAACTTGGAATACTTTGTAGTTTAGCAAATAGTCGACTTTTAATTAAAGCACACGGATAATATACAGGGTGTGTCAAAACGCAAAAAGTTGAATAACTAATTTTTTTCAAATGGAATGCCATGAATTTTTTTATGTTTCCATTTTTTTTTTCGTTAACCTTTCCAATAATATGGGATTTGCATAGAAAATTTAAAATATTTTTCGATATTTTTCAAAAAAAAATTATTTTATTACAAGAAAATTTGTTAGCCTAGAATATGATAGTGAAATGGTAATTATTTTTTTTTATATGTACGTATGTGAGTAATTACATTAGCAATCTAATTATTACTTGATTCAAATGAATTTTACTCATTAAGAATTACTAATAAAATAAGTAAAAAAAGAATTTATTTTTTGAACACATTGAAAAATATTGTAAATGAAAACACGTGGTATTCCATTTAAAAGTTATTCAACTTTTTACCTTTTTACACATGCGTGTTTCACGCAAAAACCGACTACAAGGTATTCCGAATTTGCCGGAAAATTTTCATAAGCAATTTCGCAGTGATTTTTCAAAAATTGTTTTTTTTACAAAAAGTTGAATAATTCCGAAGCGAAAAATAATAAACCCATAATAGTTTATATAAAGTTACATAATTTTTTTACGTACAATCTAATTATGCAAAAATATATAGGGTGTTCCTTTAAAAAATATAACTTTGATTCACCACCCTGTATACAACACCCTGTGTATAATAAAAATATTTTTAGTTTGTGCACTTTAAGTCGATCTAGTGTATAATGAAAACAGCATGGCAGTATTTTAAATGTCAAAAAAATTATAGACCGATTACACACCCCTGGGTCACCTGTATGTAAAATATTCTAACAAACTGACTGACAACGAGCAAACTATCTAAATTAATTTATTCTTATTTCACTTATTTTCGAAAAACTACAAAACAAAAGTGTTGTTTTTAAAATGTAATATGTTCTGAGGAATCAATTGGCACCGACAAAAGTTCGAAGTGGGAGACGGTTTTGAAAACATGGACGACTATTTACATATTTTTATGTTTGTTTTATTTCTCTTACTTCGTTAATTTCGGTCAAACTTTGAGGAAACACTTTTTTGAGTTAAACGTACGTAAAATGTTCAGAGAAGATATTGAATAATTGTAATTACATTTACAATTATTTGGTCACTTAGGACAAAATTGCGGCAAACATTTGATATTTTTAAGCTATACGCATGTAAAGTGTTCTAAGAAATCTATTTTTGTCGAGAAAATTGCTTTAAAAAGATATTAGATATTAAAACATTTTCAAATTAATTTCCAATTTTTGTTCCTTTATCTTGCCAATGTTGGTGAAACTGTACGATTAAAACTGATATGTTTTAAATCAGACACGGTACTGGTACATTATGTATAATATTCTGACTAATTGATTGACTTCGAGAAAACAACAACAGTTTTGAAGATATCTAAATTAATTTATTTTTGTTTTACTTATTTTGACAATTTTGTATTTTCCTTTTTTATTTTATGAATTTCGGTCAAACTTTGGGAAAACAATTAATATTTATTGAGCTAAACGTACGTAAAATGTTCAGAGAACTTAAGTGGTGCGGAGACGGTATCGAATAATTTTACTATATTTTTTAATTTATGTTTTTTTCTTTTTATTTTAAATCATCATTTAAGCATCGTTGTTTAGAATAACACTAGAAATCATAAGATTTTGATTAATTTTATTGATATTAATATTATTCATGAATTAATTTTAATTATAAAGAAAAAAAGCACAGTCGTTGAGAAAAACAATAAATATTTAATAGTAAACGCTAAATTAGTTTTTGAAATACATATAGCGAAATATACTTTTAGTAGGCTCACTCTGTACATTTTTGTAAATATAATAATAATTATTAAAAATTTAGAAAAAGCCATCAGATTTTATATTACTGTATTCACTGTTTCAAAACTATAAAAACGTTAACATAGCATTTTCTCTCGAAATTAGCTATTATAAATTATTCATTCATTTCAAAAAAATAATAGCTAATGTTATTTATACTTTCAGTGAGAGATCATAGAAGAATAGAAGAATAGAAGAATAGAAGAATAGAAGAATAGAAGAATAGAAGAATAGAAGAATAGAAGAATAGAAGAATAGAAGAATAGAAGAATAGAAGAATAGAAGAATAGAAGAATAGAAGAATAGAAGAATAGAAGAATAGAAGAATAGAAGAATAGAAGAATAGAAGAATAGAAGAATAGAAGAATAGAAGAATAGAAGAATAGAAGAATAGAAGAATAGAAGAATAGAAGAATAGAAGAATAGAAGAATAGAAGAATAGAAGAATAGAAGAATAGAAGAATAGAAGAATAGAAGAATAGAAGAATAGAAGAATAGAAGAATAGAAGAATAGAAGAATAGAAGAATAGAAGAATAGAAGAATAGAAGAATAGAAGAATAGAAGAATAGAAGAATAGAAGAATAGAAGAATAGAAGAATAGAAGAATAGAAAAATAGAGGAATAGAAAAATAGAAGCATAGAAGTAGAAGAAAAGAAGAAGAATTTTGTACCCTGAGAATTTATACCCTGAAAAATAATTGGTTTTAATCTGATTTTTTGAATAATTGATTTATTAATGCAGAAACAAAAACTACAAATTTTTTATCAAATCAAGAAATAATTCACAAAAATTATTCCAATAATTCTAAAAAAAATTAGTAAAGAATTCCAGTAGTTTAAAAAAAAATCCAGGAAATCACAAACAATTCAATTAATTCATGAAATATTCTCACAAAGAATGATCACCCAGTAATTTCAGAAAAATTCAATTCTTGTTGTAATTTATTAGATAATTAATTCTTTTAATTTCAAATAAATGTTTGTAATTTCAAGATAACACAAGCAATTCCGAAAGTTCCAAGAATTTTGACAGTTTTCTATTCAAGATATTTCGAATTATTTCAAAATGAACTCTATTAATTCTAAAAGATTTTTTGTAACTTCAGAAAAAATTTCTATTATCAATTCAATATAAATGTAACTAACGGCCTTTTGCTTTTAAATCAGTTTTTTTTTAAATAAATTGTTTACAAGGTTTTGGTTGAATACATTTTTAAAAAATAGTTTATTATTTCTTTGATTTAGAAGAAATATAATAAATGTCCAAAAACATGTTTTCTTGAATTATCTTAATTCTCAGAAATCGCAAAATAACAGACAATAACATTTTATCATTTCTTTTCTTTTGACTTTTATTATTTAATTTATTTTCCAATTAATTTTTGAAAGTTTATAATCTAAACGTGTCCATATATTTACTCGTAAGTTTAATTAAAAAATAGATTGCAATGCAATTACGGAAAATATTGTAAATATTTATTATCTAACTGTTTTTCGTTGATTATAATTGACAACTAAACACAAAAATAAACCAAAAAAAACGAGTTGGATATTTTTAAAGTCATCTACTTACCTAAATCCTGGTTTGCATTTTCTGCGCTTGTTTTTGTTGCATCTCTGATCAAGGTTTATTCGCTTTATTTCCACATCAGTTGTTGTGATAGCGAAAGTCTTTTAAAAATGTTTTAACTAACAAAATTTGCTCAAAAATAAAGCTAAATGCAATTTAAATCACTACAGTTTATAATTTAGTTTTTCTAAAATTTTATATTTTGCCTCAGTGTTTAATTATTTAATCAAAAATTCTGGAATTTGTTTGATTTTTTTTCCTCCACGATTAAGTAATTAGCCTAAGTATAAGTTAATGAACCATTTTGGACAATATCTCTAATTTTCGGTTCCTTGAAGAAATAGAATTCCCAAATTATGTTTATGTACAATCTGCACAAAGTCACGTACGCTTTCAAACCACACAGTAAAGAATTTCAATTAAATTCATTACATTATAACGATGTAATAAATTCCTCACTTCCACACAAGAACACGTAATGTTTTTGCTCCAAAGACTCGAAACAAATTGTTCAATATACTTTGAAAAATTAAGTTTTTTTTAATTTTTTTTTAATTCGTTTCAATTGATATTTCTTTTAAAAATTGTTTTTTATAAATCTGAAACAAATGTTTTTAAGACATTTTTTTTAATAATTACAAGACAAAACAAAAAAATATTTCAGTCAAATTTTTGCTTTCTAAATAATCTTGTTCCGTGAGATTTTAAGTGATGGATTATTGACCCATGGAAAACCCTCCCATATCTCTTGACTTTGAGGAAATGCCCATCAATCTCACACACAATTTGCGGTTAGAAAACCCATGTGCAGAGATCTTACTGCATCCAATCACTCAACCACATTCTGAGAACAAGTGTTATGGTACATTATTGTTAAAAAAAATTACAAATAAAAATTACCAAACTATTACTATTAAAATACTTGTTGAAATGTGTAAGTGCGTTATCATAAGTGTGTTCATTGTTTAACTTGGAAAAACCACCAGAACGTTTCTACACACATGTGATATAATAGCAAAACCTTATCAATTATTATACATAGTGGATCTATTTTTTGATAAGATGTTGTGAAAGTGTAAGCGGCAGTTTACGAGTTTTTTACTAGTATTTTCCACGTATTGGAATTTAGTTATTCCAAGTTGTTACAATAAGTGGTTTTTTTATTCATCAGATTCGGATGATGCTTTGGAAATTTTGTTTGTTTCAAGTGACTATTTTCTTCAATACATACACAATCGGATTCATAAAACATGTATAAACTGGCAACAAAATAAATAAATGCGCAATTATTTCGCACAATTTTGCTAACAAAAAACAATTGACTCGTTTTAAGCAAAATTTATAATTATAAAAAATTACGAAGTACGGCGTTTGATAACCAAGGTATTACATTTATTAAAACTGTTAAGTTTTCAAGCTGCTGTTGGTATGTAACGATAATAATTAAGTGTAAATTGATAAAATACTTTTAAAATATTTTTAATTTTTTATTGTTTTCATTCTACGTTAATTTTGTTCCACAAAATAAAATTTGGAATCTATAACATTATGTAAATGTAAATTTTTTCCCTACTATTATTTTCATATTTGTATTACTTATTCTTATTTGTTAATTTATTCTAGAATTAATTAAGTTATTGTAATAGTAATGGTGTTTATTCTCTTTTTTGGGAATATTTACGAAGTACCGCGTTTGATATTTAACATACTCATAATAATTTTTTTGTAATTTATGAGACTTTTTGCTTTAAAAACAAGTTAGAAACTTGAAAATTTAAAATAATAGTTTTTTTGTATTTTTTTTTTTTTTTTGACGAGAGTTGAAAACAAGACAGAAACCCTAGAATTCAAAGTACTAACAAGGTTTATCTATTTTTTGAGATTTTTTTGTTAGAAATAAAGTAAAAACTTGCCCATTTGGGTCGAAAATTGCATTAAAAACATTCTAGAAATTCAAAATTTATAATATTGTTTTCCAATTTTTCGAATATTTCGTTTTTTATGTCTTCCGAGCTTTTCGTGAAATTTTTAGGTTAATTAATTCAAAATAATAACATGTTTTTTGTATATTGTAAGTTTTTTGTCTTAAAAGTGAGGAAAAAACTTGTCCAATTTGGTCGAAAATTGGGTTATTTTTTCCGTTTTTCGAGTTTGAGATCGAAATAAAAGTAAAAACTAAGTATTGTTTGAGCAATTTTTTTAAAATTGAATGTAAAATTATCAATTTTGATCGAATTCGAAGTTATTTTAGTTTGTTCTATTTTGAGCAAAATATCCCATTATTTAAAAAAATCGAAAAATTTTCAAAAGAAGCATTTTTTCGACATCTTTAGCTAAAACTTATCGGCTAATCAATGACATTCAAATTTGAAAATTAATTTTAATTTGAGCTGTTTAATTCGATTTACTTTGTTTGTAAACCATTTTTAATTAATTATATTTTATAGATTTTGGGTAAATTTTCTTCAAAAAAAAAAATTTTCAAATATTTAGATTTTGTCAAAGATAGACTAAAATATAAAAATTTCCTTTACTTTGTTTGCTAAAAAAATGGATTAATTCCGCAAATTATTGTCAAAAATAAACTAGAAATTTTTAATAAATTGTTTACTTTTCAAGTTTTCGAGTCATTCAGCATGTTTTTGAGGTAAAAATTAAGTTCTTTTCGATAAAATTTGGTAAAATTGGAAAAAATCAAATTTGATCGACATTGATCAAGTCTTAATGTCTTTTGCTTGATTTAGCTTGGTTTTGATTAAAATTATAATAAAAAAACGAAAAATTAACAATTTTGCTATTTTATATTGTGAATTTTTTAATGTGTTTTAAACCAAAATATCTTAGAGTTTTGTGAAACTATGCTAAAACCTAGGTCTGAAACAGCTTAAGCTTACTTTTTCAACCGAAAATACTATTTCGAAAAATAAAATTAAACCAAAGGTTGTTTAAATTTGCCGTTTTTTGAGTGTTTAATTTTAACAAAAAAATTCAGTTTAGAATATATTTGAACCATGTTTATGGTAATTAAACTGTAGCAATAATTGTATATGTCACTTGGCGACATATATACAATGCTATCAATATCATAATATACTACACTTTCTCCTAATATGTCTAACATTTCGTACACTCTTAGCATTTGCAGTTGTAAAAGCAGTTAAGAATATATTGGTATTAAAATCATTTTTTATTTTCATAGACTTAATACCATAGTATTTTGTATCAAGAATTTTTCCAATATAGTTCCGCTTTTCTGTTGTATTAAAAAAAATTGGAAAATAACCTTCTTAAGTTTTTTTAGACCGAATGTTTAGGGGAAGATCCTTGAATAAAATTATTACTATCAATAATTCTTAATTTCACGCTTTATACTAACTTTTATTTATTTATTTTTCATAGAAAATATTATAATGTTCTAAATATGCTGTTATATTAACTCATAACAAAAAATCATGTCACTCCAACATAAACCAATTTTGCAAAATATCTGCAAACTTCGAACCTTCGTAACTCAAGACGAAATCTTTTTTAGATCGAAAGTGATTTATTTTGCAAGAACTTGGCAAAATACACTTTAAAGTAAATGGTAATTAAAATTAGTTTCGTTCGATTTAAAATCGCTTTTGAGCGAAATTTCGTCAAAATAAATAATTTTAGTTTTGTTTTGAGCAAAATATCCCATTATTTAAAAAAATCGAAAAATTTTCAAATGAAGCATTTTTTCGACAACTTTAGCTAAAACTTATCGGCTAATCAATGACATTCAAATTTTAAAATTAACTTTAATTTGAGCTATTTTATTCGATTTACTTTGTTTGCAAACCATTTTTTAATAATTATATTTTATGGATTTTGGGTAAATTTTCTTCAAAAAAAAAAAAATTTTTTTCAAATCTTTAGATTTTGTCAAAGATAGACTAAAAAATAAAAATTTCCTTTATTTTGTTTGCTAAAAAAATGGATTAGTTCCGCAAACTATTGTCAAAAATAAACTAGAAATTTAATAAATTGTTTACTTTTCAAGTTTTCGAGTCATTTAGCATGTTTTTGAGGTAAAAATTACGCTCTTTTCGATAAAATTTGGTAAAATTGGAAAAAATCAAATTAGATTGTCATTGATCTTATCTTAATTTCTTTTGCTGATTTAGCTTGGTTTTGAGTAAAATTATAATAAAAAAAAAGAAAAATTAACAATTTTGCTATTTTATATTGTGAATTTTTTTAATGTGTTTTAAACCAAAATACCTTAGAGTTTTGTGAAAGTATGCTAAAACCTAGGTCTAAAACAGCTTAAGCTTACTTTTTCAACCGAAAATACTATTTCGAAAAATATAATTAAACCAAAGGTTGTTTAAATTTGCCGTTTTTTAAGTGTTTAATTTGAGCTAAAAAATTTAGAGCATTAAAAATTGGTATTTTTTCTACAATTTTAGCAAAAATTCAGTTTAGAATATATTTGAACCATGTTTATGGTAATTAAACTGTAACAATAATTGTACATTTTTTATTTTCATGGAATTAATACCATAGTATTATGTATCAGATATTTTTCCAATATAGTTCCGCTTTTCTGTTGTATTAAAAAAATTGGAAAATAACCTTCTTAAGTTCTTTTAGACCGAATGTTTAGGGGAAGATCCTTGAATAAAATTACTACTATCAATAATTCTTAATTTCACGCTTTATACTAACTTTTATTTATTTATTTTTCAAAGAAAATATTATAATGTTCTAAATATGCTGTTGTATTAACTCATTAACAAAAAACCATGTCACTCCCACATAAACCAATTTTGCAAAATATCTGCAAACTTCGAACCTTCGTAACTCAAAACAAATTTTTTTTAGATCGAAAGTGATTTATTTTGCAAGAACTTGGCAAAATACACTCTAAAGTAAATGGTAATTAAAATTAGTTTTGTTCGATTTAAAATCGTTTTTGAGCGAAATTTCGTCAAAATAAATAAAATAAATAATTTTAGTTTTGTTTTGAGCAAAATATCCCATTATTTAAAAAAATTGAAAAATTTTCAAAAGAAGCATTTTTTTCGACAACTTTAGCTAAAACTTATCGGCTAATCAATGACATTCAAATTTTAAAATTAACTTTAATTTGAGCTATTTTATTCGATTTACTTTGTTTGGAAACCATTTTTAATTAATTATATTTTATAGATTTTGGGTAAATTTCCTTCAAAAAAAAAAGAAAATTTTTTTCAAATCTTTAGATTTTGTCAAAGATAAAAATTTCCTTTATTTTGTTTGCTAAAAAAATGGCTTAGTTCTATTGTCAAAAATAAACTAGAAATTTAATAAATTGTTTACTTTTCAAGTTTACGAGTCATTTAGCATGTTTTTGAGGTAAAAATTACGCTCTTCTCGATAAAATTTGGTAAAATTGGAAAAAATCAAATTAGATTGTCATTGATCTTATCTTAAATTCTTTTGCTGATTTAGCTTGGTTTTGAGTAAAATTATAATAAAAAAAAACGAAAAATTAACAATTTTGCTATTTTATATTGTGATTTTTTTAATGTGTTGTAAACCAAAAAATCTTAGAGTTTTGTGAAACTACGCTAAAACCTAGGTCTAAAACAGCTTAAGCTTACTTTTTCAACCAAAAATACTATTTCGAAAAATAAAATTAAACCAAAGGTTGTTTAAATTTGCCGTTTTTTGAGTGTTTAATTTGAGCAAAAAAAATCAGAGCATTTAAAATTGGTATTTTTTCTAATTTTAACAAAAAAATTCAGTTTAGAATATATTTGAACCATGTTTATGGTAATTAAACTGTAACAATAATTGTATATGTCACTTGGCGACATATATACAATGCTATCAATATCATAATATACTACACTTTCTCCTAATATGTCTAACATTTCGTACACTCTTAGCATTTGCAGTTGTAAAAGCAGTTAAGAATATATTGGTATTAAAATCATTTTTTATTTTCATAGAATTAATACCATAGTATTTTGTATCAGGTATTTTTCCAGTATAGTTCCACTTTTCTGCTGTATTGAAAAAATGTGGAAAATAACATTTTTTAAGTTCTTTTAGACCGAATGTTTAGGGGAAGATCCTTGAATAAAATTACTACTATCAATAATTCTTAATTTCACGCTTTATACTAACTTTTATTTATTTATTTTTCATAGAAAATATTATAATGTTCTAAATATGCTGTTGTATTAACTCATTAACAAAAAACCATGTCACTCCCACATAAACCAATTTTGCAAAATATCTGCAAACTTCGAACCTTCGTAACTCAAAACAAATTTTTTTTAGATCGAAAGTGATTTATTTTGCAAGAACTTGGCAAAATACACTTTAAAGTAAATGGTAATTAAAATTAGTTTCGTTCGATTTAAAATCGCTTTTGAGCGAAATTTCTTCAAAATAAATAAAATAAATAATTTTAGTTTTATTTTGAGCAAAATATCCCATTATTTAAAAAAATCGAAAAATTTTCAAATGAAGCATTTTTTTCAACAACTTTAGCTAAAACTTATCGGCTAATCAATGACATTCAAATTTTAAAATTAACTTTAATTTGAGCTATTTTATTCGATTTACTTTGTTTGTAAACCATTTTTAATTAATTATATTTTATAGATTTTGGGTAAATTTTCTTCAAAAAAAAAAAATTTTAAATCTTTAGATTTTGTCAAAGATAGACTAAAATATAAAAATTTCCTTTATTTTGTTTGCTAAAAAGATGGATTAATTCCGCAAACTATTGTCAAAAAGAAACTAGAAATTTAATAAATTGTTTACTTTTCAAGTTTTCGAGTTATTTAGCATGTTTTTGAGGTAAAAATTACGCTCTTTTCGATAAAATTTGGTAAAATTGGAAAAAATCAAATTAGATTGTCATTGATCTTATCTTAATCTCTTTTGCTTGATTTAGCTTGGTTTTGAGTAAAATTATAATAAAAAAAAAAGAAAAATTAACAATTTTGCTATTTTATATTGTGAATTTTTTTAATGTGTTTTAAACCAAAATATCTTAGAGTTTTGTGAAAGTATGCTAAAACCTAGGTCTAAAACAGCTTAAGCTTACTTTTTCAACCGAAAATACTATTTCGAAAAATAAAATTAAACCAATGGTTGTTTAAATTTGCCGTTTTTTGAGTGTTAATTTGAGCTAAAAAATTTAGTGCATTTAAAATTGGTATTTTTTCTATAATTTTAACAAAAAAATTCAGTTTAGAATATATTTGAATCATGTTTATGGTAATTAAACTGTAACAATAATTGTACATTTTTTATTTTCATGGAATTAATACCATAGTATTTTGTATCAGGTATTTTTCCAATATAGTTCCGCTTTTCTGTTGTATTAAAAAAATTGGAAAATAACCTTCTTAAGTTCTTTTTTTTTATACTAACTTAAGTTCTTTTTCTTTTATACTAACTTTTATTTATTTATTTTTTATAGAAAATATTATAATGTTCTAAATATGCTGTTATATTAACTCATAACAAAAAATCATGTCACTCCAACATAAACCAATTTTGCAAAATATCAGCAAACTTCAAACCTTCGTAACTCAAATCGAAATCTTTTTTAGATCAAAAGTGATTTATTTTGCAAAAGCTTTAAGTAAATAGTAATTAAAGTTAGTTTCGTTCCATTTAAGATCGCTTAAGTACCTACATAATTAAAAAATTGAAAATGAAATAATTTATTTACTGAACTGATTGTAACGTAAGAAACAGATTTTTTTTACATGATTAACTAAACATAAAAATTCAATGCAATTAATTACTACATTTTGTTACAAAATTGCAAATACCAACAAAAACCAAATTCAAATTCCAAAAATGATGGGTAAATTCCAAGGGCAGGTAGGTAGCCAGAAAAACCCGGATTAACCCTTGAACCGTCCGATTTTTGCTAAGGTATGGAATGTTGTGATTCTAATTATCCAAGAAAGAGATTAACTAAAATTCCCCACAATAAAATTTGCAAATAACAGATTAAAGGGTTGGGGATTTCTCACCAGATTCTGACAGACAAAGACAATCAATTTCGAATTTCCCGAGCAAATATTCCAACATCTGCGGGCAATGAAAAATGTGTGTCCGTTGAATGAATCAGTACAAATATTTATGGTTTTACTGGCGTTAAATTTTAAGTTGAACGTGGGAAAACGAAAACTACCCATTCTTAGGACTTTAGTGGTTGGGAACATGAATGAAACGTGCTTTCTCCTTGAGAATCAGGATTATAAATAATAATATAAGCAAATGGCAAAGTTGTGTAACACATACAGGGTGTGCTACGGGTGTGGAAAATCAGTCTATAACTTTTATGTTACTTGAAACATTAACATTCCGTTTTTATTATCCGATAGATCGAATAAAAGTCTACAAACTAAAAATATTTTTATTATACACAGGGTGTTGTATACAGGGTGGTGAACCAAAGTTATGTTTTTTTTTAAATGGAACCACCTACATGTTTTTGCATAATCAGATTCTACACAAAAAAATAATGTAACTTTGTTTAAACTATTAAAGGTCTATCTCTTTTCGTTTTCGGAATGTAACTTTGTTTAAACTATTAAAGGTCTATCTCTTTTCGTTTTCGGAATTATTCAACTTTTCGTTATAAAAAGACCAATTTTTGAAAAACCACTACTAAGTCGCTAATCAATATTTTCCGAAATTTGCCACAAAAAAAATACAGAATACCTTGCAGTTTTAGCAAATAGTCGAACTTTACTTGAAATAGGCAGATAATGTACAGGGTGTCTAATCGCAAAAAAATTAATAACAATTTCCCTGTAAACAACGCTCTTTGTATAATAAAAATATTTTTAGTTTGTAGACTTTAAGTTGATCTATCAGACAATGAAAACAGCATCGCAATATTTCAAATAGCAAAAAAGTTATAGACCGATTACACACCTCTGGGTCACCCTGTATACAGTAAGACGAAATATACATATAAATAATACATCAGTATTTCAACACAACATGAGGGGGAGTGATAATAAAGCTCAAAAAAAGTGAAAATAGCTCAACTTTCTGAAATGTAAAGAATTTTAATCGCCGAATAAATTTGGAACCAACAAAAATTTTAAACAAATATGACCTCTAAGTTTAGTTCTTTTTATTACATTTAGTTAAAATTCGCAAGAACTGCCATAAAAATATAAAAATTCTGCATTGTATTTTTTATGGCGAAGATACCACCTGATAACATTTTATTCCAAAATATTGAGTAGTTTAGAAGATACAAATTTTCAAAATGTGCTGGCATCACTATTTTTGGTTATTTCAAAAACCAAGTTTTGCACAGATAACAAGAAGGTCTAAGTCAAGGCAAAGCGGCATTTTTGTTTAATGTCTGAATTACAGATTTTTGAAACTTGGTATTCCAGAGGGATTATTTTTCTCTTTACTTAAATTTAAAAATTCATATCTTTCGAACCCGACTATTTTCTGAAATGAGATTTTGCACAATTATATAACTGGACAATGGCTACTAGCTCCCAAAGTTTCGTTCGAAAATATCGATTGCAACTTTGCGAAAAAAATTCATGTTTGGTGTAAGATGGCACAAAAGTAATTTTCCTTTAACTTCACTTCAGAAATTTATATCTTACAAACCTGATTTGTTTCAACAATGAAGTTTTGTATAGTTATAGTCCGACATAATGTCTGTCAATTCCTAAAATATCATTAAAAAATATTATCTAGAACAATCTTAAAAAAAATTGTGTGAGGAAACAAAAATCTAATTTTCTCTAAATCCAAATTTACAAATCCATATCTTCCGAACCCTATTTTTTTTCTAAATGAGATTTGGTACAACTACAGATGTGGATAATGACTATTAGCTTCTAAAAATTCGATTAAAAATATAGACTAAGAGTGGACGAAAAAAATTCATGCTTGGTGTAAAAAAGAAAAAATTGAATTTTCCTTCAACTTCACTTCAAAAATTTTTATCTTCGAAACCCGACTTGTTTTAACAATGAAATTATGTACTCTCTTGCGGTTAAAGTACTACTTTATCTGTGCAAAAGAGTTGATAAAGAATAGTTTAAAATCTGCAATAGAAAAAATAAATAAGTTTAAAATAGCATCAAAGGCCTGACTACGGTTTATTTTAGATTAGGATACGAAACGACGTACACATAAAACGTCCCTGTTCCCGATAGTTCCGTTAATGTCGTCAGTCGGCGCAATAGCTGTATTTAAATAATGGGTAGCACAAGGAAAACAAAAAAATACAGGCAGATAGAGCATTAAATTCTCAACAGTAAGAGATAAAAACAATGCAAAAATTTTTATTTTTAGTTTGTAGACTTTAAGTCGACCTATCGGATAATGAAAACGGCATGGCAATATTTCAAATAACAAAAAAGTTATAGATCGATTACACACCCCTGGGTCACCCTGTATACAGTAAGACGAAATATACATATAAATAATACATCAGTATTTTAACACAACATGAGGGGGGAGTGATAATAAAGCTCAAAAAAAGTGAAAATAGCTCTCCTTGCTTTATCCGAATATTTGTAGTTTCTGAAGTATAAAGAATTTTATTCGGCGAATAAATTTGGGACCAACAAAAATTTTTAGCAAATATGATCTCTAAGTTTAGTTCTTTCTATTACATTGAGTTAAAATCAGCAAGAACCGCCATAAAAAATATAAAAATTCTGTATTGTATTTTTTTGGCGAAGATACCTGATAACATTTCATTACAAATTTTCACCACTATTTTTGGTTTTTTCAAAAAACAAGTTTTGCACAGATAACAAGAAGGTCTAAGTCAAGGCAAAGCGGCATTCTTGATTTTTGTTTAATGTCTGAATTACTGATTTTTAAAACTTGGTATTCTAGAGGGATTATTTTTCTCTTTACTTAAATTTAAAAATTTATATCTTTCGAACCCGACTATTTTCTGAAATGAGATTTTGCACAATTATATAACTGGACAATGGCTACTAGCTCCCAAAGTTTCGTTCGAAAATATCGATTGCAATTTTGCGAAAAAAATTCATGTTTAGTGTAAGATGGCACAAAAGTAATTTTCCTTTAAGTTCACTTCAGAAATTTATATCTTACAAACTTGATTTGTTTCAACAATGAAGTTTTGTATAGTTATAGTCCGACATAATGTCTGTCAATTCCTAAAATATCATTAAAAAATATTATCTTGAACAATCTTAAAAAAAATTGTGTGCGGAAACAAAAATCTAATTTTCTCTAAACCCAAATTTACAAATCCATATCTTCCGAACCCGACTTTTTTTCTAAATGAGATTTGGTACAATTACAGATGTGGATAATGACTATTAGCTTCTAAAAATTCGATTAAAAATATAGACTAAGAGTGGACGAAAAAAATTCATGCTTGGTGTAAAAAAGAAAAAATCGAATTTTCCTTCAACTTCACTTCAAAAATTTTTATCTTCGAAACCCGACTTGTTTTAACAATGAAGTTATGTACTCCCTTGCGGTTAAAGTACTACTTTATCTGTGCAAAAGAGTTGATAAAGAATAATTTAAAATCTGCAATAGAAAAAATAAATAAGTTTAAAATAGCATCAAAGGCCAGACTATGGTTTATTTTAGATTAGGATACGAAACGACGTACACATAAAACGTCCCTGTTTCCGATAGTTCCGTTAATGTCGCCAGAGGGCGCAATAGCTGTATTTAAATAATTGGTAGCACACAGAAAACAAAAAAATACAGGCAGATGGAGCATTAAATTCTCAACAGTAAGAGATAAAAATAATGCAAAAAAATTTATTTTTAGTTTGTAGACTTTAAGTCGATCTATCGGATAATGAAAACGGCATGACAATATTTCAAATAACAAAAAAGTTATAAATCGATTACGCACCCTTGGGTCACCCTGTACAGTCCAAGTTTGTCATTTTTCATTAGTTTTCTCCCAATCAGTTTAATAAAAGACACAAATTTGTTGTATCAGATTTGTCAAAAAACTAGTATAGTTAAGTTATTTATGCTCAACGATTTATTGCTATTTATTAATCAACAATGATTAAAAATATTATAAGTCATTGAGGTTTTTTTACAAAATTATTGATTGAAGCGTAGATTGCTTAGATTGATAAATCGCTAAGTAAATGATAGTAGATGCTGAATTGATAAATTGATTAAAGTTGTGCCAATCAAGTAGGTTTATGTCGCAAATTGGTTTGCAAAACCATGTTTGTAATTGAATTTGAGATTTTTTTTTGTGAATTTCGAAAAATCTGTTTGACAACATGCAGCCATTTTGACCCAGAATTATGTAAAACTAAGTTATTATCAACGATTTTAAATTTTATCTATTCTTGTATTTGTTGGGAATTTTCTTAAAAAGTATTAATCGGAGAACAATGATCTTTGTTTTAGATGATAGATAATTAAAAGAGCTTTCCAAAGATAATAAACTTAGTGGGGATACGGCTAATAGTTTTGGAGTTATTACCCGATAAATGTCCCGGAAATCGACCAAAATGTTGGCAAAAATAACTGGAAAAATCAGAAACTAAAAAAAAATTAACGTTTTTGCACGTTTAGAGATTGTAGACGGCTTTAAAGGCATAGAAGAAGTGATGTTTTTGATTTTTTGTGTTGACAACTTAGGCAAAAAATTTCAAAACTTAAAAATGTTTGAAAACCAAGTAATAATACGTAGAATTGGCTAGAATTTGCTCTAAGATATTTTTTCTGAAAAAAATAAAAATGCTTCTGTAGCCGGAACCGTTTCCTGGAGCGGCTCTGGGTTTTTACGAGAAGATAGAGAATTTTAAGCGCATTGTGATGTTTTTTTCGTTTTTACTCTAGATCTTATAGTTTCTGAGAAAAACAATAAAGACTTGTTGAAATTATTTTTTGTTGACAAAATTTTTAATTTGTTTATTTTTTCAATTGCAGCAGAACTATTTCAAAAAGTGTAACTATTTTGGTGGAGGCCTATGTAAAATAATCCGAGAAATAGTTTTTGTTAGGTTTTTTATTTTACTCAATGATTAAGAGAATTTAAGACTCGAAGAAGAGATAATAAAATTTGGAAACGTCGCAAAAAAATTTATCGTTTTTTTCAAATCCCAAACCCACATTTTTAACTTAAAAACTATGAAATAACAAAAATGGGAGAAGAAAACACTTGCTATTGAATAAAACGTTTTCTCTTCGAATAAATAATGTATTTCAACAATTTAACACATTAGTCTAAACTAAAATTTGTTGCTAGTGCACTAAAATTATGTTTAAATTAATTTTTAATTTAACATTTTTTTACGGTTTTTTTTTATTTAGAGGTAGATTTTATTTAGAATTATTGCTTAAAAAGATCAATTATAGAAATAGGAATACTAAAATTAATGTTTTTATATTTTTTATTTTATTGGAATTCATATTCTGTCGGTCACTTAGTTTTAGAGAATCTTAGGGCCGGTTTACAGAAAGCTTTGTTAAAATTTAATTCGTTGTTAAAAGTTAACAACGCGAATGGACCAATCACATTAGGTCAGTTTGGTCACGTGACCAGTTAATCACGCATTTAATTGCAGATTAACTTAATGACGCTTCTTAGTTTTTTGATTTTTTTGAAAGTGAGTTGACCACTAAAATTTTAGATACAAAATTTCAAAATTTATCAAAATACGTACAATAGACCTTAGAATTGCTTTACGACTTTTATTTTTTATTTTACTTAACGATTAAGAGAATTTAATAAGGTCTGAAGAAGAGATATTAAAATTTGGAAACGTCGCCCAAAAATTCATCGTTATTTTTCTTTGAATCCCAATTTTTTATTTTCAATTTTAAAATTATTAAATAACAAAAAATGGGAGAAGAAAACACGTTCCTGGAGCCAATGTGAAAACAAATTAAATAATAATATGCTTCAGTTCCGAGGATTAAATCAAAAACATCTTAAATAAGACACCATGTAACAAGCAAAAAAAGAACTAACAGTCTGTTAAAATTTAAAAAAGTTTTCCAACATTAATGGAGTTTTAATGGAAACAAAGTCACAACTTTCAAAAAAAATATTTTTTTCTATGATTTCGTCATAGAACCGGTTTATAGAAGCGTCATTAATTAATCCGCAATTAAATGCGTGATTAACTGATCACGTGACCAAATTGAAGCAATTTGGTTGGTCCATTCGCGTTATTAATTTTAACAACGAATTAAATTTTAACAGAGCTTAGATTTTTTTGTGAGAGACAATTATTTTAGTTAGACTCCAGTCTAAATCTAAAGTCTAAAGAAAATTTTACCCTAGGAATAATTTTGTTTCTTGTTAGATACTAAGTTCAATTTTTGTCAGAGATCAGAGAAAAACTATACTTTTCAAGTAATTAATTTCAATCATTTAAACATTGTAAACATATCAGAAAAAAATCACTTTTACGTAAAGTTTAAACTAAAAATTGTTGCTATAGTGCACTAAAATTATCTTATTTTTTATGATTTTTTTTTGCACAAAAATTTATTTAAGTACTTATTTATATATTTTATTTTAGAATTTTTGTTCGAGAAGATCATTATGTAAGCATCGTTGTTTTAGAATAACACTAGCAATAAAAAAATTTGGTTAATTAATTAATATTCTCATAATTTTTATTTTATTGGCATTAATATTCTTTCTGTCATTTTTACAGTTCTACAGAATCTTACTATTTTTTAGCTTTTTGAAATTGACCTTTTTAGTGAATTGGTTTTTTAATTAGAATATGATGTTTTAATTTAATACTGTTTTTTTCCAATTTTTTTGTCACTTTGTTCATCAGAATTTCAATCTGTCAATTTTTAAGTTTTTTGTGTTTTAGCTTTTTAGTTTCTCAACGTTAAATTTGCTTACATAGAATATCAGTTTTTTTCAGTAGAAAATACTAATTATTTTTAAGGTTTCACTATTTTTTATTTCTGATGATTCACGAGCCTTTGCAAATGCACAGCATTATTTTACTTAAGATTTTTTGAAAAATGACTTATTTTAGTAAATACTTAGCATAAAAAAATAATGAATAATTAATTAATTAATTAGTTAATGACAAACTAAGATAAACTACACAAAAAATTCTGGATATAAAAATCTTTTGAAAAAAAAAGTTAATTGAATGAAAAAGTATTGGTATTGATTGTAGTACTAGTGTTTTCAAAGAATTTCTAGGTTAATATTTTCTAGGTTTATATTTATTCTTTCAGTGCCATAGAGAATTTAAAATTTTGTACAAAACGTATTTCGTTTTTGTAATAGAATTGCAATAAAAATTATATTTTTAAAAGCTTTTATTTAACTTGCTTTGTTGTCTGTCTGTCTGTTTCATATTTTTGGAGCCAAAGTTGAAAAGGTTCCCGTTGTCCCAATGAATTGAAATTTTGCATACTTACGTAATCTGCGTAACAATACAATCCTAGGGTTAAATTCCCCTCCAATGGGTTAAATGGGGTTTTGAAGTTTTAGGTTATGTTTACAAATGGGTTTTCAATGTGTACATACCGTAACTTATACCAACATTAACGGTATGTTGGTTATTTTTTTAAACTCATTTTTTTAAACTGGTTATTTTTTTTAAACTCGCTATTTTTTTAAACTCATTTATCTTGGACGATAGAGTATAGACACAGAACAGAAATTAGGATGTGCTTTCAATACTAACAGCTGTTTTCTATCACATACTACTCAACAAGTTTGCACAAATCAACAAAATAATGGTGTTACAATAAAACTGCGAAACTAGATCTCAAAGAAAAAGACGTTTAAAATAAGTAAAGACTAAAAAGCAATAAGCAAAATAAAAAAAATGTTTTTTTAGAAAACAGTTTTTATTTAACAGATGCGTTAAAAAGTAAAAAATAATTTCTGTAAAAAATTTGTTATGAAATTCTTGCTACTTAGTACCAAAATTAGGTTTACATAAATTTTCAATTTTTTACTTACTTATTTTTTGAAGTTTATAACATTTTTTACGATTTTTTAGTGCAAACAAAATTTAGTATATCTTGATAATACTTTTCTGCAGCAATTCGCATTAATTAATTGTAGTTTTAATTATAATGAATTAAAAAAAATGTTTTTTAGAAAAATATTTTTATTTAACAGATGCGTTAAAAAGCGAAAAATAATGTTTTTCTATCAGAGGAGAATATTTTTGCTTACAAATTAGAATTTTAAAATGTATAAATGCTTTGGGAACAGTCTACGTCCTAACACTACGGAATTGCAGAATTACTTCTTAAAATTTTAAAATCCTAGTTTATAAACAAAAATATTCTGCTCTGATAGAAAAACATTATTTTTTACTTTTTAGGACATCTGTTAAATAAAAGCTTTTTTCTGAAACAACATTTTTTTTTAATTATCAATTTTCCTGCTGGAGGAATTAATAAAAATATATTTTAATTTACCACCTAAATAAGAAAAAGGAGAAAAAAATGAAAAAAATCACATGAATAAAGAAAAATATAAATTCAGTCGAAAAAATCGGAAAAAGACGGAAGTTTGTGCCCTCACTAAAGAAACAGCAATTTGGAAAAAACTACCGTATGATATCAAAGCGCAAACAGTTTTAATTCAGTGGTTTTTCCACTGATAAGACATTCGCCAAACAATTCGCACAAATCGATCACTTTTTCGGGCGAAACACTTGAACTTAGGTGTATGTTCCAGCCGTGACCCACATTAAAAATTTTGCCTTCCAACCACAACAATCAACCAAATATTTGAAACATAAATTATAGTCCGGGACATTTCTATATGAGATACGTCATAGGGCATACGTTGACGCGAGACTATATAGAGCACAAAAACTAGATAAGAGCTCAAATTTAGGGAACTTGGTTGTTTGATGTGTTTGACAGATTACAAATGTAAACAATAATAAAAATTTAAATATTTCTTTATTGTAGTAAAGTACAGCAAAATGTACCAACTAGAACACTTAAAAACAAATGGAGAAACTTTCAAATGCTTTGAAGTACCGTTGCTGGATTACTGTTGAGGTTATGTTTGACCTTGGTATGACTGTCAGGTTTAAAGTTGAAATTTGCATTAAAAAGGCCATAAAAGCCTCGAAGTGCCTTTTAGGGTAGTCATCGTCATGTTCCAATTGCATGCCCCCTCTCTGCCACATCAGTAAAATTTGCCACAAAAGTTTTAAAAAACGACTTTAAACAACAAAAAAGGCCCTATTTTCATTAACAATGAGACATATCTCGCTGCATGCGGCACGACATAGGCCTCATAGGTCAATCTCATTGTGAGTGGTTTTCGCTGAGATCACTTTGAGAGGGTTTCACTGAGACTGACGTTGGCGGAAGGGTGAAACATGCCTCGCGACAAGTCTTTGCACCAACATTCGAAAACGCTGTCAATGGCTTAAAATGATAAACTGTGTCAGTTTTTTTGTGTCTTTGAGGATTAGTCTTTGAGTCCTGTCGCGCCGCATGTAGCGAAGCAGATTTCATTGTGAATGGGTTCTTTAAGAAACAGTTTCAATGTACACCACAAGACATACACTGAGACGGCCTCATGCCTCATATCATGGCTTGTAATTGACAGCGTTTTATAGAATGATTTGGGATCATAATGCAGAGATTGTTGCGAGACAGGCAGGCAGGTCTCAAGCCTACTGCAGAAGTCGCTCTCAGTGAGTCCATGTCTTAGAGATGCAAGACCAATTTAGACCATTTACAGTGAGATTGGTGTCCGAGACCTACGTCATGCAGGAAGCCAAACTTCATCGTGAATGGACCCTTTTCAATGGGGGTGTGCTTTTTGAATAAATTTGAAATGGCCTTTTTGAAAAAAGCAGTTGTCTCTCTTTTATTCATCTATTCAACACGTTTGTATTCGATGCACTTACACCAATTTCATTATCAGTGTCTTGATTATCAGGCAAGGGCGAAGTGGGATTGGGGGCAACCTAGAAATAAAAACACTTTAATTTCCATTATTAGTAGGCTATATTTTTTCTACAAGAGACTACTCTCAGATAGAGACGTACAAAAATGTAAACAAGAGTAAAAGTTGGTTTGTCGCAATATTTCACACTATTCTTTCACACGTCCACAGTAAAATCAGAAAGCGCTTCTTGTTATAAAGCCCTTATTATGTTTTTCGACGATGGCTGAGACTTTGTGACGTATTTGTTAAACGTAAGTTTTCAAATACCCCATGCCAGTGCAAAGGAGTTATATTAACAATTTTACGGGATTATTTTTAACTTTACACCCACACTGCTTGAAACAAGAGTGGCTGCCAGGAAATAACGAACAAAGTGGACCCAAAAGGCTTCAGCTGCAAATTATAAACACAATCTGTGATTTTTTAAATAAATTTTTTAATAATTAATAAAAAACATGACAATATTAAGCTTTTCGATTTCGTTTGGTTTGAATTTTATATGAAAATAGAAAAGTTAACCCTCTACACCAGAAAAGACAAAAAACATAAAGAAAGTATCTGTAAATGTCGTGAACTTACTTTGAAGTAAACAGGGCTCTCCATCTATAACTCATAATTACTTGAACCGCAATTCCCATCATCAAAATGTGCAAAACTGCGATAAGTGAGGTTATGCAGTGATGCACTTTCTTTTCCAGTTTTTCACACAAAATATATCACAAATTGCACAAATCGTACAACCAGCGATAGTCAGTACTGTCAGTACTTCACAGCAGCTTTCTCCATCACAATCACTGACTGCAATTCTGTATTGTGCCATTCCCGTCTCATCATATAATCTGAGTAATTGTTATATGACAAGTAATGTTTCTACCTTCAAAAATACTTGCGTAAATATGTTATTATCCCGTTAGTACACACTTTTAAAGCAGCCACTGGTTATATAGATTAAAATTATAACATTTCCTTTGTTATTGTGTTATTGTTTACATCAGTCAGCTGTTTACTGTCATTTTCTAATGCTACCAATTTAAAAAATGTCCCTGTTATTAAAGCTCAAGGACCATAGAATGAGAGAGAGAACATTTTTTGTTCACACAGACGCTGAATACACGTATAAATGTCAGAAAATTCAAATTTTTTATGTCCAAATAGAAATGTCCCGGACTGTAGACGAAGCGTTCGTTTGTGATTGGTTGAAAAGCGCTCGGGATTCCCGCTTTGGAAGCGGCGGTGTGTTCAACTGTTCCACCTTCTGTCATTCTAGTCCCGACTACGAAGTGAAATGTTCCGGGAAATTACCGAGTTTGTGGTTATTCAGGAGATTTTCTTGTTGCAGTTACACATTTGAGCCCAAATGTCGCGAGTGGAGTTATACAAAACAATCTTCCTACAACAACATCATTTCAAAGGTAAGAAGTGCAAAATTAATTAACTAATTGTGTAATGAGTTTTTAATTTTTAACTAGTAATCACTGATGTCGTATACATAATAATTTTAACTGTAAACAAAGTCGTACTACTCGGAGCTATAGCTTTGATTGATTGATTTATTTTTTATGATATTTTATTTTTTTTGTTCGTTCATTGTCCCATCTTCACTTTCACTTATTTTTTGTCATTAAATTATTAAGTAATTGTTTTGTCCCTGACTTGGTTTCATGTCATGACTGTTAAAAACCGCAAAATTGGGCTTAAAAGGTATCCTGAGGTTTATTCTTTTCGTTGCAGAAAAAATGTCAAAAATTAGTTTTAAAATCTGGTAGTTTAAAATATTTTTTTTATTAATTCCTAGCAGAAAAGAATTAAAACATAATTAATAAATACGATAGCAAATAAAACGAAACACATTTTATAAAAAAATAATATTCTCTATTGCACAAAAAAACTATTAATTAATCGTTGAAGCTAAATATTATTCTTTGCTGTTGCAAAATTAGTTCGTTTTTTTTTGCAAAAATTCATCTCAACCTAAAAAGTGCATTACCAAAATTTTTTCTGGGGTTCTTGTTACTAAAATTATTCACGAGTTTAACAGCTTGAACAAATGACTAGCCTACTGTTTCTAATTGTGATATACTATTTACTAGAATTAATAAGTGAGAACGTAAGTTCTGATCTAAAAAAAAACTCAGAAACTCAAAAAAACTATAGAAACACTAATTTTAAGTATTACATTCCAAATAAAAATCCAACACAACAAGAGACTGAAAAAAACTTAGAAACTGAAAAGCTGAAATACAAAAACCATAAGATAAGACACAAAAAACTGAAATATTTAGAAGCTTAAAAACTGTGTGATGAAATTAAAACACTGAAAAACTGGCCTAATAAGAAACAAAAATTTTTTAGATATAACAAAAATAAAAAACCCTATAATTGAAAAATTTTATGTAGTTTTTTAAACTGAGTACTAATAAAAAAATTGAAAAAATATCTCATTTAAATTGGGTATTTAAGGTATTTAAAATAACATAGAAAAAATTAAAATTTTGTGAAATATTATTATAGTATATATCATTATATATACATATATATTATAATATATTTTATATATTTATTTATTTATATTATTATAAATGTTATAATAATATATACAATATAATTTTATTTTTTTTATTGTTATATATATTATTATTTGAACAAAAGAAATGCCCTTGAAAATTGCTGATTAGGAATCTGGTCTCTAGGTGGAAAATCAGAATGTTTTTTTATTGTCTATTAAAAAAACTAAAATACAGGGTGGATTTGCTTAACATATTTTTTACTATGTAGTTATATTTCAAGAACTAAACAAAGTAATCAGCGATTAATGTTACATACTTTATTTTTTTCTCTATGTGTGTAATTTTTTTCTGAATTTTTGTCCTCTTTCTTATAATTAAAATTATTAAGAATATTAATCGTGATTTTATGATTTCTAGTCATATTTTAAGACGATGACTAGCATATAACTATGACTAGCACTTGATAGCACTTAAATTATATATATTTTAATTTTTAGTTAATTAATTATTTTTTGGGGCTAGTGACATTTTTTACGATTGTTTGTCCAAACTATATTAAGTATCTGTAGATAATAATTTTATTAGAAGATACTTAATATTAATTAATTGGTTTTAAGTATGTATAAGGAACTGTAAAAATTTTCTGAAACATTGAAAAGAAATTTTTTGTGTGTTATGACTAAGTATCCTTAATTTTCGTTGGAACTAAATATTGTTATTTTGCTGTTGTAAAACTAGTTTTTTTGTATGAATTTATCTCATCCTAGAAAATACGGTACAATACCAATGTTTTTTTATATTATATATTATATATTATATATTATATATTATATATTATATATTATATATTATATATTATATATTATATATTATATATTATATATTATATATTATATATTATATATTATATATTATATATAATACACAATTACTTTGAATAATTACTTCAAATTAGGAACTAAGGGTTTTTAAAACACATTTCGGAATTTAGAAAAAATAAAAAAATTGTCAAATATTTATTTTTGAAAAAAAATATTTTGAGTGCCAAGAAAAATTTTTAAAAACTGCAAACTAAGGAAGTTTAATAAGATCTGGTCTCTTTATGGAAATTCAGAATGTTCTTTTCTATTCCCTACCCAAAAAAAGTAACATATATGGTGAATTTGCTAAACATATTTTTTACTATATAGTTATATCTCAAAAACTAATAGTCGCACTAAAATCAAACTTTTCTACCTTTTCTTATACATAGTTAAAATTATTAAAAATATTAATTGCAATAAAACTAAAAATATGAATTATTAATTATTCAAAATTTCATTATTTCCACTGATATTTAAAAAATGGTTAAATGATGTTTTGGGTAATAATTTTTAATAAATTGTTGCACTTGAATTCTACTTATTTAAATTTTTAATTTTCACTTAATTATTTTTTGGGGCTGGTGACATTTTTTACAATTGTTTGTCCAAAGTACCATAAGTACCTCTGGATAATAATTTTATTAACAGAAATTCAATATTAATTATTGATAAATCCAAAAATATGAAAATATTAAATCAACGATTGTTTAAATGATATTTTCTGTAAAGAATTTGTAATGAAATTCTTGCTACGTAGTACAAAAATTAGGTTTACATAAATTTTCAATTTTTACTTACTTATTTTTTGAAGTTCATAACATTTTTTACGATTTTTTAGCGCAAACAAAATTTAGTATCTCTGGATAATACTTTTTTGCAACAACTTCACGTTAATTAATTGTAGTTTTAATTATGATAAGGAATTAAAAAAATATTCGGAGACATTATAAAATAAGGTATGGAAAAGAATATTTTAATTTATTATTTTTATTATTATTATTATTCTACAGATTTCAACGAAATAATTAATTTCTAAGCAGTGATAGAACTTTGATTGATTTACTATTTATTTTTTAATAATTTCACTTTTTTTCTCTTTCACTTATTTTTTTGTCATTAATTTATTAAGTAATTGCTTTGTCCCTGACTTGGTTTCATGAAAACTATTACAATAAACCGCAAAATTGGGCTTAAAAGGAATCGCGAGGTTTATTCTTTTCATTGCAGGAAAATACGAGTGGTTTGGTAAAAACGTGTAACAAAATCTAAAATTACAAATATTGAATAATTTTTCTTATTATAATTATTTTTTGAGAAATTCTTCCTTCAAATGTATTATCCTAACAAAAATATATCAATTAGGAATGTTTCATAACAAAACAACTAAAAATAATAAAAATTAATTTACTAAATGTATTTAAACCATTTTTTCGTGTAATAAAAAAATATCACTAACCCTAAAAAATAATTAATTTATAATTAAACTGGGCCTAGCGATAATTTTTTACGTACTTTTAATTTTAGTTCTTTTAAATTTGCACTGATAATCTACAGGAAAACTCTTTGATTAAAATGATTTCCTAAGTAAATTTTTAGAAATGCTACTGATTAGGTAATTTAAATGATTTGTTGACTTTAGAAAATGTTTTCCTAAGTAAATTTTTAGAAATGCTACTGATTAGATAATTTAAAAGATTTGTTGACTTTAGACAAACTAAAGCAAGAGGTATTATAAAAAAATCACGATGTGGGAGATTTAATTTGCTCTTTTAACTAAGTAATTAAGTAATTAAGTACGTTTATTACACATTGAAGATACTATTGTTTCTTTTTTAACCAAAATTTGTGCTTTACAGTTTTTATGACTCTATCAAAAAAAATTGCAGTAAATTTAAAAAGTAAGTAAAAACTGAGCAAATAATTTCGGTTAAATTACAAATATCTGGTTCTGACTGTCACAATCACAATTGGCCAAAAGTGACTGAATATTTTATGGACGACACTGTATATTTTTTTGGCAATTATGCTAATATGATTCGTGCCACAAACACAAATGTAAAAACATTATTTTATTAAAAAATATCTTCGAATATGTAATAATTAACAATTTTTTCCTTTGTTTATTTCTCATTCAATAAATTCTAGATTATTTAGTTTCACTAAATTGTGGGAATTCCTACTGGTTTTTATTGATTTTTCTTTCGCAATTTTTTACTTATTTTAACAAGTGTCAAATAGATTATTAATCCGATAATTGATAATAACTGATAAACGGATTAATAAATTAAAATTTTGCAAGATCGATTTTTTAAACTCAAATTAAATATTATACAGGGTGATTCAAAAACAGACAACATTGCTACATATTATTTATTTAAAATTCGTTATTTACTCATAATTTTATTACAATGTATTTTTTTACTATTTCTATCTTTATATGTAAGCCTCTACCACATATCATTGAGTTGGTGTGCTGGTTTTTGAGCACCCGGTAGATAAACAGAAAGTAATAAAAGAATAACACACAGAACTTGAAATGAAAAAATCAAAAAGATGGTTTAATCCTAGAAAACATTAAAGGCAGAACAATAAATAAAAAAAATTAAAAATTCTAAGAACTATAGAAAATAGAAGTAAATTACGAGCAAATAATATAGAGAGAAAAAATAAGAAAAAATCCACAATGTCAAAAGACGAAATTTTCGTTTGTAATTCACAAAAAAATCAATACAATACTGAATTTTTTTATTCTATTTAAAAAATTAACAATTTTTCATTATTATTTTCCAATCGAAAATTTCTTGAAAATTTCCAAGACTAACAAGCTGATTTAAAAGTCACGGACCATCACTGATAGTATATATTCAATTCATTATTACAAAAAAATATTTGAGCTTTTTTCACTTCAAAGTTAGATTTTTGGGTTATACTTTTTTAATCTAGTTGGCGGCAGTGACAGGCCTTACAACTTACAACATTAAGCAGATACCTATTGAATGCGGTTGTTAAAAAAAAAATAAAAGATTTAAAAAATAAGAACAAGTTTCTTGAAATAAAAACCTGATAATTTTTTTATGCTTAGCTTGACTTTTTTTATCACCATGCGGAAGTTAGTTCGACACTCTTGCAGTAGTTTTTTGATAAATTTAAATTAAAGATTACATTAAAATCTGGCAATTCTGTTTCTTATACGCAATTTAAAAAAGTTATTTAGGAGGAAACAAACGACAGGAAGGAAAAGAGAAAATAAAACAAAACAAAAGATAAAACAAAGAAAAATTTATACATATGTAGAATTCATTATAAATTCATTATGAAGTAGGTATAATATCTGAGACGTAGTTTTTGCAATTTATTTAAAACTGGTCGCCAGGAGCCATGGGAATTGTACCTCAACTGATTATTGCAATTCATGTACAATTGCTGACTGAAAAAAGATAGGTGATGAATTGTAAACTGTTTTTTAAGACTCAGAAGCTTCATACAACAGGAATTAAACTTTTAAACGTTAAAATCACTAAATGTTTTTTTTTCAACAGATGGGAATTTTTATGACTTTACCTATTAAAAAAAATCATTATTTTGTATTTTATGATGTATAAAACATTTCACTAACTAACAAATTTGACAGCAAATGAAATCTGACATGGAAAAGAAAAGAGCAACAAAAGAATGCAGTTGTTAAAAAAATGTAAAAAAATCGAAAAATGAAGAAAAGTTGTTTGAAATAAAAATCTGATCATTTTTATTGTTAGCTAAACTTCTTTTATCACCATGCGAAAGTTGGTCCGACACGTTTGAATCAGCCTGTATGAGAAAAGTAGCAATTTTTTGATAAATTTAAATTAAACCGTTGTATATAACAATAATTTCATGCAATTCTGTTCACTTTTTTTATACACAATTATAAAAATGACTGGTTTTAAGCGAAATGAAGTTCTTTAAAAGGAAACGAACGACAGGAAAGAAAATAAACACCAAGGTAAAACAGAGTGAAATGAATACCAAATGAGTTAACAGTTGATAACAATATTTTTTCTTTTTACAGCAAACTCAAAGTTAACTATGAATTAAAATATGTTGTATATGGTGATAAAGTATAATATTTGAGACGCAATTTTCACAATGTTTGAAAAACTGGTCGCCAGGAGCCACAGTAATTTTACTTCAATGGGCCGTTCCAATTTATGTACAATGTGTTTAAAAAATCGTTGTTGATCAAGGTAACTATGACTATTGTAGTTTTTCTGTAAAATCTTTGAATTAGCTTTTCACTCACTTTTTTGCATTTTTTGGTACAGTTGTTTTTTTTATTTTCCGTGATTTTTGTTGTGTATTTTTTCGTTTTGGATTTTTGCATTATTTTGACAGATCTGTCACTTTGACGGTATTCACAATTTAAATTAAGCGGCACATTACGTTCAAATTTCATAGGCGACTTGATGAACAACCATTTTTGAACACATTGTACAATAATTGCTGATTTATTGTAAGTTGTATTTTGGGACTCACAAGCTCTATGAAGCAGGAATTAAATTTTTAAACGTTAAAATCACTAAATTTTTTTTTTAACAGCTGGGAATTTTTAGGACTTTACCTATTGAAAAAAATCATTATTTTGTATTTTATGATGTATAAAACATTTAACTAACTAACAAATTTGACAGCAAATGAAATCTGACATGGAAAAGAAAAGAGCAACAAAAGAATGCAGTTGTTAAAAAAAATAAATAAAAAAAAATCGAAAAATGAAAAAAAGTTGTTTGAAATAAAAATCTGATCATTTTTATTGTTAGCTAAACTTCTTTTATCACCATGCGAAAGTTGGTCCGACACCTTTGAATCAGCCTTTATAAGAAAAGTAGCAATTTTTTGATAAATTTAAATTAAACTGTTGTATATAACAATAATTTCAGGCAATTCTGTTCACTTTTTTTATACACAATTATAAAAATGACTGGTTTTAAGCGAAATGAAGTTCTTTAAAAGGAAACGAACGACAGGAAAGAAAATAAACACCAAGGTAAAGCAGAGTGAAATGAAAAGATATTTAGAATGTATTACCAAATGAGATAACAGTTGATTATAATATTTTTTCTTTTTAGAGCAAACTCAAAATTAACTACGAATTAAAATTTGCAAGAAATAAGTTGTGGATGGTGATAAAGTATAATATTTGAGACGTAATTTTCACAATGTTTTAAAAACTGGTCGCCAGGAGCCACAGTAATTTTACTTCAATGGGCCGTTCCAATTCATGTACAATGTGTTCAAAAATGGTTGTTGATCAAGCTAACTATGACTATTGTAGTTTTTCTGTAAAATCTTTGAATTAGCTTTTCACTCACTTTTTTGCATTTTTTTGCACAGTTGTTTTTTTTATTTTCCGTGATTTTTGTTGTGTATTTTTTCGTTTTGGATTTTTGCATTATTTTGACAGATCTGTCACTTTGACGGTATTCACAATTTAAATTAAGCGGCACATTACGTTCAAATTTCATAGGCGACTTGATGAACAACCATTTTTGAACACATTGTACAATAATTGCTGATTTATTGTAAGTTCTATTTTGGGACTCACAAGCTCTATGAAGCAGGAATTAAATTTTTAAACGTTAAAATCACAAAATGTTGGGAATTCTTTGGACTTTAGACCGCAAAAAATATTCTCCGATCCAACAATTTAACAGTGATTAATATTTCTCGCAAGCTTGACGTCGTTTTTTTCAGTAGCGAGCGATTCAAAGTGAATCACCAGGAAACAACAGAACTGCATCTCTGAGCGTGGTTGTTGCCCTCGTTCGAAATTCCCAACTGAGTGTAATAAAATTCCCAAAAGTGCGCACTTCGAGGTGCTGTTTTTATTTGTTGTAACATCGGGGAAAGTCCACCCACTTATTGCAAATTTTCACTTCAAATAGTCTATGTCGAATATTTGGGGAAAACCTGCTAATCATTAACAATGCTTTTCACTCATATCTAGCTAATACCTGCATATTTGCCGTTTGATAACAACTGATAGGGAAAACGCCAATGCATAAAAATACTACAATGACAGTGTTTTCCCAAGGCGTAATTTAAAAAAATGTGTGACGTTTATCAGTTACCATTTCGTGAAAATTGCTGGCGCCACTTGTCGGGTGACACATTTTGACAATAAAGAGGAATCATCCGGAAATAACAATTCTGATAATGTGAAAAAGTTGAAATAACACGACGTTTTAAACGTTTGAACTCGATCAGGTTCATCATATTCATCAAATCGTATCCTACGTCATGTAATTCAGATTCTGACGCAACTTTTAAAAATTCCAACAAAACAAATACGTTATTTGAGATAAATCCTGTTCTTGCAAAACACAATTACTTGGATTACAAAAATTTGGTTTTTCATGAAGTGATTCGTGGTGAGAGATTTTCATATTATTACAAATAATTATTGTAGACAGAAAGATGATTTTCCAATTTTGTGTTTGTAATTAAATTTGCCTACTAACAAAAATTAATTAAATTTCTAGTGTCATTCTATTAAATTACGTTTTGTGCAAGAAATACACAAAAAAATGTCGCTATAGTCCATAATTACGTTTAGTGTTTTTTACGTACATTTTACACAAATTTGGCTTAGAATGACACAAGAAATATTTTTGCAGTGAGTTAATAATTAATTAATAATTATTATAAAAAAGTGTTAAAGTGTATAAAAAATTCTCAAAAAATTTTAATGCATAGAAAAAAAATAAAGTAAAAAAACTCACCTACTTTTGTTTGTTACTTGAAATATAACCATGCCATTTTTATTACCCGATAGATCGACTTGAAATCAACAAACTAAAAATATTTTTTTTATACACCGGGTGTATACAAGGTGGTGAACCAAAGTATATTTTCTTAAATGGAACACTCTATATATTTTTTGTAATTAGATACTACGTAAAAAAATAATGTAACTGTGTATAAACTATTATGGGCCTATCTCTTCTCGTTTCGGAATTATTCAACCTATTAAAATTTTCTTAAAGCCTATGAATTTTAAAAATTAATTAATTCATGGCTTAATTAATTATACGGTTAATTAGCTGCAAAATGGGTTCATCAGAGAACAAGTAATGCTTAAATGTTTCTAGAATTTTTTACTGAAAACATCGTTGTTTCAGAATTTGGAATAACACTAGAAATCGTTAAATTTCTATTAATCAATATTTTTATAGTTTTGATACTAGTATTGATATATGGTGATTTTTATGCAACTATGAATGTCTGGAATATAGTAAAAAGTACTTTTAAGTGATTCACCCTGTATAGAATTTCTTTCTTTCTTCATCATATTATACGACTTTTTTATTTTTCATTTTGAAATTACAATTTATTGAGTTACACATTTTGAATTGGCTATTATTTATTAATGTTACTACCTTTAAGTTTAATATTAAATATTATTTATCATTTAATATTTGTATTGCACGTGTTATTTTTCATCAAATGTAGGTACACTGATTTTTTTTTCAAAGATAATCCTTTAAATTACTGAAACAACAATAATACTTAGTGAGCAAATATGCGACCATTTTTTTTTTGGCAATGTTAGGGCATTTTATTTGACGTTCAACAAACTTAACCTTAAAAATTTGGATTTGTGAACTTTTGTGGAAATCTCAAAAAAGTAAAGAAAAGAACTAAGCTTTCTCTTTCAAATGCCCTAAAGACGATTTCAAAATCTTTCCAAAATTTTTTCATGGCCTACTATAAAGAAAAAGCGAAATGTTATGTTTTTTAATATTTAAAAATAATGTATTACACAAGTAGACATATCAAATCAGAAAAAATAAGCTTTTCAAAAATATCACAGCCGCCTACAGTTAAACGAATGGTTGAAAAAAATCGCTGATAACATTATTAGATTCTCTGTAAAAAAGTGTCTGGATAGTGTCTTTGTTTCAGATGTGTATCTTTAATAATAAGGAAGCAATGAATTTTTTAAACGGACCCGAAAATGTGCCACTAGTTTTTCTCTAAACCTCTTGGTTTCGGAGATCCCCTATTCGGACATCCAAAATATCACTCTGTACATATTAGTGTTTCCCAAAGGATTCATGTTTTTTTACAATATTGTTATTTTTATTATCTCACATAAAGTAAAAATAACTGCTAAAAAAACACTGATTTTGATGCATTTTCGGAGTTCGTTATAACCGGACTCAAGTGTAGTTTGAGTTTTATCTCTTCCAAAGTTACCAATGGTACCAATTTCGCAAAGTTTAAATTTACCAAATTTACAAATTTTCTCAAAATTTTCTCATCATAAAAATGCTCCCCTGTAAAAGGGTCTTAATCAACTGTCATCTGATATTAGTAGGCTGTGTCAGTTTTGATATTTTAACAAAAATTTGTTGATATACCGAGTTGATAATAAAGACAAGTTACGATAAAGTTTTTCAAAATTTAATGAGTATTTGTGTCGAACAAATTAATTTAAAATTTTGGAACACATTAAAACGAATTGTCAACAAAATGTCAAAAATGACAAACAAACATAATTAAAAAAATGAAAAAAAAACAATTCTTAGTAATGAAATGAACCGTGATTCAATTTTATTTTCTTAATCTAAAAGAAGTTAAATAAATCATTGCGTTTTTTAGGCCATCACATAAATGCTCCTGTGTAAAGTGGGTTTAAACATTTGTCAAATTTGGCATATCTACTTGTCATTTTTGACGGTTTTATAAAACCAATCGTAAAAATAGAAAAAACTCGTCAATTTGTTAGTGTCATTCCACCCTGGCGCTCGAAAATCGGTCAAATCCTCCCCTCTTCTAATTTAAACTGGCGCCACGTCACAGCGCATGTCTGGGGAATCCCGAACTTGTGTTGGGTGTCCACCACACGCGATCGCGTTCATTTCTTCAACCAGTCGCCGAGAATCCATTTTCGCGTGTTGACGTAACGAACCCAACGACCCAAAATCGAAAAAACCATCGTCGAACCATTTCCAACCACCCCTTGGTCCAAGTCCCAAGTGTCTCACGGCTGTCTTTGCAAAAAGTCGCGTGTTGTTTTGGGGGCCGCCATTAGAAAGTAGTGCGTGCGGACTTGTAGCCATTTTGTGTAGACTGCTGTACTTTTAAGTGTGTTCGCTTATTATCGGGAAAATGTCCGGGAAACAGGATAAGAAAATCCCCTCAGTTCCAGATGAAGGCGCTGTGAGCGAAGAGGAAAAGTGCGCCCTTGACAGCGGCTTCATTTCCGGTGAGCTCCGCTCCGAGGAGAAAATCACAGAGGAGTTGCCCCAAATTGAACAACCACAAGAGAACTACATGCGTCTGGACAGTGGCGTCGACTTGTCAGAGAGTTTTTCCGGACTCCATATCAAAAATCCGGACTGGAACGATCTCTCCTGTGCTAAGAGTAAAGTGCAGGAACCACCTGTTGAAACACCAACGACTGCCAAAGACGACCTCTGGAAACAGTATTTCCAACAGGATGAGGATGGCGATACGTAAGTCTTTAGTTTATCGAAGGGAAAAACTAAATGATAGCCGGACGACCTTTGACCCACTTGTTATCGCTTAGTTCATTCAGTCTTCAAACCAGTTGAAATGAATCAAACAGTGGCGCAGCGAAATTTTTTGCTATTTTCATTTTTTACTCCACCATCCAGGTGGTTGTGATTTTGGAAACAAGTTGGCAACACTGATTACCACATTTAAACGTCACAATTTGTGGTTAACTTTCATTTTTTACTCCACCATCCAGGCGGTTATGATTTTGGAAACAAGTTGGCAACACTGATTGCCACATTTAAACGTCACAATTCGTGGTTAACTCATAACAATTTTTTATGACGTTTTAGGAAACGTATCAAAGTTGACAAATTTCAAATTAAGTTGGCAATGTCATAGTTAGATTGGCATTCGTTTACGATCAGTTGTAGCAATAGATTTTTTCATTTGTTTATTAAAAATGAAAAAAGTCTGATCATCATTGTTGCCAATTTAATTTCAATGCTTAGTTTGCTTTTACAAAAAAATTAATCTTGTGTGAAATCATCGAAACGGAAAATTAAGTTGGCAACATTAAATAAGACCTGAAGTTTTAATTTGGCAACATTGTTAAAATTAAGCGGTCCAAGTCGTGAATCAGTGTTGTCTAAGGTTTTTCGGGTTTTTTTCAAAATTATTTAAAATAATTAATATTACCAACTCAATTAACAATAAAGGGTGGCCAATTTAATTTCAGTAGTATTATAGGTCTCTTACTTAGTTGCATTTCACAAACAAGTTAATCTTGATTCTGTAAATAATAAATTTGTCCTCGTAAAGACTTCATTAATTCTATTTGTTTTGACATTTTTTCGTTTAAAATTACAATTTGCATATGGCATGAGTTGACACTGAAAACGCAATTATCCTTAATTAACAAAATGTTTTGTTTGCAACATTGATTAAAATTTAAAGAAAATATGGAAAATTAAGTTGGCAACATTAAATAATAATCGGAAGTTTTGATTTGGCAACATTGTTGAAGTTAAGCGGCACAATTGTGGATCAATGTTGCCAGAAGTTTGTTTTCACAATTATTTAAGAAGGTGGCATTTAAATATTGCCAACTTATTTCATACTAAAATAGAGAGAAACAGGTAAATAGTAGGTATGGTTTGGTAAGTTGTCATTTGTTTTCACAGACATTGTTGCCAATAGTTTTGTGAAAAAATTGCATTTCTCACTCAACACATTGTCTAACGTTTAGAAAAGGTAAAATAAAATAACATTTTAGCCTTATTTTGTGATTTTTTGGCTTGGTTTAGTAAAGTGTTGCATAAAAAAAAATGAATTTTTAGCTCAAAATTTTAATAAATTTTGGTGAAATGATTTTCTATTTACCTATTTTTAACGAAATTTTGGAACATAATTGCGTTTCTATGTGTTAATAAAATCACTTAAAATTAAGTTGGCAATATAATAGACTGTCAGTTTTAATAGTAAATTGACATTTATTTACGATCGGTGTTACCATAGTTTTTTTATTACTTATTTTTAAAAATTTTAAATTTTAAAATTTAAAAAAGTCTCATATCTGTTGTATATTTTTTACATTAATCAGAGTTGCCAATTAAACATAGATTTCTTTTGTAAAAATCGTAAAAAGTAGTTGTATCACGTGTTTAATTATTATTGCAATGAAATTAAGTTGGCAACATTAAGTAATCTAGGAGTTACTGGAAATAATTAGGTTGTCAAGTTAGCCTCAAATCTTCAATTTTTAATTTGGCAACACTGGTCGTAAAATACTGTAATAAGTTGTCATTCATTTGTGACAAATAAATCACTATTGCCAATAAATTTTCTTATTACAGTTTCAAATTTACTTCGAAATTAAGTTGGCAGTATGGTATGTCAAACTCCGTGATGCCAATAGATTTTTTAAAATTATAATAATTTATAGCATGTCTTTGTTTCGACATTGATCAATGATTAGTGTTGCCATTGTAATTTAAAAATCATCATAGGCTCTTTGCATTAAGTTGGCAACATTGAATTTAAATTAACATAACTGTGTTTTTTTGTTAAGAAACTTTTATTTAACAAGAGTGACAATTTTATAGTCAATTGTCATTTATTTGCAACAGACACATAGAAGTTGCCAGTGGTGCCAAAAGATTTTTTATCACAATCATCTGAAAAAATATTAATGTTGCCAACTTAATTTGCACAAAAAATGATTATGAATTTTTTATGCATAATTTTAAAAATGAAGTCTTGAAACTAATCAACTTAAGTTGGCACCACTGAATACAATAGAGGCAGAACATATGAAGTTTGACACATTCTACTTTGAAATTAAGTTGGTAACACTCACTAAGAAACTCAAATAATTGTTCTGGTAAATCATTGTTACCTATCAATTTTTGAACAAATTAAAAATAGTGATTTATTTTTGGTTCAGAGATGTTTGTTGTTTTTTTGATTAATTTCCGTTTCTGACTGAAAAAGTCGAAAAATATGCTTAAAAAATTAGGACAAGACTTTGAACACTTTGAACACTTTAAAATAAAATTAGCAACATTGTTTCTTACAGTTTTCATGATTCTGAAAATTGTATTTGTTCTCTTTATATATTATTCAGTATTCCCAACTTTTTTTTGAGAACGCACTTTGAAATTAAATGCCCACTTTGATCGGGAATAAAATTAAATGCTACGCCACTGTTTAACCACAAACCACACCAAAAAATGTCATCATTGAAGTTCGCAGTATACGTCGTATGACGTCACAAGGTCATCATTTATGTTTTTTTTTTTCGGTGCACTCGTTCGAATTAAACTTTCTTTTCACAATTAAGTATTAGGTAATAATAGCGCGCGGCGATTCGGTTTTTTAACACCCAACTTTCTTTTGAAATTTCGAATAGAAAATTTCAAAGTTGATTGTACTCAATATAGCGTGCAAAAATTGGAAAAACCCTCTTAACTAGGTATATATCATCAACTAAATCGTACTGGGATTTCCTAATCTTCAGAATGCAAGTGTGTGTACCTACTTAAGTGTGATTATCGTTTTTGATTAATCGATGACTAAAACACCTTAAGGCCTTTGAAAATAAAATTAAAAAATTCAAGATTATTTGTTTCGCGACCAAAATAATATACATATCTTTGAATGTGTTTTTCTCGGGATTCCCGATGTCAATAATAATTAAAGGGTTCTAGAATGTTTGTTGTAGTTGTGAAAAATGACAGTTGTGTCCGCTTTTTTGTCTTTCAAAGCCTACAAGGATGACACATTTATTTGGTCATTCGGTATAATTGTGTTTTAGGATGTGTTAAAATTATTCATGCAGGAATAATGACTAAGAGGTGTCTAGTTTTTTTTTGTGTATTTGTTTACAATTGCGTTTTCAGTGTCAACTCGTGCCATATGCAAATTGTAATTAATTTTAAACGGAAAAATCTCAAAACAAAATTGAATGACAAACAGAATTAATGAAGTCTTTTACGAAAGTTTAATGAAAGTAATGATTTAAATTGCACCAACTGTTAGCACGCAACGGGGATTCCCAAACACAGTCTAGCTGATTTCTACTTTTTGTTTTCAAACTGGTTTTTTCTAAAATACTTTTGTCTACTGACGTCGAAATTGCGTTAAGGTGGTATTAATTACTAGATATTAATTTCTTCTACGAATAGTGTTACTGGATAATATTTTAGACATTTTATATACGACATTGAACAGTATTTTTTAATTGGCCTTGAAAAATTCCTTGAAATTAGAATCCTGTTTATTTCCTATTAACCGAATGAAATGTCATCGTTTTATTTAAAATTGGTGATTTTTTTCGTCGTCATTCGATTGATTTGGTTTGGTTTTCTCTTGTCTTGTCGCATAAAAATTAATCATTGAAAGAATGAACCACTCGTAAATATAGTACGTTTTTCCAAGGTCTCCCTACCATGACATAAGCGCAAAGATGCCTCCGAATGTGAACCGTTGAAATCAACAGCCTTTCTCTCGTGTGTAGAGGGGCATTGCCCACATGCAGTGTTGCCACAATAAATAAATAACATTCAGCCAATCTAGCTGTTGGTCCTGTTAAGGTTCACAATATACTCAAAATTTTGGTAACATTTCTGTTAGCAAAGTTTCTAACCGAAAAACTTGCCAAAAGTCAAAATTAATTCGGTATTTTTTATATTTTTGACGAAATTTGAACTAATAATTGCGAAAAAAAAATGTTTTCAATGAAATGTTTCGACTGTTGGTTTTTTTTTGACGAATTTTTGACTGAAAAACGCTTGAAAACAACAAAACCGTTTCCTATCTAATTAGTTCTAACGAAGTTTTTTGCAGTAATTGAAGAATTAATTTTGTAAAGAATTGGGCAAAAATAATGTCATTTTAGACTTATCTTGGTGGAAACTCACAAAAAGTATTGTTTATCTAAAAAACGTGCTTAAATACACATTTTTTTGGCATAATTTGGTGAGTTGGTGACGTTTTGATTGGAAATCGTGTAATAATAATAACGCACCATTTTTGGAATAATTTGGCCTTTTTCAGCTAATTTTTGACGAATTTTTCGAAATTGTTGGGGCTTATATTTTTGGACAAAATGATTTTTTCTGAGACAGTTTATTAATAAACTGAATTTTTGTTCAAAAATGTGCCCGAAGGCATGAGTAATATATTTTTTTTTAAGTTTTGACTGAAAAATTTGCAAAACATTCGAGAAAATAATTTAATTTTTGCTATTATTTGTTAATTGTTTGGTTTATTTTTGATGAAATTTTTAAAGTAATTGCGTTCCTGGCTATTACAGAATAATGACATTTTTGACTTCTTTCGATTTATCAAATATTTGGCAAACGTATTTAGCTTAAAAACTGTTTAGTGAAGACTTGAAAAAGGCACAATTTTAATTTTTCGATTTATTTTTTATTAAACGTAAAACAATTTCATTTCATACCACAATTTTCAACTTCATTAATTTTTTTAAAGTTTATTTTAATGAAATTTCGCAACGTAATTGCAATTATGTCTAAAGAATAGTCTCATTGTTGACCAAATTTAGTGACATTTGCTTTATTTTTGAAACAGTTTTTATAAATAGTTTTTGACGAAAACACAAAATTAATGTAGAGCTTTTTTTAGGCGAAATTTCTCAACTGAATTTTTTGCTAAAAAATGTTCTGAAAGGCTTGAAAGAGACATAAATAATACATTTTTTGACGAAATTTTGTGAAAATCAAAATTCCGATTAAAATGTTTGCTTGAAGACAGAAAAAGTCGAAAATAATCATTAATTACGATTTTTGTAATTTATTTTTGACTGCATTCATTTTCGACCCAATTTGGTGATGTTTGGAATTATATAATTTTTTATTTCTGAGAATAATTAATTTTTCCTTAAAAATAATGACATTTTCGACATTTATTAAACTTCTCGTCTACTTTTCAACTTATTTTTGACGAAAATTTACCAAATAATTGAATTTCACATTAAATTATTTTCGACTTAATTCAGTGATTTTTCGTATCTGGCGAAATATTGGCTTATAGCCAATATAACTCATAGCTAACACTGTTTTAACTTAAATTTAGAAGTTTTGCGAAATAATTGCGTTAAAAAGGCAACAGGAACGATATTTTTGACTTTAGAATATTTTATTTTGTGTTGAAAGTTTAATAAAAAATTTGCACAAAGTATACCATTTTCGTTTTAATTTGATTATTTTTGTGCAATTTCATGAAAAAAATAATTATTTCAAATAAGATTGTGCAGAAAAAGTTCAAATAATCAAAATTCTGATTGAAAAATTTGTAAAGAAAATGCGAAAATAATGTAATTTTAGAAATCGTTTGACAAGTTTGTTGTTAGTTTTTAACTAAATCTTGTAAAATTATTACCATTTTTAAATTGCTTGTCGATTTATTGCAAAAAGTTAAAAAAAGCATGTAGGACACCATTTTCGATCTAATTTGGTTGTTTTTGGATTTTTTTTATCAAATTAGTTTCCAGTCCTAAGAAGTACACTTTTTAACATATTTAGTGACTTTTGGTTTATTTTGGCAATTTTTTTATAGTCACATTTCTGACTGAAAAAGTTAATAAAACACTCATCCAGTGATTTTTCGTATCTGGGGAAATATTGGCTTATAACCAATATAACTCATAGCTAACACCGTTTTAACTTTAATTTAGAAATTTTGCGAAATAATTGCGTTAAAAAGGCAACAGGAACGATATTTTTGACTTTATAAATTTTCGTAACGGAAAGTTTAATAAAATATTTGCAAAAAGTACTATTTTTGTGCAATTTCATGAAAAAATAATGATTTCAAAGAAGATTGAGCTGAAAAAGTTCAAATATAATCTGACTGAAAAATGTGTAAACACCGAGAAAAGGCGAAAATAATTTGATAAGTTTGTTGTTAATTTTTGACCAAATTTTGGAAAATAATTACGTTTTTGGGAAATGAATAATGACATTTTTAAATTGCTCGTTGATTTATTTTAAAAAGCTGAAAAAAATGCAAGTAGAATGTCATTTTCGATGTAATTTGGTTGTTTAGTTTCCTGTCTAAATAATTTAGTGACTGATTTAATTCATGAAACATTCTGATCAAGCAGAAATCAGTGAATGTTCTAAACTAGGTTTGATGTGATTTTGTACGCAGTTTTGAGAAATAGTTGCTAGTATTATTCGAAAATAGCAAATAGTAAGAGTAATTTCGTGCTTTGTTTAATAAAATTTTTTACCTAATTTCGAGACATTTTGGTTAATTTAAAAAAAATTGTATTGTTCAGTGACTAAGTGCAATAATTGAGTTATTGCCACTTTTTCGGTTTAATTTTGACTATGTATTTTCGAATTTCGAGTCATAAAACAATCACTGAACTTTGTGATAAATCGTTAGCGCTGGCAACACTGTCCTGGTACGTTATCGTACTCTTCGTAGTAGTGGGGAGATCGGAACTAAGCACTCAACTCGGAATTTCCAACGTCTGAATTTGACCTTTCTTTCTTTCAGGTTCCTCCACTTGGCGATTGCCGAAGGATTCGTCGAGGTAGTCCTTGCTTTAATCAGGAAAGCTCCCCACCCTTTGTTCCTTGACACCCCCAATGATAACGCCCAAACACCAATCCACCTCGCCGCTGCCAAACAGAACTGGCTAATAGTTCGGTGGTTGGTGGTGGCAGGTGCTAAACCCTGTCCCAGAAACATCCGAGGTGATTCACCCTTACATATAGCAGCACGAAATGGTGATTTACGAACATGCAGAGCCATCACCGATCCAGTACAAGAACAAGAAAGGATATCACTTGGTTTAACTTACCCCAAACAGCCCTATCAGGAGATCAATCTCGACCAATGGAACTACGAAGGTGAGTTGTGTTAATCTCTTGTTTTGGCTTGTGGGTTTTCCTATGATGTAAAGCAACAATGCTGTTATTGCTCACAGGAAAAATAATTCTTGTAATCACATAACGGAACTCGACGAATTATGACAGTTAGAGTTGAGAGAATTAATTTGTTTAACCTTGATTTGCTGGGGTTGTGGTTACTGATTGTACAAATTTGCAGTTGCATTGTTGTGTGATTCAAAAATGGCATTAAGTTACTCATCATAGGCTAATTGCCAAAACAAATTACAAATGTGTCAAGATTACAAACGTCCAGCTGTTTAAAACTGCTTTAAAATAATTGAAATACGTATGTATAGTACAGTCACGATAAAAAAATCTTTTTTGATATGATACGGATAATGTGTACATTTGGATAGTTTACAAAATAACTAACCTGTTTGTTGAAATTATGATTTTAATCGCACTTTTGGTATCCGACCCGGTTGCTAGGGGTGTCATACTTTTTGATGGTGACTGTACATTGTACTTTATTATTATTATTATTTTAAATTCAAATAAATGGTTACGTTTAATATTGCAAATTAAAAAGTTGGGTTCGATCCCTGATACCGCCATTTTTTTTTTATCTGAAATCAAGCGTCTTAAAAGTAGAGTAAAAATAATAAAAAATAAGACCAGTTTACCAAATTTTTTTATCAATTTCATAACAGTTTTTTTTTAATTTTATTGACAACTCAAACTAAATATTTATATTATCGCAAATTGAAAAAGTTGTGATTCGATTACTGATACCGTCAAAAATCTGTTGTGGTTACTGATTGTACAAATTTGCAGTTGCATTGTTGTGTGACTCAAAAATGGCATTAAGTTACTCATCATAGGCTAATTGCCAAAGCAAATTACAAATGTGTCAATATTACAAACGTCCAGCTGTTTAAAACTGCTTTAAAATAACTGAAATACGTATAGTACAGTCACGATCAAAAAGAAAACCGCCGTCACATATCTTTTCGATATGATACGGATAATATGTACATTTGGATAGTTTACAAAATAACTAACTTTTTTGTTTAAATTTTTTGGTATCCGACCCGGTTGGTAGGGGTGTCATTCTTTTTGATGGTGACTGTACATTGCACTTCATTATTATTATTATTAAATTCAAATAAATGGTTACGTTTAATATTGCAAATTAAAAAGTTGGGGTTCGATCCCTGATACCGCCATTTTTTTTTTTCATCTAAAATCAAGCGTGTTAAAAGTAGAGTAAAATAATAAAAAATAAGACCAGTTTACCAATTTTTTTTATCAATTTCATAACAGCTTTTTTTAATTTTATTGACAACTCAAACTAAATATTTATATCATCACAAATTGAAAAAGTTGTGATTTGATTACTGATACCGTCAAAAATCTGTTTGTTTTACCTGTTTTTTTTTTTAATTTTGAAAACTTGTAAGTGTTATTTTCGTTGTAAATTAAACAAGAAATGGGGTGTGATTTCTGATTCAGGCAACCTTATTTTTTTCCTTCATTCCCCCCCAGCCCACTTAACAACACTTTTAAAACCAGAATAAGATAAAAGTAAATAGAGAGTTTGTTTCGTATTTTTTTTTGCGAAAACAGTTGAATTTTTCCTGGATCTTCAGACACTTAATTTATTGCAAAATCATTGTTTTTTAATTTTCAAAACTGTTTAAATGCTTCGTCGTCACAAATTCAAAAAGTTGGGGTTTGATCCCTGATACCTCCACCTTTTTTTTCCTTTATATTAAGCGTTAAAACAACAATTAAAATTGGCATATAATAAATTTGAAATCAGACGGTTTTGCCATTTTTTTTTTTGATAATAAGTCGATTTTATCTAGATATGGAGATATTTGGATTCTTGCAAAAAAAAAATTATTTTGAAAACTTTTATATCGTTGCAAATGGAATCTTTTTTTCGTCTTATATCTTAAAACAACAAATTTAAAACTAGAATAATAATTTTAACTGGATTTCTGTCGCTTTTGTCAACAGAAAAAAAAACTCAAATTGATATTAAATATTATGCCTCGGCTTCGCCTTGGTGAGCCAAAAGCACTCATTTTGTTTAATTACTCTTTCTGAATAATAATTTATTCGAAAATCCAATCAAACACACCGTTCTTATTTTATGTTTAAAATTCTCATACAAGTCAGAAAAATAGTCTCAAAAAAACACTAATTGGTTTTTTGAAAATAACTCAAGTATTGACAAATTTTCTTTGATTTTGTAAATTTTAACTAGCTGTTTTATTGTCACTAATTTGAAAAGTTGGAGTTCAATCCCTGACACCGCCAACTTTTTAAAACAGTTATTTTGAATGTAGACTAAGATAAGTAACAAACCTCTGTTTTACCTTCTTTTTTTGAAAATAAGCACAATGTTACTTGGATTTCTAGAGACTTTTACATATCTATCGTTAAGATGGTTGTAAAACCAGAGTTTTGTGTTTTGAAAACTCAAATTAAATGTTTTTTTGTCACAAATTCTAAAAACTTGGGGTTCGATCCCTGATATCGGCAACTTTTTTTTCTTCATCTGTCAATCATTTAAACAACAGATTTAAAGTCACATAAATAAAATTTAATTTGTGTTACGATTTTTTCTTTTTTTTTTTTTTCATAACATCGAAATTTTCTGGATTTGTAAACATTTATTTATTGTACACATCTTTTAGATTTTTATAATTCACAAAAATCTGTTTTAAAACTAGAGTAAGGTAAAAGAATCACTGTTTCACCAAATTTTTTTTTTTCAAAAAAAGACGAGTTGTTTTAATTAATGTAATTCAGACTAAATGTTTTACGTTGCAAATACATAAAGGTTTGAGCCCTGATACCAATTTTTTCCTATATCGAAAAATGCCCGGTTTTTTTTTCGAAAACAGTAAAATTTTACCTGGATCTGTAGCCATTTGTCCGTAAAATTTCCCGTGATTAATACGAGATTTGTCACTAACACAAAAAATTGTTTTGGTCTTTCATTGCGATTTCTTTTACAAGAATCATTATTTGCGAAATTTCGCTGATTACTTAACTTCGTAGTACATTTCATCACACATCATTAAAGTACAAAATATGTGTATAAAATTAGAACGAATCACGTCAACAATTGAGCAAAAATGATAAATAAAACAATAAAAAAAACAAAAGAGTGATGACCTCTAAGCCGTCTATCACTCAATAAGACATTAGCGTAATTGTTGACCCTCTAAACATTAATTGCCGAAAATGACTTTACTATTTACCGTCAGTCACGTACGCATGCATCATTCGATTTGTGTGACCCCCTCAAAATAAACCACACCGAGTGCAAAAACGCCCACGAAATCACGCGCTCCGATTTTTCGTCAAGTAAAAATAGAACGACGCATTGTTTACAGGCGGGAAATTCCCAAAATTTTGAGACGCTTTGTGAATATTTGACTCGAAGTAGGATAATTTTTATTTACTATTTAAGTATAAATTACGGAGCACTATAACTTAGGAGACGAAACGAGATACAAAATCGCAGGATTTTCTGAACCCAAAAAAATAGTACTGCAGAGTACTAAATGAGGGCGCTTCGAATCTCAGCGCCAAATCGTTTTAAATTAATTTAAATCCAACCAATTCATTTATTATTTGGAAAAAATGCATAAATGTTAAGCTTGGCACTCTTAACAGACTGAGAAAAAGTGCCGACTAAAATTTTTGTAAGAAATATGCGAAAAAAATTATGAAACATTTAAAATTTGGTCCTTGTCCCATATTTTTCAAAACGCTGCGAATACAGTTGAAGATACAAGAAAATTGTTCAAAAGAAAGTTGTAGAGAATCAAATTTCCTTTAAATAAGTCCGCGAGATCAGATCTCTATCGTCAAAGGTTTAGGCCCTAAAGACGCTCAAGCCACGGATTTGTGTCATTTAACCGGTGGTCAAGTAACGGAAAGTCAATTTATACCTAAACCGTTGAAGATAGAAATATGGTGTCGCGGACTTTATTATGGGAAATTTAATTCTCTAAAACTTTGTTCCTTACATCTTTTTTGTATCTTCAGCCGTATTCGCAGCGTTTTGAAAAATATCGGGCAAAGTGCAAATTTGTGAAAGTTTTAAATTTTTAAAAATATAATGTACGATAAAAAATTTGCATTATGTTTATGTCCTACTATTAAGAATTTAATGCTTTAACTGCCTGTAATTTTTTGTTTGCTATTTGTTAACCCTTATACAAATACAACGATTTTTTCAAATTAATTGCTCTGAAAATTTAGAGTAATGCGCTCACTGCGCTCTCTGGTGACATTAAGGGAACTATGGAAGACGGGAACGTTTTATTTGTACCTCGTTTCATGTCCTAACCTTTAGATATCTTTAGTTCAACATAAAGGATATTAAGAATAACAATTGCAAGTTGAATAACTTTTTTTATTTTTTTCTAAAAACAATTCTGCACTCTTTTAGAAACCAGCTTTAACATAAACATTTTTAACATTTTTTTTCAAACATTGTTACTTCTGTTACAAAAATTAGATCCAAGTTTATCCAATGATTTGTTTTTAATAAAAACCAGTTTCTACGAGTGTTTGTCGAACAAAAGACAGTTATTAATTATAATTTTAATTATTTATTTTTAACTTTGTAGCGCATTTATGCTTTATTGTTTTTTTCCTTTTTTATTGATTTTATGTTTGTAATGTTAAAGATAGGACTTATTTATAAAAACATAATTAGCTCAATTCTCAGGCAGTTTGGCCATTTTGTCATCGAGTAGATAAAAACAATTGTAAAAACCAAAATTTTTTATTAGAATTTAAAGAGGGTATTACTGTGGGTTTACTGAATTTATTTTTGTAATAGAATAAGCTTTGTTTTCTGTAAATCTGATAAATTAAACGAATAATTCGCCAAAAGCTGATTCCCCAAGTCATTTAACTTTAAACATTATAAATATTATTAACTGCTGTTATAGTCGAATAGTGAAATTTTAGCTAGTAATAACTTTTTTCTACTTTGGTTTCACAAAATATTCACTTTTGTGCAACTGCTTTTAGTAAATTTTTAAGAGTTGTATCAATGTTGGGCTAGGTGTCAACAGCATCAACTCGTTTATTGTAAAGCCCTAATAATTAACAAAATTAAACTAAAAAAAACTAACAACAAAAATGGAAAGCAGAAAAAATAGTGTATTACACTCGAATTGTGGCACTCCTTTGTCGTGCTCCAAAACCATCTATGCCACAATAGAACGACTTATAAAACTCAACTCAATAAGATTTAAGTTTGAAATTTTCCCTTTAAAATGGAGAAGTTCCTACTCTTCTAGAATTCTTAGTTTTTGTGTAATACAGTTTTTTAAAGAAGCGTGTTTTCGTTAAAAAAATCAATCACAGTTTAGATCAAACTCAGTATTAAAATGCTGCAAAATAAAATGGTAGCTTATTTCTGGACACTCTGTATATTTAACAGGAGATGCAGGGGTATTTGCGGCTTTTGTTAAAAAATATCTCTTTTGTAGTAATTATTTAAAGGTCATTGTATAGAGTGAAAGAGCGCAGGTTATGGAACCGTAAAAAACTTTCCCTAATTCATAATTCAATTTTTTAACACAATAATAACTAAAAACAAACAGGTGACGGTAATCTAGTTTCAAGAAAAATAAAAACATCAAAGAACTCGAAATGTTATTGACACTCCTGTAAGAACCCGCCAAAACATTTAAAACTTGTTTTCGTCAAACGCGACAAAATTTTTATTTTATTTTAATAAATTTTTTTAATGAATTTTCCTTGTGACTTGTGACTGTAAACTGTCGTCATTCACCGCAATGTGTTGGAAAAATCGATCCAATCACTAGGGGATTCCCGAACTGTAATTGAACAATTGGAAAGTTTTAAAAATAATCGCTTTCATATTTTTCAACGTCCCACGTTTTTGAATTTTGTCACTTAACCCCAATTACCGGCGGATTTCCCTGGACATAGCAATGCTGTGAGTTGTTCGTTTCATTCTGAAATGCATTTCTAAAAATATTCGTGTGGATGGCAGCGCGGATTCTTGTGATGTCGGGGAAAACCAGACGCGTCTGGCACAAGCAACGGCATTGAATTCCGCATATTTTACCAAAATAACATCGATTTTATTTCGGGACACAGACGGGACGCAGTGCTTTTTTGGTCTTAAAAACTACAAAAACCAGGAAGTTTCATTGAATCGATCGGTGTTTTCGGCGGTTTAAAGTTGGCAACTTGGACACGGGTTATTTTTAGTAACGAAGGTATGTGCGTTTTTTTTTGAGGGACTCGGACCATTTTAGGTCACAGACGCGCGGTCAAAAAACCTACCGGATTTGTTCGTGGTTTTTTGTCCATAAAAAAAACCTTGAAAATCCCTAAACGAGCCTTCGAGTTTTTGCAATGTCGGGATTCCCCAAACAGCAAACATGCGATCTTGTCACGGAGGCGAAGTTTTCTCTAAAATTCGTACAGTAATGTAACGACACAAAAATGTCAGAAATTATAAAAATAAAAGAAATACTATGTTACGTAACCGGCCTTAATACAACTAACTTTTAGCATTTTTTTCAAAAACTGTTTATTCTCTGACTAAAATAGTTATAAGGACGATGAAATTTTATTTTATCTTCGAGAAATGCTGGAAAAGATAAATTTTATTCCATCCATTATTTCGATTGAATTATTATTTTGTTATTTTTTGATTGTCAAAGAATTCAACAATGAAAAAAACATCAAAAATTTTGTTTTACCATGAAGTAATCAATGGCTAAAATGCCATTTTATTATTTACAATGGAATAAAAGGATTATTTTTTTACTATTCTATTGTCTAATAATTTAGAAAATTCAAGAAATCTTAGTTTAGACCGATTTTGAGTGTCTTTTCTTAAAATTTCGAAAAAAATTTTACTGGCAAGGTTAAAATTATATGTTGTTTTACTCAAAGGACTGTTTAACTCTTCACAACTTCACATTTAAAAGAAACTATTGTCTAGGTATACTAATTTTTTTATTTATTAAAATGTTATTATTTTATTTATTATAATATTATTTATATTATATTATTATTTATTTAGATATTATTTTATTAGAATTAGAAAAAAGTCTCAAATAATGGAATCTTAAGGTATTTCTTGACCTCAAGACGCAAAAAACGCTAAATTGCTCATTCTTTCGTTATTTTATGAATTTTTATTTATTTTGTTGCAACAATTGAAATTATGTTTTTTGAGTTTATTTTTGACTTGTGATTCTAACAATTCCGTTAAAATATCAGGCAGCTGAACCTTGTTTTGGCCATTCTAACGTTGAGTATATAAAAAGACCAAAATTTTTTGTAGGAAATTTGCCAAATTTATCTTTAAATGCCAAAAAAAAAATTAAAAAAAACTGTCCAATGATTCGCCAAAAAAATAGTTCCTGTAAAGACGAACTAATGACAATATACTCGTATTGAAAAAAAAAAAAAACAAAAAATTAAAAGCCCAAGATTCAAGGCCTTTTGAATAAGTTTTGTTTTTTACAAAAATCAGGAAACCATTGAAAGCCTTAATCGCTAGTTTGGCGAAGAAAACGACGATTTATTTATTTTTAACTTATTTTATAAATTTCCATGTAGTGGTCTAGATGGTCTACGATTTTAATAAAAATAAAATAAGGATGATGTTTCTGACGTATTTTCAAGTAATTATCGATTAGAAATTAGACAAAGTGAGTGAGGATTTAAGTATTTTATTTGAAGAGTTTACTTGTAAATTATAATCCGGCTCGAAGGACCATGTAATTGAGTTACTTCGAAAGGCGAAAAAAATTAAATTAAAGGAAACTTGATTTACATCAAAACATATTTCTTTTTTTAACAAGTACATATTTAATATCGATGTGTGTTTTATTTTTGTTTCATAAGAGCAATAACTAACCAAATTTAGAACGTATGACGGTTTTGAATGGTATTGTTTTTCGAAAATTTTGATAAAATTAGCAAATCAACGAAACCGGCTATAAAAAATTGTGAATAAAAGTTTATAAAAATTATTTTCGTTGTCATGTAGCTCTTTTATCTAAAATAATCTATTTTTCAATTTTTTTCCCATTATTTACTATTATTTTGACATGTTTAAAATTGAAGTAAATTTTCTATCAAGTGATGCAAAAAATTAAGTTGACAGTCACCGATTTGACAAATGTCATTATAAAAGCTAAACTGATGATTCTGTCCAATAGATTTTATTTCATCCAAAAATATGTATTGTTTGTATTATTTTTTACAAAAATAAAAAAAGGTAGAAAAGTGTGAATACCAAACTGAAACACCCCGTATAATCTACAATTTTAAGAAAAATTAAATAAAAATGATGTTGACTGTATTTTCCAATAATTATTCTTTGGAAATTCGACAAACTGAGCGATTTATATAATAATAATAATAATAATTTATTCGTTCATCTTCTCTGAATACACAGAAATTAAACATGTCACGTATGGACACTAATTAGGATATTATAATATAATTAAAAATAATAAATATAAACATATCAAGTTAAACAGATAACAAAAGGGAGAAAAATTACATAAAAAAAGGTATAAATTACGAATAGAGAGACCGCTAGATCGCGAGGGAACTAGATAAAAATTCATTTATACTATAATAACATTCATTTATAAGGTACCTTTTAATAACGGTTTTAAAAGCATTTAATTTAAGAGACTTTGTGTTTGGACTAAGCTTATTATAAAGATTGAGGTTTAATGTATTTCTAACGGCATTGCTACTTTTGAAACGGTGTAGCAGAAGTAGTTGTGCAGATCGTGTGTAATGATTATGAAAGTCTGCATGTTTATTGAAATTATGGGATGATTGGTGGATTTCAAGCAAAGAGAAATAAATATATGTTGAAACAAGTGTCATTATGTTAAATTTTATGAACCACGGTCTACAAGAATCATAGCGGCTAATGTTAGCTGTGACCCTAATTGCTCATTTCTGAATTTTAAAGATTTTATTACCATGAGAGGCAAAAAGTCACTCCATAGGTTAAATGTGAGTGACAAATTGAATGGTATGCAGTTAACAACCATTCAAAATTTAAAACTTTCTTTAATTGTCTGATGAGATAAATTTGACCATATAGGTTTTGGCATAGGCTTTCAATGTGAGAACTCCACTTTAGAGCTTCATCCAGAAGTTTAACATGGTGGCCAGTTATATTATTATTGTTAAAAGAAAAGTCAATGTGCTGTGTCTTATCTGAATTTACCACCAAGAAGTTTGATGCGAACCACGACGTTGCTTTGTCTGTCAAAGTTTGCCTGCTTAGTTGAAGGGAAGTTTTATCTTTACCTGATACTATAAAGGTTGTGTCATCAGCATAAAGAACACTTTTAAAAGGAAGTAAATAATTACAAAAGTCATTTAAATATATTATAAATAAAACAGGCCCAAGTACGGAACCCTGAGGTACGCTGTGAGGGTTTATACACATGATTTATTGCCACCTGTTGTAACCATCTGTTTTCTGTTACTTAGATATGATTTAATAAAATTGTTTGGTTTGCTTCTAATTCCGTAAATCTCTAGTTTTTGGATAAGCAGGTCGTGATTCACACTATCAGAAGCCTTACTAAGGTCTAACAATGTTGCAGCCATGAGCTTACCTTCTTCAATACCCTGAATTATCTTATTAACAACGTTGCTGACTGCTTGGATGGTGGAGCAGCCTTTTCTGAATCCAAATTGAGCTTTATGTAGCACATTTAACGAGTCAAAGTAATTCACTAATTTGTTTTTAAAGACAATTTCAATTATCTTACTAAAAATGGGAACAATGGAGATTGGACGATAGTTATGTGGGTTATCAGTGTTGCCTTTTTTAAAAATAGGTGGTGTAAGTGGTGTAACTGAAGGGTTCACCTATAATGCAGGGTGTATCAGAAATATGTTTTGTAATTTTAACAGGTAATAGAGCTCAACAAATAAAACATCTTTTCTATTTGTAGTTTTAAAAAAAATGGCAAATAACTAATTATTTGTCTAAAATAACTTGTAAGGTAGGTTTTACCGGCCTCCTTTTTTGTCCGTTCATATTTTCAATACACAAGTTTATTTGGTTTATTTGATTAGTTGTCCATTCATTTATTTAGGTTTCTTATTAAAATGTGTTATATGAGTGAAGCAGTTTTATGATTGTCTGAACGTCCCTTTTTAGCGACTGAAAGTGCAAATAATGTACTCAATTATCGATAAAATGACTAAGCAGTGTTACTTATAAGCAGAAAACTTGACTGACTTAACGTATTTTGTAGGATTTCTACTTAAAGAATTGTACAATTTGACACTGACATATAACGTAACCTATTTTTTAAAGCCTAAATTCGCGGTAAATGACGCAACTTACAATGCCAAAATTTTCAAGTTGATGCGATTTTGTTTAATATTACAAAAAGAGCTTTTTGTGTACAATCTAAATCAACCATTCTGAGCTCAACTAAATTATTTTCAAAATGGCTGAGCTTAAGGAACTACAAACAATTGGCGCCAAGTTTGAAATGTTAAATTCGGAAGTAAAATTACCGTTGGGGGCGCCACTGAGCTAGGTCGAAAACAGTAACCATAAATGGCGGGAAAATGTTTATTCGGATATTTTGGGGCTTCACAATTATTACATTGCCTATGCGAAATGATTATTGCATCTTTGATGCAAGAAACTTATGTTGACAAATGAGAGATGACGAGGAAAACACGAATAACGAATGACTGTTTGGTTCACTTTCTTTATTGGAAAATTATTACAAAGACATTGAAAAGCCTACCTTTTGGCATAATTTACGTTTAAATGTATCAGCAGTTGTTAATCTTTATTGTAGTTTTGTAGATTTACCGCAGCATTTCATGATTTTTTCAGTGGAAAATTCTAACCTAAAATTTATAACACTTCACTAATTTATTGGTTTCTTGAGCCAAACTTTGTGTTCGCTGTGATCCATTACTTATAATCTTTAATTAGACAACTGTTTGATAACACTTTGTAATCAAAATTTAAATATTTTTCACTTTTTATCCACTTTCAAGTTCCAACAATAAACACTTTATACCACGAAAAACTACAGAACCAAAGTCAACGCTAGTATTTACCACCACGTACTTTTAAAGTGATTCTTTCTATTGTAAGTAATTAACACTATACACGCAAAATTGTTGAACAATTCATTAAATGTCAGTTAAATGTGGCATTACGAAAATTTCTTTACTGTTTTCGACATAGTTCAAAAGTCATCACCAGAGGGCGTCTAGTTAATTTTATTTTCGAATAGTAACCACACATATTTATTCCATATTTGAATTCACCTTCCTAAGCTGAGTAAAATTTACTCAAGTTGTTGGCACTTATCTGTCATACTTTTTGACATATGTCAATTTTTTATAAAATTTTTATTTTCAAGGGTTTATCACAGCCCTCGTATACAAAATTTTAAAGCTCTAGCTTTATTAGAAGTTAAAGTGTTTCTAATGTAGGCTCTAAAAGAATCACCCTATATTGGTAATCTGGTAATTCGGTAATCCGAAAATAAGTAAAAATTGTAATAATTGTCTAAAATTGTTGTAAACCTGACAATAACAATATTATTGTTTTTTTTTTGTAAAAACAATAGCTGGGACAGTTAAATGTTTTTTTTTTTTTCAAAATTCCAAAGAACCAGCAAATCAAAGGAACCGTCATTTATGAAAAAATTGGATAGTTTTAAAAAAATGGGAAGCGGAAATAAAAGTGAATTGCTTGTTCCAGGTCAGACGTGCGTGCATGTGGCTGCCATCGAAGGCCACATCGACGTTCTGCGCCACCTGGTGTGGTACGGCGCCGACATCAACGCCCGAGAAGGTCGCCAGGGTTACACCGCCCTCCACTACTCCATAGTGCGGGGCGATGAACGTCTGGCGCACTTTTTACTCTCCGAATGCACGAAATTGAACGCCGACGCCGTCACCTACGGTGGAAACAGCGCCCTCCAGCTCGGCTTCCCGGTGCCGGCGACCATCGCCGAAGCGCTCCGGTCACGGGGAGCGTCTTCGCCCTTCTCCACCGCCTCAGAGGACGAGTACAGCGACAGCGAAACCGAAAGTAACGCTTACGAGAATGCGATTTTCGTACGAAATTTAGTCGACGCCAGCGCTTAGAACACAGCGATTGAAACGACGAGGAAGAGGAGAACTAATCGAGCCTTCGGAGCGCGCGAAGCGAAGGAGGAATCAGTTGCCAAATATTAGATACTAAAACTGTGATCGATTTCGGCGGTCAAACAACAAGTAACGAAGGAATCGCATCGGTTTATTTTTTTAATTTATGATGTTTTCTTGTATATAATGGTGCGATTTCTTGCAATGGTCGAGACGAAGTATTGTGTTCTTGTGTAAATTATTTTTTTTTTCAAATTTAATCCTGTTGTATTTATTTTTCTTTTTTTGTTGTTGGATTATTTCTGTACATAGGCCACTCTAGCGTTATCTCGATTATTTTTAGTTTAATTTTAGTCCCTAAAACCGACAAATAAAATTAATAGAAAACTAAACCAGTGTTTTATTTCGCCAGTACAGGCTGTCCCAGCGTCATTATTGACCTTTAAATAATTATTAAAATCAACCGAGTTTGGGCGGTTAAAAGTAAAGGGATTATTCGGAAATAAAATTAACTAAACGCCCTCTGGTGATGACTTTTGAACTATGTCGAAAACAGTAAAGAAATTTTCGTAATTCCACATTTAACTGACATTTAATGAATTGTTCAACAATTTTGCGTGTATAGTCTTAATTACTTACAATAGAAAGAATCACTTTAAAAGTACGTGGTGGTAAATACTAGCGTTGACTTTGGTTCTGTGGTTTTTCGTGGTATAAAGTGTTTATTGTTGGAACTTGAAAGTGGATAAATAGTGAAAAATATTTAAATTTTGATTACAAAGTGTTATCAAACAGTTGTCTAATTAAAGATTATAAGTAATGGATCACAGCAAACACAAAGTTTGGCTCAAGAAACCAATAAATTAGTGAAGTGTGTGAATTTTAGGTTAGAATTTTTCACTGAAAAAATCATGAAATGCTGCGGTAAATCTACAAAACTACAATAAAGATTAACAACTGCTGATACATTTAAACGTAAATTATGCCAAAAGGTAGGCTTTTCAATGTCTTTGTAATAATTTTCCAATAAAGAAAGTGAACCAAACAGTCATTCGTTATTCGTGTTTTTCTCGTCATCTCTCATTTGTCAACATAAGTTTCTTGCATCAAAGATACAATAATCATTCCGCATAGGCAATGCAATAATTGTGAAGCCCCAAAATTCGTACAATGCTCAAAATATCCGAATAAACATTTTCCCGCCATTTATGGTTACTGTTTTCGACCTAGCTCAGTGGCGCCCTCAACGGTAATTTTACTTCCGAATAACGGTAAATAAGTACAGTCACGATCAAAAAAAATGACACCACAAATCTTATTATTTTCGATAATGTGTACTTTTAGCTACTTTATAACATTCGTTGAAATTTATGACGTAAAAGATTTTAGTCGGACTTTGCTATCCAGCCCGGTTGGTAGGAGTGTCATTCATTTTGATTGTGACTGTACAACGTAAAAATAGCATAGTTTGTTGGAAAAATGAATATTTCGTGGTGAAAATAGTAGACGAAATTTAAATTAACTGAACAACAGTTTTCAGCCAATAAGTTTTATACGGGTGTCCCCGCGAGTGCATTATTAGTGTCTAAATATTGGAAAAAAAAAATATTTTCTTAAGCCGTAGATACTACCCTCTGCCTGACCTAAAATTATTTTCAAACATACAGAGTGTTTCTGAAATGAGCTATAATACAAACTTATGTTTTTTTTTAATGGAACACCTCTATATTTTTTGCATTTTATGATGTAGGTTTTGAAACTAATGATTTTGACTTAAACCTTTATTGGTCGATTTTGCTTGATTTTTGAAGTATTGTAATTTCTTAACGAAAACACGCTCATTTTAAAAATTTGTTACTCAAAAATTAAGAGTTTTAGAAAAGTGGAACTTTCACCACCTTAAAATAGAATGTTCAAACTTCAAGACTGTATTTTTTCTTAGCTCACTTCGATCAAGAAAATTAAAAAATTAAGAGGTTTGTTTAAAAATTAAATAACTTTAAAGTTTTAAATGGAATTCCCTATTTTTTACTTTTGCATCTAAAAGACCTTTAAATTGACTATCTAAAAACAATAACAGTTAAGTGGCTAAGAATTTTAAGCTAATAATAACTTTAATATTAACAAAAGAGCTTGTTTTTGTTCAGAAAATTAAAATATTTCATAAACTAATTAAAATCAATTAATAAAAGTTTAGGTCAAAATCATTAGTTTTAAAATCTCCATCTAAAAAAAATGTAGGGTGTTTCATTTAAATAAACCTAAGTTTGTATTGTAGCTCATTTCCGAAACACCTTGTATATTTGAAAATAATTTTAGGTGAGGCAGGGGACTAGCATCTGTGGCTTATGAAGTAAAAGTTATTACTTTTCTAACATTTAGACTATTAACTTTATCAACTCACTGGGACACCCTGTATTGTCAAAATTATCTTTGTTCGATTATTTTTGATTGTGGGTTGTTTCTTCCTGGACACCCTTAAATATTAAACAAATTATTAATAAATGCAGTGTGTTTATCTGTATATATTTTTAAGCGTTTATTTCGTTTCTAAATCAGCGTTCAGCAAAAGCTGTTAGCAATGCACTCAATACTTTGCAAATTAAAATTTTAATAACTGGGGATTCCCGAGTTATTCAGACACCACCAACATTGTTGGAATTCCCTAAGTGACGACGTGTAGCACCACAATGAAGGCAGCAATAAGCTGAATACTTTGTTTTATTCCTACAATATAGTAAAACAATCGCCTTTTTTTCAATAGGATGTTCAGTTCGTTAACATCGTGATGTCATCTTAATTTTTCACGAGTTTTTAAATATCTATGGTTTAATTGTATTTTTTTCCAACGACAACCTGAACTTAGGCGCGGAATGTAATAATTAAATTAATAATAAAAAAACAAAAACTTTAAACGAAAATGTATTTATTCGAATGGGGAAAACAGGAATTTATTCACACTGAAAGAAAAAACGGTCGGAGAGAAAATGAAATGTGAGATGAATCAAGGTTGAGTTCGATAAACATGAGGAAAATTAATATTATGGATGTTTTTATGCACTGTTTATCTAAGCAAAAGAAATATTTAAAAACATGTGAGCCCAAAATATTTCACTTATTTATTTAATTATATGCGTATGAGTGGTTTGTGGTAGGCAACAAGTTATACACAGGTGAATAGGTGTTTACCTAAATAAATAGTAGAAATAACGCAAAAATTATCGAAAACAGTTATCGGTTCATAAAAAAAATCTTTAAAGAGTAATGTTTACTCGTCTTTTTCGTAAACTCAAAATATCTAACACTTCATCACAGGTTACTTCAATATCGATGCATGTATAATGCTAAGCCATTTAATCTATTTTGTCCTGTAGTGTTGCGTAAATAAGATTTTAAATACTTAAGGGAAGAAAAAGATCTTTCAGCAGTACTCGTTGTAACAGGAAGCGTCGCAAATATTTGTAAAAACTTTTTTTACATTAGGAAACAATACTGCATTACATTCATTATATAAAGCCATGGTGGTGTTTTCAAATTTCCTATTCCATAATTCAAATTGTGCCTTCAAAATTGTTTCATTTGAAATATCATTTAAAAACCCTTGCTTAGAATAAAACGAATGGAGCGCGAAAAATTCTTGAAAATTTTGTTCAATTTTTTCCAAAGATGGAATTAAACTTTGAAAATTCTGTAGTTTTTCCTTGTGTTTTCTAAATTTAAAGAATCTAAAAGAGGGATGAAAATTGAAATTTTGTAATAAATTTCTGGCTGATCAAATGGTACATTGGTTCGATGTGTTTGCCTTGAAACTAATTAGGGTACCACAATTGGTATGTTGAAAATTTCGTGTAAATGATATTGGACTGTTTTAATTTATTTTTTCAAAATGAGTTTCTGCGTTTTTTTGTAATAATTTTAAAGAATTAATGGTTTGTTCAACAAAGTCAATAGCTGATCAAAGATCTAAACTGGAAGTTAGCAGTAACTTACTTAAAGGAAGAGTATACGAAAATATAGTTTTAAGGCAGTGAAGAGAAGTTAAGAATTTTAATACTGTTTAAAAGAATCCTAGCGTCACTTGATGTAGTTTTTTCTAAGTTTATTTTGTTAACCAACTTGCTTAAAATTATTTCATTTGATGCCTCAATTATTTGATTTTGTATATTCCAACTGGTGTACGTCGCACTTGCACTAGCATTATCTAGGTGATTCTTTAAAATTGTATCACCGGCATCGATCCTAAATCTTAATAGCTTTTTAAAATTTCCTTCACTGTGCTTATTTTCTTCATCAGTGTTTAACGCTAGTTAAACAATTTTCCTTTAGATTTATTTATTTCTAACCTTAAGATTATCTTACCTTAAAAAATGAAATTAAAAGTTTTATATAAATTTTATATAAAAATAAACACACTTAAAACCAAAGCCAGTAGTTATACTAAAGTAACGACACGGACCTTGACAGGGCAACAATAACGATTATTCACTCTACAGATGGCTTCACCATCAAAATTCAAAAACGTACGTCAAAAATGTCAAGATTTTCTCACGTTTGAAAAATTGGTAAATCAGAACAATAAATTCGGTGATTGTCTATAATTCAGAAATAAAATTAACTAGACGCCCTCTGGTGATGACTTTTGAACTGTGTCGAAAACAGTAAAGAAATTTTCGTAATTCCACATTTAACTGACATTTAATGAATTGTTCAACAATTTTGCGTGTATAGTGTTAATTACGTTGTGGTAAATACTAGCGTTGACTTTGGTTCTGTAGTTTTTCGTGGTATAAAGTGTTTATTGTTGGAACTTGAAAGTGGATAAAAAGTGAAAAATATTTAAATTTTGATTACAAAGTGTTATCAAACAGTTGTCTAATTAAAGATTATAAGTAATGGATCACAGCGAACACAAAGTTTGGCTCAAAAAACCAATAAATTAGTGAAGTGTGTGAATTTTAGGTTACAATTTTCCACTGAATAAATCATGAAATGCTGCGGTAAATCTACAAAACCACAATAAAGATTAACAACTGCTGATACATTTAAACGTAAATTATGCCAAAAGGTAGGCTTTTCAATGTCTTTGTAATAAGTTTCCAATAAAGAAAGTGAACCATACAGTCATTCGTTATTCGTGTTTTCCTCGTCATCTCTCATTTGTCAACATAAGTTTCTTGCATCAAAGATGCAATAATCATTCCGCCTAGGCAATGTAATAATTGTGAAGCCCCAAAATCCGTTCAACGCTCAAAATATCCGAATAAACATTTTCCCGCCATTTATGGTTACTGTTTTCGACCTAGCTCAGTGGCGCCCCCAACGGTAATTTTACTTCCGAATTTCACCCTGATTATTACTGTTTATGGGTACAGATACCATAAAACCTTCAAACCTGTGCTTCACTCATGTAAAAATAAATCATATAGTCCCTAAATTCAACTGAACATTGCAATGAGAAAGGCTTTTAGAATGCGCAGAATACATCACCTCTTATGGACATTTCGAAGAAGGTGCTGGCGCTTCAACAGTGAATTCATTTCTTAAAGGAATTTGAACTTTGTATTTAACGAAAAATCCAAGAACACGTTTCTAAATAATAGTTGTTGAACTCAGAAAAGTTTGTTACCTACATTTCTAATTTTAATAAACTGCTCCCTTAGTGTTTTTACAGGTTATCGTATTTAATTACTCCAGGATTTTAAATTGGTCGATTTATTTTTTTTTTAAATTAAATTTAATTTTTTCCCTCAACACTATTAACTACTGCTATGAAACCAAGACATCTTTCGCAACAAGAAAAGTAAATGTTTTCAATATTACCCGAGAGGTAAACCGCAGAGGAAATCAGTGTACAAAATTGAGTAAATCAAGAAATTTTAAGGAAATCACTTTAAAAATTTAGGGAAAATCAGATGGAATCATGATTAAATCACAGGAAACCATCTGGTGTACAAAATTTGGGGTACGGTTTACACCTCGATATTACCTAAGAAATAGAAATAATACAACCTGAATTTCTCTTTATTATTTAAATTTTGTATAACATCGTTGCTGTAAATAAGTGGCTATAAAAAGTCCACTAAACTTCGATGCGCTACAATTCCCAGATTTAGATGCATTAAATTTTGTGAAACGAAGGTCAGTGTAAGCAGAGCGGTCTTAAATTCTTTCTCATCTAATCTAATAATTTTGAATGAATTTTCAAGGAAGTATTGTTTCTACCTGAAATACTTAATGAAAATTTGGTATCTTAGAAATTTCTCTTTCAAGTTGATATCTACCACTTTACATTTCTTAAACAATTTTTGTTTGAATGAGTTTCCAGTATTCTCACACAGACGTGCTTCGTAATGTGGACGACTTGGAACAGTCTGGAGGCTCCTTTGTTTAATGTTTTTGGTGTCGATTTATTATTTACGTGATTGAAGATTGAAAGTTCCATGAAATCTGTTCATAACCAATAACCACAGTAAAACTACAGATGAACACCAGAATCACTGTACTCTTTACCAATTTTTCAAAAGTGAGAGAATCTTGACAGTTTTGACGTATGTTCAAAATTACTGACAATTTGACGAACCTTTAAAATTACAGCGTTATTACAAAAAATGTCGAGCCTTGGAAAAGTAAACTGCCTGTTTAAATACATTCTCGATTTAAATCTATCATCTAATGTGACCTTTAACGAATATCTCTTTTGAGCATCCCCTTTAGCAATTTCATTTAGTGAAGATTAAACGTAGAAACAGAGACAAAACGCACTTACTAAGGCTTTTCAAGGCTAGGCATTTTATGTAAATAATGCGGTATATGTCGAATTTCGATAGTTGCGCCCTCTCTAGAGTATATAATCGTTATTGTTGCCCTGTCAAGGTCCGTGTCGCTACTTTAGTATATCTACTGGCTTTGCTTAAAACAAGAAGATGCATGGGCTAAATGCTAGGTAGCTAGACCTGTGGCTAGACTAAATGAACTGAAGAAAATTAATAAATTTTGCAGCAAGTTTCAAGATAAACAACACAAAACATGTCTTTGAGTGTTTCTCGGAATAACAAAAATCGAAAAGGGTTACGTACTTACACGATGCACATGTTTCACTTTTTTATTTTTTTATAAACAACTTTAAAATTTGAGTCACTCAGATCTTGGGGGGGCAAGGGGCCAGCCACTGCTTCCTAGTGTAATTTCTTTATATTTTGCCTGTGTAAGTTAGTCTTTAAATGTTAGGAAACGCAATTATTTCGTGAAATTTTCTCTACAAGTCAAAAAATCTATAAATTTGGTCGGAAAGGAGTTTATTTTTGTATGTTTCGAGTTTGCTAGAAACGTGATTCCAGATTAATGAAATTTTGGAAAAAAAAACTTACTGATGCGCAATTTTTTTTCGGGCACTTTTAAGTTAAAAATTCAGTTTTTTCGTTAGGCCGAAAGAGAAAATCAATAATTAAACATTTGTTTTTTCGCCAGAAACACATTAATTTACGAAATTATAACAAATTATAAATGTTGCCGAAAATGGTGCATTTTTGAAAATTTGGCAAAAATAAGCTGAAAAATTACTAAATTCCCTATATCGAAAATGACCCTAGTTTTATATTTTTAAGTTACTTTAGGAATTATTTTACAAAATGTGGTCGGAAATCGAGCGCTTTCAGTTTTGCTAAATTAGATCGAATAGCAATATTAGATCAAATACAACATTTTTCGGTAGTGTTTTCGGTAGGAAATATAATTATGGTAGCGCTCAGCTCCATTTGCGTGTGCGTCATCTGACATTTCTGTCACTACGTTTACATAGCAGGGGCATAGCGGTGACAAACTATCAAATATTTTTTGAGGTTACAAAGTGTTTAAATTATGAGTTGTTACAAAAAATACAGATTCACAAAACATAAACTAATAAACGCAGAATCAAAAACCTAACGAAACGCAAATCACAAAACACAATAAACGAACAGAAAATACTTGCGATTAACGCCGATAACACTTTCGACAACCATGCGACGACGTCTATAATTTACTGTCAATGTCAGTTTGACAAATTCGTGACACTTGACGGTGTTGTCGAAGTGCACATGTAAATTAATGTTCAAGGATACCACCCTTAGATACCCCTTAGTTGTATAAATTTGTATTGTTTTTGATAATTTTTTTACAGCTTTGTGTTGGTAATGAAAAAATGAAATTGATGACGCACACGCAAATCGAGCTGACCGCCACTATACAAGAAACTTTTTAAGAAATAGACTTAAAAACAAATTTCGTCCAAAAATGGTATTGAGTATTTTTTTTACGAAATTTTGCAATCTCTTCCAAAATTTAGATGACACTACTCAAAATAATTGCTGTTCTAGGTACAAATATTAAATAAATTAAATTTACTTAATACTGTTTTTAATGTATTTTAATATCCAACTTTTTACATATTTTTGGTTCTTTTTTTTCTAATAAAAATAAAAAATTCAAAATTTATAAATGTAAATGAAAATAACCGCACAATACACAAAAGGTTTTATCTTTCTGCTTTCGCCTTATTGGCTAAGTGGTCGTTGTTGTTGTTTACTTGTTGTTATTTATGTTTTTAATTTTTTAGGGGATAAATAACCCTGCTCTCTGCTTCTCGCGCCATCTACAATTACTCAGAAAAGCGGTAAAATTAAAAAAAGAACACAAAAAACATTAGATATTAAATTTTATTAAATAAAAACCAATATCATCAAATAAAAATTTGTTCAAAAATAATACGTAACGTTCATGAATTTAAACAAAAACCATTTAAAAATGTGGAAAAACTTTTAAATAAAATTGATCACAGAATTTAGCCGCAACCTCAAACTACCCAAATCAATCGTCCACGAAGTGCTAAAATCGGAAAAAATGCACTAAAGTGCAGGCGCTTCGTGATGAAGACTTCCCTAGAAGGAGAACTTATTGTCGATGGCTTCTTCAACAAATAGAAGAAAATTGGGATTTTATGAAAAGTGTTTTGTGGACACATGAGGCAACGTTCACGCACGACAATAATCATTATTGGTGCACTGAAAATCCCAGAGTAATGCGTGTGATGGGACATCAGGACCGCTTTTCAGTTAATGTTTGGGCAGGAATATTAAATAATCACATTCTTGGTCTCTTCATTCTTCTCCCCCGAGTTGACGGAAATGTTTTTCTGAATTTTTTAACGGGCCCTTTCCAAGCAATGTTAGACGAACTTCCTTTGGTAGCTATCCAAGTCCTTCAGTAGTTGCACTTGGATGGAGCTCCAGTACATTTTTTGGTTGAAGTTAGGGAATGGTTAAACCTAAATTTTGAAAATCGTTGGATCGGAAGAGGTGGTTCTATAGCCTGGCCGCCACGCTCTCCTGACCTTACACTATTAGATTTTTTTTTGAGGGGACATTTAAAATATATGGATTTGGTGAACCGAATTCGTGCCACTAGTGCTACAATCACTCCGGAAATATTACAAACGGTGCATGCTTACCTCCAAGCAGATGGACAAAACTTTGAGCATTTGTTGTAATTTTTTAGTGTATTGTTTTAGTTTTGACAAATGTTTTGATTCTATTATTTTTTTCTATTTTGTTTATTCGTGTTTAAAATATTACAATAAATAAAACTATCCACCGCTCTGTTGCATTCAATAACATAAAAAAAATACGATAATGGGCGAACTAATCCGACTAACAACAATACTACAACGGTGTAACCATGGGTTTGAACACTATAAATTAAATGTGTTTAACGTCTTGTAATGGTATCCAAGACTTCAATTATAATTTTTAATTTCAGTTTTTATGTGTATCTTTGAGCAGTGTTGCCTTTTTTCAAAATTTGTGTAGGCTCGGATGTAAAAACGGTGCATGTGGTTTTTTTTTAACATTTTTTCAGTACTTTGGAAGACTATCCAATCACTCTCTTTCAACGAGGTGCGCGACTTTCCGGACACCTGTATATGATTTAAATGTTTTATGAGTTATAAGTGCACTATCTAAAAAATTTATTGCAAATTACAAGTAAACAAGTGTCCGATAAAATTAATTTTTCTTATCGGAATTTGAATTTTAATCCTGTCGCAATAACTGTTTTCCACTTAAACTCTAATTTTATCTAAAAATTATCTAATCTATTGTTTGTTTGCTTGCTTGTTAACCGACATGTTTGTAAAAAAATCAACAGTTATTAGTAGTATTTATTTTGGCCTTCAAAAAGTAGTAAATCAATCTGCAGAGTTCTGTATTTAAATGTTTCATGTCGGAAGAACGATCGTTAATTTCATAATTTTCTAAACGTTTTCGGGCGAAATTTTTGAGATAGCAATCACTTGCACCCTTGAATGATACGAATATCTAGAGAGTCTTTATCTTAGACGGACAGTTTCGCGTAATTATTTTTTTTTAATACAAAGATTTTTATATCAGCAGACGAAACTATAACCCCAACTATGCCCCAACTATTGACTCGGATTTTCGCTGTCTGGAACATAATAAATAATAATTAAACGCAGATTTAGTAAAAAACCTAAAATTTTTACAACATATTTGTTGTATAGGAATATAGGAATAATATAGGAACTCTATGTTTAACGTCTTGTAGAGTTCCTATATTGGTAGGGTTGCCATACGTCCCGTATATACGTCCCATATTCTGTTAGGTCCCGTTTTTGTCCCGATAACTTAACATTTTAATCTAGCTCAAATTTGACGTAACTGGATCAGTCATCACAGAATTTTTTAAATGGAACGATATCATTTTTCTTTTGTAATTAGAAGCTCTACTAATAGAACTTTACAACTGTGCTATTTATTTTAAATATGGACGAACCAAACACGTAAAATTTTTTTTTAAATTATCAGTTTATAAGTGACGTATAAAATTTATATTTCTTTTATTTGTCAAAAATTGAAAAAATACAAAAACAGGTAACTTATCATTATAATTGACCTCAAATTTAACTAGACTTGAAATTATCGGGTTAAACAACAAGATTAAATTTATTGGCTATTTAAAAAATTTGAAAAAACCTCTTAAAATACGTTTTCTAGAAATCCTCAACTTTAGTCAAACTTAATCTACCTTTATTACAGTTTGTAGGTAACCTATCGCAAATCTAAAATGGCCGATAAAAGGAAAAAAATCTCTTTTACATGGTACCAAGTTTATGAAAATAGGTTTGATAGTTTTTGAGGTACAGGGGTAGTCATTTACAATGGAACTCCCATAAGAGATTTCGCTCCGGACGGCTCTTCAATGTGCTAGCAAGGAAAAGTATTTTTAAGAGGCACAAACACAATTTTATTAATAATGTGCAAGTAATAGACTAATAGGGAAAATTATTAAAAAATAAAAATGTTCATGAAAACAAAGCTTAAAATTGTTTTAAATTTGTAAAAAATAATCTGACCTTTCGTATTGAGAAATGCCAATCAGTTGTCAAAACTTTCTTACCACAGGAGAAAACCGTAAACTTGTGTTCCATTTCACTTCAAAAAATTCAAATGCGCAGCTGCAAAATTCTACTATGAACTGACACAGGATATACAGGATGCTCAAAAACTGGTGCACCAACTCAGTGGTACGTTATTGAGAAGCAAGTGCAGATTACGGGAAAAATGTTGAAAAAATTCCTAAAGTCATATTTTAAAAAATCTGGAGCTACAAACTTATTGTGTTAACTTCTTTAGTTTTCATTAATTTTTTATGTTTTTATGTTTCATACCAGGTAATCGTTTTGTAACAAAACGATGAATAATTATTTTTAAATTTACTATCAGATTTTAGCAGTTTTTTTAATTAAAAAAAATTAAAATTCATCAAAAAAATCACAATGTGTAGATGTGCCAACAGTGGGAATTATTTTCTAGGAAACCGTTTCAAAAATAATTTATTTTTATTGTTGCTCAAATTCTATTGCGATCATGACTGTTAGACAACGTTGCCACATATCATTTATCTGAAATCCGTTATTTATCAATAACTTTAATACAAAGATTTTTTTATTATTTTTACCTTTATATGTAACCAGTTCTCTACCACACACCATTGAGTTGGTGCGTCAGTTTTTGAGCACGCTGCATATTAGTTCGTTTTTTTTTCTCTGTGTTAATTTTATATTACTTCGTTTTTTTCGGTGGTATTAAAATATTCATTTCCATATAGCATTAAAAACAATTTTGTACACCTACCCCTGTGTTTTTTGAAATGTCCCGTATGACTACACACGAATTATGGCAACCCTATTAATATTGGGAGAGTTGAGACAGTGAATGTCAATTTTCGAAATTTTGTTTCATATACGTCGGTTGGAATGTGTAAAAAAACAAATTGGGATAGAAATCAGTGGTGTTACACTTGAAATTTGGCGAAAAGTCAAATAAATTTGTCAAAAAATGTTTCCATTTTTCGTCGACTAACTGCGTTTAGAAATGGCAGTCGTCGTCAATTCACTGTTTTTTTTTATATGAACTCCAAATTTTAAAAGAGATATCTTTGTAAGTACAAGAATTTTACGTCTAAACTCTTCATCATAAACATTTTTTCCTTAACTTTAAGAAAAGGTAATCATCGATAAAAGAGAGAGAAATTGAACCTTTCCTGTCAAGTTTTACGTTTATTATTAACAAACATTTGGAAAAGTGGATTGTCTAAATAATGTTATGTACAAAATCTATGAGATTTTGGGAATTTGTCTATGCATTTATAAAATACGTAGGTGCTTGAACCCAAAATTGGTTCTAATTTTTAGGAAAATTGAAGCTGTCGCTGCTTGGCCGCCTTTAGCATCTACGTGAACTTTAGATTCTGTTTCAAATTATAAAGTTATTGGGAATTCACGATTTTGTTACGTTTTTCATACGAGAACACCTTCAATATCATTTTTTAGAAAATTTAAAAAGACGACAGGAAATATGAAGGGTTCTTGATGACCAATTTTTGGGACGAGATGTTTAACTAAAAATTGTGACTGAAAGAAAAGCATTTTTAGCATTGAAGTATGTTTTAAGTTATGTATTTAATATTAAAATAAATATCGAAAAATTTCAGAAATGTGAACATTAATATTGGTAGGTATTCAATTATTTTCTTTTTTTAAATAGTAATCTCAAAATTATGTCATTTTATGCATTTCGAAAGTAAAATTACCGTTGGGGGCGCCACTGAGCTGGGTCGAAAACAGTAACCATAAATGGCGGGAAAATGTTTATTTGGATATTTTGAGCGTTGTACGAATTTTGGGGCTTCACAATTATTGCATTGCCTATGCGGAATGATTATTGTATCTTTGATGCAAGAAACTTATGTTGACAAATGAGAGATGACGAGGAAAACACGAATAACGAATGACTGTTCGGTTCACTTCCTTTATTGGAAAATTATTACAAAGACAGTGAAAAGCCTACCTTTTGGAAGAATTTATGCTTAAATGTATCAGCAGTTGCTAATCTTAATTGGAGTTTTGTAGATTTACCAAAATATTTTATGATTTTTTCAGTGGAAAAATTCTAACCTAAAATTCAGATACTTCACTAATTTATTGGTTTCTTGAGCCCAACATGTGTTTGCTGTGATCTATCACTTATAGTCTTTAATTACACAACTGTTTAATAACACTTTGTAGTCAAAATTTAAAACTTTTTCACTTTTTATCCACTTTCAAATTCCAACAGTAAACACTCTATACCACGAAAAACCGCAGAACCAAAGTCAGAGCTAGTGTTTACCATCATTTATTTTTAAAGTGATTCTCTCTAATGTAAGCAATTAACACTATACACGCAAAATTGTTGAACAATTCATTAAATGTCAATTAAATGTGGAATTACTGAGACTTCGTTACTGTTTTCGACATAGTTCAAAAGTCATCACCAGAGGGCGACAAGTTAATTTTATTTCCGAATTCGGAAGTAAAATTACCGTTGGGGGCGCCACCGGACTGGGTCGAAAACAGTAACCATAAATGGCGGGAAAATTTTTATTCGGATATTTTGAGCGTTGTACCAATTTTGAGGCTTCAAAATTATTACATTGCCTATGCGGAATGACAATTGTATCTTTGGTGCAAGAAACGAATGTTGACAAATTAGAGATGACGAGAAAAACACGAATAACGAATGACTGTTTGGTTCACTTTCTTTATTGGAAAATTATTACAAAGACATTGAAAAGCCTACCTTTTGGCATAATTTACGTTTAAATGTATTAGGAGTTGTTAATCTTTATTGTAGTTTTGTAGATTTACCGAAACATTTCATGAATATTTCAGTGGAAAAATTCTAACCTAAAATTTACACACTTCACTAATTTATTGGTTTCTTGAGCCCAACATGTGTTAGTTGTGATCCATTACTTATGGTCTTTAATTAGACAAGGGTTTGATTAACACTTTGTAATCAAAATTTAAATCTTTTTAACTTTTTATCCACTTTCAAGTTCCAACAATAAACACTTTATACCATGAAAAACCACAGAATCAAAGTCAAAGCTAGTATTTACCACCACGTACTTTTAAAGTGATTCTTTCTAATGTAAGTAATTAACACTATACACGCAAAATTGTTGAACGATTCATTAAATGTCAGTTAAATGTGGAATTTTTACTGTTTTCGACATAGTTCAAAAGTCATCACCAGAGGGCGTCTAGTTAATTTTATTTCTGAATACAAAATTGGCTCGGTTTGACGTTCAGTGTCCCAACTCTCCCAATAAAGGAACTCTAACGTCTTGTAATGGTATCCAAGACTTCAATTATAATTTTTAATTTCAGTTTTTATGTGTATCTTTGAGCAGTGTTGCCTTTTTTCAAAATTTGTGTAGGCTCGGATGTAAAAACGGTGCATGTGGGTTTTTTTTAACATTTTTTCAGTACTTTGGAAGACTATCCAATCACTTTCTTTCAACGAGGTGCCCGACTTTCCGGACACCTGTACAAATTATTGTTTAATCTAGTGACCAGTACAGAGCTATCCTTTAATGTTCCTTCCTACTCAATGAGGAGGGTACCGATGTTTGCACTTCAAAATCAAAAAACTAATTATTTGTTGGGTTTTCCATTTGTAAATCTTTTATCAACTTGTAATTTTTATGCGGGGTTGATTGACTTTTTTAGATTTCCGTCTTATACCTCTTTCCGTAAACATGCTAAATTTGCATTGCAATGTTAATGTTACCTTATTATTACTACCTACTGTAAAAGGCTTTTTATATCGTTAAATACAATATTATTATTATTATTATTATTTACCTGCATTTTAAACGTTTTTCCTTTTTCACTAAATAAGCTTTTCAAATTTAAAATAAAACTGTTCAAATTGGGAACATCTTCTTTCGACATACAAATATCAAATAAGACCAATCTAGGAAATGTTGTAAACCACAAATACATTCTTTGTTGTGACACAAAGAATATAGCGCACAAAAAAAATCACACGGAAAAGTACACACATTAAAAATGCTATCGCCGAATTAACAGTTCAGTTAAATTAAAACATCTTATTTTAAAATGCTTGATAATAAAAACTCAAAGTTCTAAGCAGCTTTAATTTTTTCTCATAATTTATTTTCTTTACTTATAACGTACTTGTTCGATAATTAATAATAGAGGATACGAATTAGGGTCGTCCTTCACCCATCTGCTTACGGAATGAAACTTATTTTTTATCAAATACAGATTGATCCAGAAAAACTGAGTCTGTTGGCAACAGATCTGAAAATATTTTTGTTTATAATTTACCACACTACAACCTGGTACAGTTTTTCTTGACAATAAATTATTTCACGAACAAACCCACAAGATTGTTGAATTGTGTTGCCAACAGACTTAAATTTTTTGGATCAGTCTGTATAATATGCAAAACAATGAGTTGCAAAAAAATATTTTTATGACTATGATTTAGGGAGCTAAAGTGTCAAATTTCAGCCAATTTTTTCAGTGTTTTACAACTGTTTTAACTAACATTTTTGAAACTTATTTTTAGGCTATATATTCTTCTAGAAAGTCTTTTAAAATGTGATCAGTGCTTTCTTTAATTTACTGAGACACTTCTCACGAGCTTTATAATGGCATTTCGATTACGTGTGATATATGACATTTTATCTCATCCTATCTTTGGAAAATCAAATTTCTCTCTTGTGAGTAGAAAAACAGCTTTATCTCTCTTGTGAGAGAAATTTGATTTCTCTCATCGAAAACAGTGGTATAATGTATCTAAAAAAACTGCACCTGTAAGATAAACATATTTTTAAATTTATCGATTAATAATTAAACTACATAAAATTCTGAAACCACCTAAGTTTGCGTTACATAATTCTAAAAATTAGAGTTAAAATTTGATGGTTTTTATTTTCGGTATTTTAAATCTAAGTAAATAAAACAGCAAAGTAAGTGTTAGTTGTATTAAACATAGTCATACATAAGTGTGTTAAAAAATAAAACATCTCAATTTTACAACAAAAAATAAACAACAAAATCTTTTAAACGTGAAACTATCAATTTTCCATGTGCGCTTTTTTCCGGTGCCCTTATTTCCTGTGCGTATATTTCCTAGATTTGACAGCGAGTTCGAGATTCCTTTTAACCTATTGGACCAAATGCTCGAGACGGTGACGACGTTATAATTGCTTTAAATCGAAATAACTTGAGTTAAAGAGCAAATACAGAGAAACAGTTTTCACAACTGTAATAAAAATAGGACGTAATGGAGTAAATGGAAATAGTTTAAAATTATACTAGAAAATATTCCAATTTTGGGGAAAACATTTATTAATTTTTAAGAACTACATTTTATTAATTTTTATTTTGTCTTGGTTCTGAAGCAATAATTTTATTAAGCTTGTTATGAAACTAAAATAATGTGGTTTTTTGTTAAAATCAAACATAGAAAATAAATTTTAGTATGGATTAGGTCTGGAAAAATAAGGTAAATCGGGTAAACATTTATTTAAAAGATAAAATAATGATCTGATAAACTATAAAGAAACACAAGCCCATGGTTTAGTCTGCAGCTTCGTTAGCTCCAAGGTAAAAATCTGTTTAAAATACAAAATGTATTCACTTTAGAAAAACTTAAGATATGCTAACTCACCTCTGTTGGACTTTTGTTCTTTCAAGTTTTCGTAATAGGTGTCAAAATCTTCATCATCTTTTGCAAATTCTTCAAGTTCTTTTCGTGCCAAAGTAACATCAGCTCCTGCTTCGACTAAAAGACTCACAATGGTAATACTTCTTTTATTTGCTGATATCATCAATGCAGTTTTTCCTTCATTATTAGCCAAGTCCACTTTGGCTCCATTGTTTAAAAGCTCTTCTATAATTGCCAAATTTTCACTTTCTACAGCTTTTATCAAGGGTGTGGAACCGTCACGGTACTTTTTATTGACATTGGCTCCTTTTTCTAACAAATATTTAACAATCTCCAAACACTTCAAGTTAATAGCTTCGAGAAAAGCGCTCGGAATCGTTAAATTTGCTTTATAATTTAGCAAAAGTTTCACAGCTTCGAGATTTTTAGACTGCACTGCTGCAAGAAGAGGAGTTTGTTTGTTGGAGTCTGCTTTACAAGGATCTTCTTTTTGTTCTAGAAGCGCTTTAGATTCGTCTAGTTTTCCGGACAAGATGGCTGCAGTTAAAGGTGTACAGCCCTCTAGGTTTTTTGAAATGGATTTCTGTTGAATCGGCTCTTTTTTTGTGAAAGTCTCAGTAGATGTTGAAAGTGATTGATCGTCTGGATTTTTTTTTAAGAAATCTAAATGATTGTATGATTTAGCAAGTGTGAGAGCGCTTGTCCCATCTTCATTTTCTTTGTTAATGTCTGCTCCATTTTCTAACAATAACTGAGCGACTTGCTTATCATTATACAATATTGCCAATGAAAGTGGGGTACATTGTAAAGTATCGGAAGAAAATTTTCCCAATAGATTTACATCCGCTCCATGACTTATCAGCAGTTTGATAATTTCAATTGGACATCTGTAGTATATGGCTACACATAATGGTACTGCACCAAAACTGCTTTTGAAATTCACAACGGCACCGTTATCCAATAACAATTTAATCATTTCCAAGTTTTGAAACTCAATAGCATACGAAAGAAGGCCGAAGCTTGCAGATCTTAATTTATATCCTTTCGCAATAATTTCTTTGACTTGGTTCAGATCACTGGTAATTATTGCCTTTTGTAGTAGCTGGAACACGACACAAAGTCATAATTAAAAATAATAAAGTAACAATAATAAAAACCATTCTTTATTTTCTTAGTTTAAACCAGTTATTGTAAGTTTTCATAATCGTCGACTCTTAGTGGTAGTCATTTTATTTTGCATTTTTTAATCTGTGTATTCATATTTGTAATTAAGGATTTTACGGGGGATTTTGATTCAGACATATTCTTACTTCTTTTGATATTTATTATGAACTCAAAGTGTCAACTTCATGTCACATGTGAATTATTATGTGTCTCAAAATTGACGCTCGTGCTTTTGGAATTTGATTCAGGGGATTAACACAAATCGAAAGTTAAGGGTAAATAATTTTCCAATTGTCCTTCGTTATCGAATTATTAATAAAAATGTAAATAATAAGTATTATGCTGACTTTGCAATTATTTGTGCAACATAATTCATTAGCGATGTTAGCGATGTTAAATTTTTTCTAGTGACAAGTATAATTAATTTCCTTCGGTCCTGTATGTTTAAAATAATACGATACTACTGCATTAGTGCATTCGAGATTTTGTTGATATGTTAAAAGCTTGGTTATAAGTTTTAGATGTGAGTATAGTGGCAATGCCACTGCTGTGGAGGTCCGTAAAGTTGGCCCCACAAATTAAAATTTTCATAATTACGAATACATTTAATTAAAGTGCTCTGCAAGTGCTGGCAAATGCTGTAAATTAAATAAAAAATGCTACGTAAATAAATAAGAAAAATCAAGTATATATTGGGGGGCCAACTTAACGATAGCCCCCACAAAATGTGAAATTTTAAAATCCAACTGCATTTCTAGAAAGTGCTCGACAAGTGCTGAAAGATGCTGTGTAATATTTAGAAAATGCTGTGAAAATAACTCCAAAAATTAAGGTCGTAAATGTGGGGCCAAGTTAACGATAGCCCCACAAAATGTAAAATTTTAAAATCCAACTGCATTTCTAGAAAGTGCTCGACAAGTGCTGAAAGATGCTGTGTAATATTTAGAAAATGCTGTGAAAATAACCCCAAAAATGAAGGTCGTAAATGTGGGGTCAACTAAACGGTAGCCCCACAAAATGTTAAACTGTAAAATCTAACTGCATTTCTAGAAAGTGCTGGACAAGTGCTGAAAGATGCTGTATAATATTTAGAAAATGCTGCAAAAACAACCCCAAAAATGGGGGTCACATATATAGTGGGCGGGGCCAACTAAACAGTATTACCGTAGTACTTTTTTTCTGAAAGTACTTGACAAGTGCTGCAAGATGCTGTACCTATAATATTTAAATAATGCACTGAAAGTAATCTCAAAACCGAGCGTTATAGTATATACAAGTGTGCTAATTGTAAAATTTTCTATCATGGAACAATAATACTAATTACACCTTTAGAAAATTACGAAATTAATTAATGACTGCATTGTTCTCAGTCTTGTCATTTTTTTTATTTATTTTAATTATTATTTAAAAATCAAACTCAGTATCAACCAGGGTTAGTCAAGCGGCATAGGAAAAACGGTTTATTAAATCATACTATCAACATGCGGCGCCACGTGCGTTATCTATGCAGATTTCTGTAAATTTAGAGTACGTGGCACGGTCGTTAATAGAAACTACTCATGCCATCTTTTGGTAGTGTGATTTCAAGTTAAATCCACGAATTTATCCAAAAATCCAAAATATTAAGCAACCTTTGGTGCGCAATGTCACACTACATTCAACGGTGTCAAAAAGTTTTTTCAATTAAATGTTTCAATTTCCAATTTGAATTATTTTGCTACGTGTTGTGTTCGTGGTTTTCTCTCTTTATTTTTATTTGGATTCGTTTGTTGGTGTTATCTACTCCTAAAGTAATCTCAAAAACATTTAAGTTTTGAACTTTCGAAGGCTAAAATTTGGTAAGTCGGGATTTTTTTGCCACCAAAAATACTATGTACTACATATCTCCAGCTCTGGTGTGGACCTATTATACACTTAAAAGGCAACCTACAACGTTTATTAAACAACTTTTGGCTGGCTGGAACACATGATTCTCGAAACAGTGCATCTCTCTACTTGTGAAAGCTATCCAGAAACAAATCGACTTGGGCACCAAAAATAACTTCGAGAATTTAAACCAAATTTCATTTTTCAAGTGGACATCTATGATGGACACCGTTTAAGACTTCTACCTTGCACATAGTGTCTTTTATTTAATACACGCGTTCATTCATTCATTTGTACAAAAGCCACAAAAACGTATCTTAACTCCCTCCTTTTTCCCGTTAAGTTTCAAGGACACTTAGAACTCCTGAATCCACCAAAGTGGAGTCCTTACATTAAAATCAGAAAAACCTCTTACGCATAATAAGTTCATATAAGTAAATTTGTTGTAAAGTCATCTACGTGAGCCTACTACCAACACGAAAACATACAAGAAATGTTTGCACAAACTATTAAAAGCACTATTTTTCTGTGAAAATTGAATTGGGCACATGTCTAAAACTCCAATAGTACCTTATTAGGGTCCGTATTTACTTATTTAGTTCTTTAATTTTTTTCCAAGTTACAAAATAATGTTAAATAACCGTTTTTTGAGGGTGAGGAAGTCGCCAAATTAATATGTGGAAGCCAAACACGACATTTATTTCTTATAATTGATATTTTCATAATTTGTGAAACGTTAATTTATTAATAAATTATTTTCATTCATTGTATTTATTTTTTCTTTATATTTATAATACTAACAAAATTTTGCAATTAAACACATTTAACTGATTTTCAATAAAATCGGTTATGTGTGTTTAAATTGTAAAAAAATAAAAAAATTAAATTAATTGTGTAAATAATAAAATATTTAAATTTGCCGCCAATTTTAGTTCCTCATACTACCAAGATATGGCGCTATTATCGAAATTTTGACGACCAGTGAATTACGTGTTACTTGATTTTCTATAACTACTATATTCTATGGTATCAACTGCTAGGTCGCTAGGTGTAATTATAGTTATTTATTGGATTTAAGGGGCTTACAATGTGTTTTTTTCGCGCAAAGGTTAAACGCATAGAACACATGTAAAACCAGTATGCAATACTAAGTTTTATCCACAGTCAGACAATATTATTATTATTATTATTATTATTATTATGGCTCTGCGATCGGGCAGAGGTCGAAACCTGTTGTGCCCGCGCCAATTAAGGGGTTATAACTAAGAAAACAAATTCAAACGTCTTACTTTTTCCCTAACGAGAACTTCGGTGCACGAAAATACTAGTGTTATGAGGCATAATAAGCGTCGTAGCGAATTTTGAAGACCATGGAAGAAGGGCTTGTGACAACACTGGAGGGGAGGGCGTTCCAGGAATTAAAATCCTATTAGTTATAAAATTCTGCCTGACACTTGTTTTAAAATTAGGCTTTTGCAATTTATACTGGTGCCCTCTAGTACAACTAGAATTGATTCTAAATAATCGATGTATAGGGGATTTTTTGAAAGTAATAGCTTGGAAAGTTGTCAGGAGGTCGCCTCTTACGCGTCTATGGGCCAGGGTTGGTAGGCGCATCAATGTGAGTCTTTCCTCATATGACGGACAATAAGAACTGCGAAAAGGCTGCCTAGTCACCTTTCTCTGGACCTTTTCCAGAAGTCTTATGTCACGTTGTAGCACAGGAGACCACACGGCGTTGCCAAACTCTAAAATAGGACGTATATAAGTCTTGTAAAGCTTGGAAGATGACGATAAATCGGCAAACACAAATGATTTACTAATTAAATAGAAAACCTGATTTGCCCTCTTCACAATTCGGTTAATATGCTCCGTCCATGAAAGGGTAGAAGAAATTGTGACACCTAGGTCAATACAAGAATCGCTATTTGAGAGAGAGACATTATTGATGGTATAAGAAACCTTGGGGTTATTTTTGCCCAAGTGGAGCACAGTACATTTACTAAGATTAAGTGGAATCAACCAGATCTTGGACCATTCATATATTTTAGAAAGGTCATCAGATAGCACGGAGTTATTGCTACTGCAACCGTATAACTTTAAATCATCCGCATACATCATAACGGTTGATGCTAAATTATATCCTATGTCAGCAGTATACAAAACAAAGAGAAGAGGACCTAATACAGAGCCTTGCGGCACTCCGCTCATCACCTGCCTGGAAGTGCTAAGACTGTTGTTAACACACACTTTGAAAGTTCTGTTACTCAGAAACGACTCAATCCAATTAAGCAGTGATCCATTGATTCCATTATGTTTTAATTTGTACAAAAGCCTACGTCTCGGAACCCGATCGAAAGCTTTAGAAAAATCTAAATAGATGATATCTGCTGCTTTATTAGCATCAATAATATTGGTCCAATCCTCCAAACAACAAAGAAGATTTGACACAATTGAACGACCCGGAACAAATCCATGCTGTTCTTCTGGAATCCTATTAGTGGTGACTAAAAAATCTATTAACTTATCAAAAATGAGCGATTCAAGTATTTTAACAATGACCGAAGTGAGACTAATGGGACGATAATTAAGCGGGTCAAATTTGTCACCCCTTTTAAAGATTGGTTTAACAATGGCGGTCTTCCAATCATTTGGCAATTCACCAGACGCTAAAGAATGGTTCATTATAGAACAAAGTGGCTTGGTTAGTGACGAAGAACATTTTTTAATTATCAGAGGACTTAAACCATCAGGCCCAGGAGATTTAGTTACCTTAAGTTTATTTAATTTGTCGCGTAGCTTGGCTTCCGTAATAAATATATTATCGATACACGATTCATTGGGTGCAGTAAGAGGGCAAGGAATTGAGATAGAAGGTTCATCAGTAAAGACTTCGCAAAACTTATCGGCAAACATGTTGGCATTTGTAATGTCGTTCTCACAAATGTCTCCCGACGCGTCTCTAAGTTTTGGTATGGTTACAGGACCATTGAGTTTGGTACGGATGTATTTAAATAGTCTTTTGGAATCGGCAGAGTTAATAATATTTCTCTCGTAACGTGCCCTAGCATCTCTAATGATCTTCGTCAAATTGTTTGAAAAAGCCCTATGATTTTGATAGTCTACTATACTTCCGGTGCGCCTATAAGCTCTCCAAAGCGCTCTCTTTTTATTTATTTGCCTCAATATTTTACTGTTTATCCAAGGCTTCGACGAGGATTGTTTCTTCACAATTTTACGTGAACAGCTCTTTACTAAGGAGTATACCGTATCTTTGAAACTTTCCCACATGCATTCAGTGGACAGATTCAAAAGCACTGCATTCCAATTAATCTTACTGAGTTTCTCATTCAACTCGTCGAAGTTGGTAGACAGTTTAGTTTGACGGTTGACCCGGCCAACTGCAACAAAACACAGCTGAAGATCAACCTTCAGTACGGTATGGTCGGATTTTCCAAGAGGACTGAGATATTCCAAACCACTGACGAGTGATTCGTCAGTAGTCAGTATAAGGTCAAGCACCGAAGGTGATTGATTGACCCGAAAGCGCGTAGGTTCCGATATTATTTGAGAAACCCGAGAATCAGAAAGGATATCCAAAAAGAGCTGGGAGGATGGCTTGGTAGCCTGAGGAGAAACTCGGCTCCATACTATATCTGGCATGTTAAAATCACCAAATATGAGAGAATCATACTGGTCTGAGACCTTAACTAAGGCATCATATAGCTTCAAGTCATCGGTCATATCACAGTTAGGCGGTCTATATATACATATAAGAACTAAAGTACAATTGCTATTAGTAATTTTGAGAAAAATCGCGTCAATTGCACCTAGATCATACTGCAGAGGAGTGATTACAAAACTTTCAGCGATATCATCGGCAACATAAACACACACTCCCCCTCCTCTTTTGTGTAACCTGTCCTTACGATAAAGGCCGTAGCCGCTGAGAGCTACGATAGAATCGCTCAAAGTAGGAGTCAACCACGTTTCCGAAATAAGAAAGAGAGCGGGATGGGTGGATTTAACTAGCACTGACAATTCGTCAAATTTGGCTGTTAGTGAAGCGATGTTTGTATACATTATAGGTCTAACAAGATGATGTGATAGTTTGGTTGATTTTACGGTGTTGAAGATGTTTACCAGAGTTTACGGACTTACTCCGTCTCCAAACCAGTGTATGGGGCGGGCACTCGGTCACGCGGTAAAATCTCATAAGCTTTTTTAATTCTTTTGCGCGTTCTCTTAATTCTATTCTGCATGCTTCGATGTTCAACCAAGGGAAAAATATCAAACAGCATCGCCAGCAATCCTTCGATGTCGTCAGTGTACTTCGAAACCAAGTTAAGTATATCGTTCTCACCAACAACCTTTTCCATTAGTTCTATCAGCTCGCTGAAACTTAGCGGGTACTGGGCATTTTCAACTAATTCCCTGACTGGCTGCAACAATTCCGGTGTAGGCGTCAGACTTTCTGTTGAATCACAGGATTTTTTTTTCTTAGGATGTGGTGTATCAAGGTCGTCATCATCTTCTGCATGGGAATCAGAGGATCTCACGCAATCTGGTATAGGGGAAATATCGTCTGTGGGCGGTCGCTTAGATCCAACGTCGGTGTGCGAGACATTAGGGCAATCTTGGGCAAAATGCCCAAGTTGTCTACATTTAAAGCAGACGTCGTCAAAATTTAGGAAAATGCGATAGTTGGTGTCCTCGTATTTCAGAACAAGAGAGGAGGGGAGATCAAAGGAATCTTCTGGTTGAACGTAAACCTGTCTGCGGAAACTTAAAACATGTTTGTATTCTTCATGGCTCAAAGCCGCTTTGAGAAATGACATTTTAGAGACTAAGGTAAATCCTATTCTTTTAACCATTTCTTCAACAATGGGGTGCGGAATAGACGGGCACACATTGGATAGGATAATACGTCTTGCTGGGTTAATTAAACGCCTTACATTTACCACGTTCTCTTTAACTTTAATTGCAGGGTGCTCAGAAATTATTTGATCGACGAACGATTTATTACTCAAGTATATGCAAATCCGATCATTAGACATTCTGGAAGCAAAACTAACATTCTTAGGAGCAACTATATCACCTATAGCCGCGACGTAATCAACCAATTTTAAATCTTTAACGGCACCTAGCACAATAGCTTGGTCCTTACTTGGGAACAAAGACTCAGAAGTCTCCATTGGGAGTTAAAAGATAATAAGAAAAGAAATAGAGAAATAAGGCATGTATTAGCTGCACTCGCCAACCGGCGAGCGCAAAAAGGGGGCTCGATAACCAGCCTTCCAAAGAAAACTGATATCTCGCGCTGCAAACAATATCAACGAGAAGATAAGCGCCGGCTGAGATACATAAGCAAAGTATGCCAAAATCGGAACAGACTCACCGAGTTGCAAAACGACAGATACGGAGCGCCCAAAAGCGAACCGTTCACCTTCACTTCACAAGTCGAATATAGAAAAAATCTGAGATTAAAATCAATATTTTTAAATTATTTTTCCAAATTTTCATTTGACGTTTTGAAATGACGTTTGTTAAATAATTTTTAAAATCGTAATACTGCATTAGTTCCGACTTCGTTTACAGTAAATCTGTAAACTAAATATACCTTCTCATTTAATATAGGTAAAGGTAAGTACGAGAAATGCAGTTTAATTTCGTTACGGAAGACATGGAGTTTTCATAAAACCTGTAGGTTTTATGGATATCATTAGAGGTTTCCTAATAGCAATACTATGACCTAGTAATAGACTGGCTGTAGATAAAAATACTAATTTATATTTTTAGTTGCCCCAAAAAAATTTCAGGAAAAACCACCCTCTATATGATCTAAATAAACGGCAACCCTACGAAACATCTAGGTAATTATTGGTTTTAGGTAGGTATTATCTGTTTCACAACAATGTGAAAGCCAACGTCGCATTTCACCAAATTATTTTTTTTAAATAAGATTGATAAAAATGTAAAATACTTTTTGTACTCATAGCTCTTAGGGCCGCTTTTACAATCGTCAAATAAACCCCGGATAAGTTATTCCTAGTATAGTTACTATGGTTGCAATTGTTACAACAATGTATTTTTCCAAATTTCTCCCGAGAATAAAATTATCCGACGATTATTATTATAGAAGCGGCCCTAAGACAGTTATTTCCCGGTTATATCCAGCGTGTTTCGTGGTGTTTATCACCTTCCAACAATGGCTATGGACATTTAATTTAATTTAAATTATAAAAAATATTGATTTTTAATTTTTTGTGAGAGATTCGTTACAAAAATGTTGTATCTAACTTGTTTGGGAAGCAATTTCCCATATTTGCACTTCATGCCGCCCTCACTACGCTCGTGCCGCAAACAAAGTGCTCATATGGGAAATTGTATTATCCAAAAATGTTAGGTAAATAACTATATTAATAATAATTAGATCTCTCATTGAAACTATAAATTACATCTGGCTATTAGAATTTAACATTGGTTAAAATCGCAAATCTAGGAATTTTATTGGTTATTGCTATAGCAATAACGATTAACGCCCTTTAAATTAAGAGTGATATAATACAAACAATTGATACAGAAGCAAAAATCAAGCCAAGCAGTTTCTGGAAAAAAGAAGATAAAGAAAACGGACAACAGGAAACTGAGGGGAAACACAATCTCCAGATCGAGGAGGAAAGAGCAGTAGAAAATTGGAGAGGAGAAGGAGTGACGAAACCTAAAAGACCACGAAGGTCGTACCTCGAAAATCAGGAGGAGTGGAAATTTATCGATTTATCTGAAAATAATCCAGTTATTCCAATTGCCATCTTAAGAAATGGGAATTTTACCACTCTAAAACCTATATTAGTTAACAAACAAAAGTTTGTGTTTCTTAACACCTGTTCCTTAGACAGTCTGGTCCAAATCTTAGGTAGTTCATTTTGTGATTCCAAAAAGTTTAAAGAATCTATTAATACTATGTCTAGTCAAAACGACTTGTTCGAGTTATGCATAAAATTAGTTACGGGTCGCATAACTCGAAAAGCTTATACTTTAAGAGGAACGGTAGTAAGTAAAATTTTTGAAGAAAAATTGAATCCATTTAACGTCGTTAGTATATCAGCAGTTTGTACCTTTAACGAACTGCTGCACAAGCTAATGGAAAAAAAATATTTAGATTGGACTAAAACTGAAAACAGCAAATGTGTAACTTGTTCTAATGTTGGAATTTATAATTACTGCTCGTTAAGCGTATCTTCCGATGATTTAGTAAATGGCTTAAACAGCATTTTGTCTCAAAGAACAGATTTTTGTGTTGCTTGTAACCAAAAAAGTTTAATCACTGATATCGTTGTGAATGCTAAATATATTTTTATGGAATGGCTGTCTCCTACAGGAGAAGACAGGTACCTGAAATTGTGTGACATACCACAGCGTTTAAGTGTACAGTCCAATCAAAGTGAATATACATTGGCTGGAGCAGTTGAAATATTGGCACCCGACAGTAATCTAAAAACAGTTGGTCACTTTGTAGCTTACTCCAAAAGATTAAATGGCAAGTGGGAGATTTACAACGATTTAAAAGAAAAAGTTGATACCAAATGTTCTCCCGATAAGAATATAAAGTGTGCAATGTTAATTTATGTTATCAACTAAATGTTTATTATTTATTATATTATTATTGAAGTTCTGTTTTTGTTGTTTTAAGAAGTTTTTATGTTAATTATATTTGTCCTTTTTTAATAAATAGTTTTAATAATGGACTCGTCCCACATTTTGTTTTTATTTTAATTTATAAAAGGATTTTTCAATTGGAGAAAATATATCGTTCTCTTTGACGCAATAAGTGATTAATTTTGCAATTTTCCAGCAATTCGGTACGGTCATAATTAGTATTATTGGTTGCATCCAAATTTTTTTTATAATTAACATCATATACCTATAGTCCGGGACATTTCTATATGAGATACGTCATAGGCATGTCATAGGGCATACGTTGACGCGAGACTATATAGAGCACAAAAACTAGATAAGAGCTCAAATTTAGGGAACTTGATTGTTTGATGTGTTTGACAGATGACAAATGTAAACAATAATAAAAATTTAAATATTTCTTTATTGTAGTAAAGTACAGCAAAATGTACCAACTAGAACACTTAAAAACAAATGGAGAAACTTTCAAATGCTTTGAAGTACCGTTGCTGGATTACTGTTGAGGTTATGTTTGACCTTGGTATGACTGTCAGGTTTAAAGTTGAAATTTGCATTAAAAAGGCCATAAAAGCCTCGAAGTGCCTTTTAGGGTAGTCATCGTCATGTTCCAATTGCATGCCCCCTCTCTGCCACATCAGTAAAATTTGCCACAAAAGTTTTAAAAACGACTTTAAACAACAAAAAAGGCCCTATTTTCATTAACAATGAGACATATCTCGCTGCATGCGGCACGATATAGGCCTCATAGGTCAATCTCATTGTGAGTGGTTTTCGCTGAGATCACTTTGAGAGGGTTTCACTCAGACTGACGTTGGCGGAAGGCTGAAACATGCCTCGCGACAAGTCTTTGCACCAACATTCGAAAACGCTGTCAATGGCTTAAAATGATGAAACTGTGTCAGTTTTTTTGTGTCTTTGAGGATTAGTTTTTGAGTCCTGTCGCGCCGCATGTAGCGAAGCAGATCTCATTGTGAATGGGTTCTTTAAGAAACAGTTTCAATGTACACCACAAGACATACACTGAGACGGCCTCATGCCTCATATCATGGCTTGTAATTGACAGCGTTTTATAGAATGATTTGGAATCATAATGCAGAGATTGTTGCGAGACAGGCAGGCAGGTCTCAAGCCTACTGCAGAAGTCGCTCTCAGTGAGTCCATGTCTTAGAGATGCAAGACCAATTTAGACCATTTACAGTGAGATTGGTGTCCGAGACCTACGTCATGCAGGAAGCCAAACTTCATCGTGAATGGACCCTTTTCAATGGGGGTGTGCTTTTTGAATAAATTTGAAATGGCCTTTTTGAAAAAAGCAGTTGTCTCTCTTTTATTCATCTATTCAACACGTTTGTATTCGATGCACTTACACCAATTTCATTACCAGTGTCTTGATTATCAGGCAAGGGCGAAGTGGAATTGGGGGCAACCCAGAAATAAAAACACTTTAATTTCCTTTATTAGTAGGCTATATTTTTTATACAAGAGACTACTCTCAGATAGAGACGTACAAAAATGTAAACAAGAGTAAAAGTTGGTTTTTCGCAATATTTCACACTATTCTTCCACACGTCCACAGTAAAATCAGAAAGCGCTTCTTGTTATAAAGCCCTTATTATGTTTTTCGACGATGGCTGAGACTTTGTGACGTATTTGTTAAACGTAAGTTTTCAAATACCCCATGCCAGTGCAAAGGAGTTATATTAACAATTTTACGGGATTATTTTTAACTTTACACCCACTCTGCTTGAAACAAGAGTGGCTGCCAGGAACAAAGTGGACCCAAAAGGCTTCAGCTGCAAATTATAAACACTATCTGTGATTTTTTAAATAAATTTTTTAATAATTAATAAAAAACATGACAATATTAAGCTTTTCGATTTCGTTTGGTTTGAATTTTATATGAAAATAGAAAAGTTAACCCTCTACACCAGAAAAGACAAAAAACATAAAGAAAGTATCTGTAAATGTCGTGAACTTACTTTGAAGTAAACAGGGCTCTCCATCTATAACTCATAATTACTTGAACCGCAATTCCCATCATCAAAATGTGCAAAACTGCGATAAGTGAGGTTATGCAGTGATGCACTTTCTTTTCCAGTTTTTCACACAAAATATATCACAAATTGCACAAATCGTACAACCAGCGATAGTCAGTACTGTCAGTACTTCACAGCAGCTTTCTCCATCACAATCACTGACTGCAATTCTGTATTGTGCCATTCCCGTCTCATCATATAATCTGAGTAGTTGTTATATGACAAGTAATGTTTCTACCTTCAAAAATACTTGCGTAAATATGTTATTATCCCGTTAGTACACACTTTTAAAGCAGCCACTGGTTATATAGATTAAAATTATAACATTTCCTTTGTTATTGTGTTATTGTTTACATCAGTCAGCTGTTTACTGTCATTTTCTAATGCTACCAATTTAAAAAATGTCCCTGTTATTAAAGCTCAAGGACCATAGAATGAGAGAGAGAACATTTTTTGTTCACACAGACGCTGAATACACGTATAAATGTCAGAAAATTCAAATTTTTTATGTCCAAATAGAAATGTCCCGGACTGTACATACGATGCCTGGTCTTGAGATTGCTTTCAGTGCATTATTTAAATATTATAGGTACAGCATCTTGCAGCACTTGTCAAGTACTTTCAGAAAAAAAGTACTACGGTAATACTGTTTAGTTGGCCCCGCCCACTATATATGTGACCCCCATTTTTGGGGTTATTTTTGCAGCATTTTCTAAATATTATACAGCATCTTTCAGCACTTGTCCAGCACTTTCTAGAAATGCAGTTAGATTTTACAGTTTAACATTTTGTGGGGCTACCGTTTAGTTGACCCCACATTTACGACCTTCATTTTTGGGGTTATTTTCACAGCATTTTCTAAATATTACACAGCATCTTTCAGCACTTGTCGAGCACTTTCTAGAAATGCAGTTGGATTTTAAAATTTCACATTTTGTGGGGCTATCGTTAAGTTGGCCCCCCAATATATACTTGATTTTTCTTATTTATTTACGTAGCATTTTTTATTTAATTTACAGCATTCGCCAGCACTTGCAGAGCACTTTAATTAAATGTATTCGTAATTATGAAAATTTTAATTTGTGGGGCCAACTTTACGGACCTCTGCTGTGGCTGGGGCATATATGGAAAAGTTTCCAAATCGGATTGTAGCATATTTTGTGACAACAAATATGGTAATGTCGCTTTTAATAAAATTTAATGTTAAGATTTTAAATTTTAGTTTTTTATGAATAGCTCGATAACGAAGTCCAATAGAACAATTTTTCACTCTTAACTTTCGATTTGTTTTAGTTTCCTGAAACAAATCCTAAATGCACAGGCGTCAATTATTTTGAGACAGCCTGTATATTCTTCAGATCAGAAAAAAATAAGCTTTTCGAAAAAGGCGTAGCCAACTATAACTACTATAAGTCCTATTTAAAAAATACAACCTTATGTTATTGCAAAGAATAAAACCATTTATACAGTTTGATTTAAATTTAATTTTATTAAATTTGATTTAATTTAAATTTGAATTTAAAAAATTTCAGCTATGAATAAACCTACTATTATTACTTTATTAATAATTAGGACTGGAAACTTACTAATTCATTGCTATGGAAGTGTGACATTTTCCTTATTTGTGGAATTTGAAACTGTACTGACTCCAGAAACAAGCGAAATAAATTAATGATAAGAAAGATATTACACCTCGCATAAGAGGCACGATTGTGATAACGATAAGATATTAAAAATTTGAAGAAAAACTAAAACAGATTATTTCTAAACACTTTCCCCACAAATTAAGATAAAATATTAATTTATCATTGAGGGAAAAGTAAAAGAAACATAAAGAAAAATAGGACATTAACAAAATAACATACCTAAAAATACAAGAAAAACACGAATGTGTTTGATTAGGATTGCTGATAGTAAGAAGAGAAAAAGTAAAGGGATAAAAGGGAATCAAGTGAGGTACTTTATGCAAAATTCTGCAAATTCTTCTAGCGTCTGTCGGTGTGTTAATTATAACAACAAACAGATGTAAAAAATAAAAGGGATAGCTAACTTTCTAAGACGCAAATAAAATGTAATAATAATTTGGTTAAACAAATCAAATTAAACTAAAAAGCGTATAAACATGTTTTTGAGATTAATTTTTTTTTTGAAATGAAATAGGAAAATGCTCTATGAACAAATTGAGACGTACTTGAGATTTTTTTAAAACACTCCTGAAAATAATAATAAGAATAAATCGAAATGGTGTCAGTTTGTTTGTTTCACCTGATTTAGCTCGTTTATAAGCGAAATTTATCCACCGTTCTGTGAACACACATTTAAAAATAGACATAAAAAAACTGTGTTAAAGACTGCACTGTAAAAATGAAACACTCTGTATAGGGCAAAATAATTTTGGAACGTGCACTTGCCATTTTGATTTATTTCGATATCTTTGACAGTGCAGGAGCAATCAAGCACGCCCATATTAATGACTCACCCTGTATATATTATCGGTTCACATTCATAAAAACCACTTCCTAGTGTAAATTCTTTATATTTGGCTTGTGTAAGTCGGTCTTTAAATGAGCGCCAATGTTTCTATAGTCGATTTTTTTTATAATCATCTGTCTAAGAGCCGTCAGGTTGGCATTATCATCAGTGTGAGGAAATTTTATGGGATGGCCATGAGGCCACAACCGATCAGTTGACTCGTCGTAGCGCTCTCGCGATGTTCATATTTATCGATGAAATGGTCCGTTATAGCGCGTGCATTGGCGTAGTTTACTTGGGGTTTATACAATTAATGTTACCGGTCGCTTACAAAAATCTAATTAAAACATAAATATTATTGTTTTATTATAATTACGGAGTACCCAAGAAAAATTGTGGCAATAAAATAGTCGCTAATCTATTAAGACTGCGGTATATTTGTTGAGATTATTTTCTGAACCAATTTTAAAATAGTCGCTAATATCAGCTTCTGATTGGCTAGTTCAAACCCTGACAAATAACTTCATCATTTCCTCAATCTTACATGGACACCAATAAAGATGTTTAATACAGGGGAGCGTAAGTCACTATTACATTTTGAAAATGTTGCGATTTAATTTAGTGGAAATTAAAATTAAAAACTAAATAAAAATATTTTAATCATTTTCTCTGATAAATACGCTTGAATAACTGTGATTCTTTTTAAATTCTCGAAAACTGATTCCGTTTTGCGGTTAAAATATCTTTGAATTTCGAAAAAGATCTTTCTACATCACAGCTGGTTACAGGAGTAAATAAAAAGTTTGGTGCTAATGCAAAATATGTCGAAGGTGGTACATTATTCGCTATTTGTTTTAAAACTAGAAAATCGGGATTTCTAGTAACTGCGTCAATTTTTGCATTTAATTTATTTTGTAATGACCATTCTACAGAATTTAACTCTATCAACATAGACTCAAATTTCTCAACTGTAATGGGTAATTTAAAATTTTACGTTTCTAGAAATTTGATCGTAGTTGGAATATTTGAAAAATTGTTTTCAATAAAATTAAGTTGAGAAACTAAATTTGTGGTTAAAACTAAAGTTTTACATTATTTAATGCTTTGTGCATCGTCGTTTAAAGCAATAAACAAATGATTTTAATTGATTAAAATTTTTAGACATTTGATTCTAACCAAGTACCCCAGCATGTAACTACAATTGTTGATTCGTCAGAAACGTTACGATTTGTATATTTTTTTAAAAAGGACTTTAAAGAAGGATTATTTAGTTACCTACAAAATGGTGTGGTTGAAAACATTTCAAGGGCTAAAAATGGTAAATAATTAAAAAAATATTAATGTCACACCAAAGAATACTTTGAAATGAATTACAATTTCGTAATTTAGTTCTACTGGGTCACATTTATGCTTTTTAAATAAGTACATGACATAAAAATGTTCTTTTGACTTTTTAGATATTATTAAAATTAACAGAGAGTTAGAGCGGTTAAAAGTAAAGGTATAATATTAATAGATAAGTGACATTAATTATTTTTTAATTATTTACGAATTACGATTTTTAGCTCTAGAAATGTTATCAAAGGCGATGAACACGCTTTAGAGGGAAATACGGTTCGGTTTTACCTCAGGCGCATTTTGCAGTAATTTTAAATTGCAATAACTTGGTGAGTCTTACAGATAACGAAATGATTCTTGCACCAAAAATTTATTTCAAGTATTAGCTTTATTTCGTCTCGATTATGTGGAAGTCTATTTTTTAAATTAAAAAACTTTCTCGCATCTCGAAAATTTCACTACACAATTATGGAACGTTACAAGAAAATATAATTTTTTTGGTTTCCCTTTATCAAAACTCAACCTTGTTAAACTACGTATAAATCTGCATTTATTGAAAATTTGTTTGCAAAAAAAACGGAGCTTCTAGCTTTATCCAGAAGGAAGATATGAGTATGTAAACGCAAAATGTGTCCAATTTTAGGTGTTTGCAAATTTTTAGCTAAAACGTCATTTCAGCCCCTTCGCGAGGGTTGAAACAAAAAATTCTTTGTCTAAACATTTTTTAATACTCTTTACTAACTTTTATCAACAATGCAAGCTGTTCCACAACATTTCGATTTAAAGGTTTATCTGACTGCAAGCGCGCGCCCATGCACTAACCTTCGCCCATAAAATTTCCTCACACTGATTATCATAGATAGTAATTTTTTTGAATAAAGGTTGGTGTAATTTTTTACACCAAATTTTTCAAGTTGTCTCCAGTTTAAAACACGTACAACAACACATCCAGTTATTTTAGACCACCTTTAGACTAACGAATTAACGATTAACACTAACGTCCAATTTTCAAAAATGTCAAAGCCAGTTTAAAAAGTTGTTGGACATGAACTTTTAGGGTGATACAGTCTGGTCGTTAGCAGAATATTGACACTGACAGTTGATTATTTAAAAAATGAACTATTCGGAAATAAAATTAACTAGACGCCCTCTGGTGATGTCTTTTGAATTATGTCGAAAACAGTAAAGAAATTTTCGTAATGCCACATTTAACTGACATTTAATGAATTGTTCAACAATTTTGCGTGTATAGTGTTAATTACTTACAATAGAAAGAATTACTTTAAAAGTACGTGGTGGTAAATACTAGCGTTGACTTTGGTTCTGTAGTTTTTCGTGGTATAAAGTGTTTATTATTGGAACTTGAAAGTGGATAAAAAGTGAAAAATATTTAAATTTTGATTACAAAGTGTTATCAAACAGTTGTCTAATTAAAGATTATAAGTAATGGATCACAGCGAACACAAAGTTTGGCTCAAGAAACCAATAAATTAGTGAAGTGTTATAAATTGTAGGTTAGAATTTTCCACTGAAAAAATCATGAAATGCTGCGGTAAATCTACAAAACTACAATAAAGATTAACAACTGCTGATACATTTAAACGTAAATTATGCCAAAAGGTAGGCTTTTCAATGTCTTTGTAATAATTTTCCAATAAAGAAAGTGAACCAAACAGTCCTTCGTTATTCGTGTTTTCCTCGTCATCTCTCATTTGTCAACATAAGTTTCTTGCATCAAAGATGCAATAATCATTCCGCATAGGCAATGTAATAATTGTGAAGCCCCAAAATTCGTACAACGCTCAAAATATCCGAATAAACATTGTCCCGCTATTTATGGTTACTGTTTTCGACCTAGCTCAGTGGCGCCCCCAACGGTAATTTTACTTCCGAATAGTAATTTATAGTGATAAATTTGTCAGAATTGACAGTGTCTACAAAAGTAGGTTAGAAGCTCTGAAAGTTTTTAAAATCTGCTAATTATTCACTTAAATTAAATTTGTGAGGTTCTGAGAGTGGTCCAAAATCAGGGTATCAGGACTAATATTTTGTGATGACCCAAAGGGCTCCCACTTTATATTTTTGCAAACGCAGCAAATACGGTTGAAGATACAAAAAAGTGTAAGGAACGACGTTGTAGAAAATTAAATTTTCTACAAAAAAGCCTTCGCCACCATATGTCTATCTTCAACGGTTTAGGTATAAATTCATTTTCTAATTCTTGACCACCGGCAAAATGAAATAAATCCATCGTTTGAGCGTCTTTGAATGACTTTGGGGCCTAAATGGTTAAAGATAGGAATAAAGTGTCGCAGACTTTTTTTTAATGAAATTTAATTTCCTACAACTTTCCTCTGAACATTTTTTTTGTATCTGTAACTGCATTCGCAGCGTTTTGTATAATATGGGGCAGAGTGCAGGTTGGTAAAACTTTGATTTTTTTAAATATAGTTTAAGATATAATTTTTGCACTATTTTTATTGAAAATTTGATACTCTGTCTGCCTGTATTTTTGATGTTTTGGAAGTTGCCATTTTTGACTTTTAACATTTAATCTTACAAAAAAAGCCAGAAAAAATCGCAAATGAATATGAGACCCTTAAAACAATATACTTGTTTTATTGTTTAAATCACTTTAAACAGTTTTAGTGACACTTTTATTACCTTCATAATTAAATAACACACTTTTGTCTATTACCTCTTTCAAAACTATAAAAACGCTCAAAATTTCTCTCAAAATTAGCTGCTATTCGGAAATAAAATTAACTAGACGCCCTCTGGTGATGACTTTTGAACTATGTCGAAAACAGTAAAGAAATTTTCGTAATGACACATTTAACTGACATTTAATGAATTGTTCAACAATTTTGCGTGTATAGTGTTAATTACTTACAATAGAAAGAATTACTTTAAAAGTACGTGGTGGTAAATACTAGCGTTGACTTTGGTTCTGTAGTTTTTCGTGGTATAAAGTGTTTATTGTTGGAACTTGAAAGTGGATAAAAAGTAAAAAATATTTAAATTTTGATTACAAAGTGTTATCAAACAGTTGTCTAATTAAAGATTATAAGTAATGGATCACAGCGAACAAAAGTTTGGCTCAAGAAACCAATAAATTAGTGAAGTGTTATGAATTTTAGGTTAGAATTTTCCACTGAAAAAATCATGAAATGCTGCGGTAAATCTACAAAACTACAATAAAGATTAACAACTGCTGATACATTTAAACGTAAATTATGCCAAAAGGTTGGCTTTTCAATGTCTTTGTAATAATTTTCCAATAAAGAAAGTGAACCAAACAGTCCTTCGTTATTCGTGTTTTCCTCGTCATCTCTCATTTGTCAACATAAGTTTCTTGCATCAAAGATACAATAATCATTCCGCATAGGCAATGTAATAATTGTGAAGCCTCAACATTCGCACAACGCTCAAAATATCCGAATAAACATTTTCCCGCCATTTATGGTTACTGTTTTCGACCTAGCTCAGTGGCGCCCCCAACGGTAATTTTACTTCCGAATAAATTACACATGTACATCAAAAAAATAAGAGCTAATATAATTGATAGTTTCAATGAGAGATCTAATCATTAATAACTATTTTACATTTTATTTTGAAAAAAAATTGGTAAAATGCAACGTTGGCGTTTACATGGTTTTGAAACAACTAATATGCACACGAAAAAAAAGGTAAAGAAATAAAAATTAAGATCTGATAAACTAGTTATATTTTCCCTGCTTTTGAAACTGCAGCAAGATTATAACATTCATTGCCGTTGACCCAAACAGCGAATACAAAGTGCCGTAATCAATATTTAAAAATCCACCAACTTTAAACGCGACTTGTCTTTGGCCCATTTGTTCAGCAAAAAGCAACAATTCTTTTCGTAACAATTGTTCGTTTGTAGTTTTCGGGAAAATGCCAAGATTGGATAGCAACTTGTAGCAAATATTTGGCGTGCGTTGAATTAAGTTGCTTGCTGACATGCAAGCTTTCGTTATCATTATTCCAAAGATCTGAATTTTTTTTAATAAATTTCAAAAATGTTACAACTACCAGTTTAGTTACCATGTATAGAAGTGACTCAAGGATGTATAAAATCAAAACGTAGACAACGCTAACGTTATTTTCGGGTGTTGCACTTCCACTTCCAAAAATTAACAACAAAAAGATTGTGTAAGTTGTGTAAATAACACCAACGAAGAGAATTCCCAAAATTTGCAATCCGAAACATTCATTGAACTCATCGATTAAATTGCAGATTTTGTTGTGCAAGTTTTGATGTTCCTTCACAATATCTCCACTTAAATGACTTGAATGAATCAGAGAAGTGTTCAAGTTTGATATTTTGTTTCTTATCAAAACAGTATAACTACAAATGTACAAAACTTCAATAGCTTGGACATATTCATTGACAAAATTTGGAACATCAAATATGTAAGTGTGCCAACCGAAAGTTATACCATTAGCAAATAAATCAAACGAATACAAAAAGGCCAAAACTAAATGAACTGCAACAAGTTCCAAAGTTGAAATTCTTGCCTGTTTTTCGGCAAGTCTCGTATTTTCTTTAATCTCCGATAGTTTAATTAAAAGTGTTCTGATTCGTTTCTCTTTGACAAAAACTGCATTCACAATCAGTAAAATGCTAGTTGATGTTAGGGTTACAATAGTGATGATATCAAACAAAAAGACACTGAAATTGCTGTAGCTTCGGAATTGGTTCCATTTGTTAAAAATGGACCAAATACATAAACACCCAATGGTAATTATCACACCAATGGTATAGCAAATGTACCAACTTGGCACCTCATTGTTTGTGCTTGTGATTTTTGGAACACAAATGGCACAAAATTGCCCAAAACGAAATAATTGATTCGATGCTCTCTTCACTCCAGTTTTACCAACTTCGATCATTCTGACTTGAACTGAACGTTTCTACTAAAATAAAAACTCAAACGTTGTTTATTGACATGGAAATTTGTTTACTCATACGATGAAATGGATTAATTTTCTATTAGATATTTAATAAAAGTAGTAGTAATTTTATTTGTTTGTACAGTTTTTTTTTAAATTAATAATTAGATTTTTGGGCTTAAGGGTGGAAGAAACCATTTTTATTTTTACATTTGAGTGCAGTGTTGCCAGTTATAAAAAATCTTCATACATCTAGTTTTTGGAAGCAAATAATTTGCCGTCAGTAAACAACTCAAAAGTAAAAAAACAATTATTGAAAACAAAAAGGAAGAATAATAAAATAAGATAGGAATGAATTTAAATAAATTGCCACGACAGAAGAGAAATAATAAAGACACTTTCCCCACAAATTAAGATAAAATATTAATTTATAAAAGTAAAAGAAACAAATAAAAATAACCTAAAATTACAAGAAAAACACACATGTATACAGGGTGCTTAGAAACTGGCGCACCAACTCAGTGTACGTTGTTGGGAAACAAGTGCAGATTACAGGAAAAATCTTAAAAAAATTCTTAAAATCATATTTTAAAAAATCTGGAGCTACAAACTTATTGTGTTAACTTCTTCAGTTTTCATAATTTTTTAATGTTTTCATGTTTCACATTAAGTTATCGTTCCCTAACATAACGACGATAATTATTTATAAATTTATTGTCAGACTTTGTTTTTTTTTAATTTAAAAAAATTAAAATTTATCAAAAAAATCGCAATGTGTAAATGTGCCAACACTGGGAATTATTTCCTAGGAAACTGTTTCAAAAATAATCTATTTTTATTGTGGCTCAAATTCTATAGCGATCATGACTGTTAGACAACGTTGCCACATATCATTTACCTAAAATTAGTTATTTATCAATAACTTTAATACAAAAATTTTTTTTACTATTTTTACCTTTATGTGTAAGCAATTCTCTACCACATACCAATGAGTTGGTGCGCCAGTTATTGAGCACCCGGTATGGAAAAAATAGTAACTCTATCAAGTATTAACATTAAAAAAAATATTACCAAAAAAAAGAAGTTTTGAAAAACCGGTCTTTTATTAAGCATAATAAATAATCATGTAGAAAAAAAGTTTCATTGATTTAAAAGTACAATAAAAGTCAATAGGTAAGATTTTTTTATTTTTCCAACTTTTGTGAGATTTTTGTTAACTTTCGGTACGCGGAACATTTATCGAGCAATAACTTCAAAACTGTAAGAGATAACCCAATGAAGTTTACTATCGTTGGAAAGTTCTTTTAATTCTCTATCTTTTTCAAAAAAAGACTACTGTCCTCCGACTGCTAGTTTTCGAGAAAATTGCAGATAAAAAAACAATATGTGAAATTTAAAAAAATTCGTAACTAAGAAACTATTGGTAATTTAGCAATTTTCTCGACGCCAGTCGATTTCCCGAGTCATTTCACATAATTTGAAATCAACACATTTCCATCTTCTCAAATAGTTTTGCCGTAATTGAGAAAATAAAGAAATTGTTTACATGAAAAAAAAATCATAATTCAAAAACTAAAAGTTGTAGAGCAAAACGGTTTGTCCCAGTGAATTCAGCGGCTCGTTTTCCGTATTATCCCAGCTTTGTACAAGATGTAAAATATTTATTTTTTTTTCCAAAATTTCCTGAGTAACATCTTCAAAAATGTGAAAAAAATATTTTTTAAACTCGTTCAAGCATAGTTTTATATACCTTTACATCCCTCTAAAGTTGTTAAAAGTTCAAAAAAAGTCAACACATGTTTGATTTTTTCAATTTTTGTCGCGATTTTGGTCACTTAAACATAATAAATAATCATGTAGAAAAAAAGTTTCATTGATTTAAAATATCGCACAACATTAATATGAAAATTGAATTGTGTTTTTTATCAACAATAATTTCATTGTTAATAAATTTTGAAGGGAAAGTACAGAGTCGCTAAAAATTATGGATACAGTTAAATATTTTCAGAACAATTTAACAGGAATCTTGGTATTTGGTAAATAGTTAAAAGTGTTTAAATCTGAGAGCCTTTTCAAATTTCTATCGTCATTTATTTTAAAAATACAAGGCTAACATGATTTTTTTAAATGACACAATGAGTCAAATTTAATCATTTTTTTCTGAATTCGGTGTTGTTTCATAATACCCACCTTAACTTTTATTAAAAGGAAAAAGTTCAAAAATTTTCTGGAATAGTAAAACTAAGTTAGCTTTGAAAATACTGTTATTAGTAATATATGTCACTCGTATATTAGCCAAAAATTAAACTTGGGTGCAATAATTAGTTTAATAATGGTACATTTAAGTAAAACTGACCGAAAAAAAATCTCCTGTTGATCATCTTTCATAGCATAAAAATCAAGTATTTCGTGTTTAATTTTTTTTTAATTAAAACGTGTTCTTTTTCAGTTGAAAGTGTTATTTTCACAACTTTTTTAACTTTTACTTATTTTTTGGTCAATGTTTAAACAGCAAAGAGCTAACGATAGATAAAGACAACATTTTCAAGGCTACCAAAATTTTACATTTTTCAAAATTTTTAAGTTTCGATTAAATTAAGGTATGCATGTGTTATACCATAGAACTTAGAAAGAAATGCTCTTTTCAAAAATATTAAATTTGACACTAGTTGCTGTTTAAAAAATAATCAAATGAGCCTTGTATCCGAAGAATAAATGAAGATCGACTTAAAGTCCATAAACTAAAAATGTTTTTATTATGCACAGGGTGTTGTATACAGGGTGGTGAAGCAAAGCTATATTTTTTTTAAATGGAACACCCAATATATTTTTGCATAATTAGATTCTACGCAAAAAAATAATGTAACTTTATATAAACTATTATGGGTCTATCTTTTTTTGTTTTGGAATTATTCAACTTTTCGTTATAAATAAAAAACACCTATTTTTGAAAAATTACTGCAAATTTGCCTATGAATATTTTCCGAAAAATTTGCAACAGAAAAACTTAGAATACCTTGTAGTTTTAGTTAATAGTCGACTTTTAGTTAAAACACGCAGATAATATACAGGGTGTGCCAAAACGCAAAAAGTTGAATAACTCATTTTTTTAAATGATGCCAAATTCTAACCTAAAATTTACAAATTTCACTAATTTTAGTTAATGGTCTAAATGTTTTATTAATTAATGTTTTGAAAATGCAAAGTTTGCAAAAGCCACATTCCTTGATTTAGGTAAGACATTTGATTGTGTTTCTCATACCAAATTAGTTCGCAAGATGTTCTACTATAATATTCTTCCAAATAATTGCAAATTATTATCTTCGTATTTAAGTGATCGACAACAAAGTGTCAACTTTAAAAATACTGTGTCTGAGAGTCTTCCTGTTGAGTGTGGTGTCCCTCAAGGATCTGTCTTGGGTCCTTTACTTTTCTTAATATACGTTAATGACTTTCCATATTGTTTAAAGAACACCAAAGTGACATTATTTGCGGATGATACGTCACTACTCAACAGTGGTGAGACCTTGGACACAGCTACAGCAAACAGTGATCAAGCGAAATTGTTGGCCAGCAAATGGTTTTCTTCGAATCAACTGGGCTTGAATACAACAAAAACAGTTGATATGTTGTTTACATTAAAAAACTGCAGTAACATTGATGAAAGTTTCAAAAGGTCTAGTACTAATATTTTAGGTATCACTATAGATGACAAGTTACTATGGGACCATCAAGGTAACACGCTTGCAACGAAACTAAGCAAATTTAAAATTTTTATTTAGACAGTTAGTGAACAATATATCTCTATCCGCTGTTAGAGTTGCATACTTTGCCCTTGTTCAGTCAGTTCTTTTATATAGTAGTAAAAAGATTTTTTATTGTGAATTGTGTCTATGACTTTGATGAATATTTTCGCTGTAATTTTAGTGACTTGTAAGTTTGTTTTTTTTTAGTTTGTACGTTTCTTATTTTATTGACTTGTATTATGACACTGTTTTTAGGTACCAATAAAACTATTTCTATTTCTATTTCTATTTCTACCTTTGTAATGTTTCTAGTTTTTTCTAGTTTATTTAATTTAATTTTATTTTCTGTAATTGGATGATCCGTCTGTTGAAAATAAATAAATTATTATTATTATTATTACTAAAAAATCTGAATAGAATTGATAGGAAAAAAGAAAAACAATAAAAACAAAACACAAAATTATATTTTGATTTGATTTATTATTTTGTAAATACCAGCTTATCAGTAACACTGTTACCTAAGTAACACAAGTTGGTGCCAGCCGGCTCTGGGTGTTGGGCGTGGGTGATCACAAAGAACTATAAACCGAAGTTATTGGGCGCCACTAGTTGTATAACCCCAACTAGAGGGGGAAAAAAAGAAAGGAAAGAAAAAGGGGTTTCCCCGAAATTAAATTTTAATGGATTAAAATATTATATAACAAAGATTTAGAAAATGTAGGAAATTAAAAATTATTAAAGAAATAAAAAAATACTATTCTATCTACGCTGGACAAGTAGACAGGAGAAAAGTGATTCTCTTATACCGATCACGTGCTCGGAATATTGTTCTTTGTCGGCCGCAAACTCATAGATCTATGTTTTGTGACTGATATCGATAAGCGCAAAATTAATAACCGAATCTACCAACCGATATGTCCAGAGACGATTTACAACGAAATTATATATATTAAATTACAAAATGAGATCAGCAATATTACCTTTGATCGTGAGGCGATCAAACAAAAAAAATTGGAAGAAAGAGAACACACGAGACAGCAAAAAGGCTCGAGGTTAGGGGGGTTCCGGCGCATCCGTAATTAACACAGGCTTGCCTGACCGTCTTTTCGATGAGGGGCTCCCTCAGAGGTAGCTGTTGACCTCGCAGATGGCGGGTTTGGTGATAACGGCGAAGGACCACGTCCGGAACGAGAGATGATGGGATGTTAGGTCCCCTCGAAGGCTTTACTCCCCCCAATTTGAAGCCTTTAAATCGAAATACACACTGAACCAAGAAAACAAAGAAAAGGGCTCATCAGAATCAATTCGGTACCTTTGATGTTGGGCGGCTTCCTCGTGTTAGCAAAAGAATTTTGTCCTGCGAATCCGACTATTCGGCTACGGCGATGGTGCGAGCATTTACCACGAAAATCTTAGTGAAGCTGCACTCACAACGAATCACTCCATACGATACTTAAATTTTCACACTCGATGACCGCAAATCTCCACAATAATGTGAGATGATCTAAAATCTGATCACTCGAGATGACTCCCACAACGGAGCTAGGACAAAAGTGCTAGAACGATTTCCGTTCGGAGTTTTAAAGAACGAGACTCAGAAAAAAAGTGAAACGGAAACGAAAATTTAAAATTTACGCGCTAAACAGAAGATAAGAGGAAAACTAGGGAGTTTAGAAAGGTAACTAAGATTGACAATTACAGGTTAGATTCAAATTCAAAACAGATAAGAAAATGTAAACAATGACATGGGCAATTAAACTAAGGCCCCCATAGCCCACATGGGAACCCCTAGGGCAGGCAAAAGGAAATAAGGAGGCTATCCGGCCCTAACGGATAGCATTTCCGACGATTTTCCCAACTAAGTTATCAAGGTACCAACCTACGGTTTTAACCAGAAACATTTTCAGGACAGTGGGCACTAAAAGGCTGCGACATTCAAGTTTGCCCACAACTGAATGCGGGACGCACCGAGCCACATATAAGGAAGAAAAAAACATTTCTTTGTAAGGTTGACAAAAAAGCGGACATCACAGAAGGAACAGGAACATTGACGCTCCGACGTCAGCCGTTCACTCTGACGCCGTTAAGGGCATTAAAATTACACCCTGACCCGCCCTTCTAAGTCAGGGTGGATTTTCCAAACGTAACAACACAAATAAGCAAATTTATTTAAATTGTAAGACAATAACAAGATAGGCAGCAATTGACCCAAAAATCATATACAACATTGTGTGATCAACATCAAAAAGTCCAGCTGCTGAAAATTTGACTCTTCTTTGACTCAAATGTTCGGCAAGAAGCAAAAGTTCACTCTTGTTAATTTCATCGTTTTGTGACTTAGGACGTGAGGGAAAATTCAAAAGAATTTTATAAGACAGTACTGACGTGTTGTTGGCTTCATTTGATACTTGTTGACAACAAATCGATAAAATAATACCAAAAAGCTGAAAATATTAATTTAGTCAAAAAATAGTTAAATAATCAACTAACAATATAAATGATGGAGTTCCAAGTGTCTGCAATAAGTAGAGTAATCGGCCAAACTTCACCAAGAGTTTGAACACGTAGTGCACATTTCATCATCAGATTCAAGCTTTCAATTAGACAAATTATGATAATGAAAGTGACACAAGCAATTTGTATTCCGTACGAATCGCTCACCAAATCAACAATATCACACAACTTGTCGTAAGTTTGAAGAAAAAACTTCATTTTTATTGTTGCCACTTTTGTTGTGGCCAATTGTTCGTTAACAACACTAAAATATTGTTTGATACAAGTGGAGAAAAGTTGCACCTGAGACACGGTTATCGAAACCAGAAAAACATTCAAATGCATAACAACCGAAAGACTGTACAGAAAAAATCCATGTGTCCTTATCTGCGAAACGCAATCAAACGCAACATACGAAAAAAGAAAAGTCTCCAATAATCCAAACACAATTAAAAGACTTTTCTCATTGATTTCACACGAGACTTGAAACTTTTCGTTTAAAACTCGTTCGATTTCTTGCAAGTTTTTAACCAATGACACGATTTTTCGTCGGCGGAAAATGACGGCGAAAAAAATTGACAAAACGTTGGTTAGAGTGACTGAAGCGATTGTAACACTGTCCAAAATCGAAACGGTGGCTAGTAAATTTTTGTAAAAATAAATCACTTTGAAATACAACGTGTAAACGCTTAATGCAACTAAAGTGAAGGCGATTAAAATTGAGTAGAGGATGTAAATTACTGGTAAACCACCATATGTGAATAAATCAGGCACTGATAAGGCTGTTATTGCAGAAATTGTCTGCAAGATTTTTACAAATTTTTTGCTGGTTAATTCTTTGTAACGTTTCATTTTCGTGGCACAAAAGGATGTGCTTGAAAGGATAATCGATAACTAAACCAAACTTAAAGTGGATTAAATGTTGAAAGTTTTATGACAATCCATTACAATTATTGTAAATTGTGACACAAAAAATGATATTTGTAATTTCTTAAAATACAATATGTTCAAAAATGGTTGTTCATCAAGTCGACTATGGAATTTAAATTAGTCTAAGGATTGTTATCTTTGTCAAATCTTTGAATTAGTTTTTTACTCACTTTTTTGCATTTTTCGGCAAAGTTGTTTCAAGTATAGATTTTGCCTTCCTTTGTGTCTTATATTCCCGTGATTTTTGTTGTTCCGTTCTCTTTAGTTTTTAAATTCAAAGCCTTTTTGCATTATATTGACTGATCTGTCACTTTGACGACATTCACAATTTAAATTAAGCGGCACATTACATTCAAATGTCATTGGTGACGTGATTTGCTTACACCTATCAATAGAAATTTTGATAAGCATTCTAATGATGTGCGGTTTGTAAAGCAAATTTAAAAGATTTCTCAAGATTTAAAAAAAATGTATTTTATTACAAAAAAAATCAGTTAAATTTTTGTTTTACAAGAATTACTTTTCTTGGTAGAATTGAGAATAAATAACACAATGTATAACAATATTAATATTCATTATAATTCCTATAGAAGAACAATTAACAATAACAAAAATGAACATTATTATTAAAAAATACTAAATAACAATAAAATAATAAGTAACAAAAATATTAATATTAAAAAATTTAAAGTAGATGTTCAAATAAACCACCGTTTTCCTCGATACAAAATGACTGTCTTGGCGGGTGGACTGAAATGCTTCAGAAATTCTATTCCTTATATCTTCAGCCATCGTTGGTTTAACGCTATAAACTTTGTTCTTTACATTTCCCCATAAAAAAAGTCCATTGCTGTTAAATCGGGCGAGCGAGGTGGCCAAGCAATAGGCCCTCCTCTTCCTATCCATCTATTTGGAAAAGTTTCATTCAAATACTGCCGAACAATTCTATGATAATGCACCGGAGCACCGTCTTGTTGCCACCATAACTCCCTTCTTGTATTCAGATCTGCATTTTCCAATAGGACAAGGAGATTTTCCTGCAGAAATTGTAGGTACTGGGCACCAGTGAGAACATCATCAAAGAAAAATGGACTTATTACATGTGTGCCAATAATTCCCCCCAAACATTTAGTAGTAGTGCATATTATGTCTGTTCACACTTCCATTACTTTTAAATGTCGCTTCATCGGTAAACAGAATTTTGTTAATAAAATTTCTATTTTCGCTAATCAAATTAAGCATAATTTCAGAAGAATTTATCCTTTTCTGAAAATCTTCCACATGTAGTTCTTGATGTAATTCTAAATGATATGGATGAAATTTATGTTTTAATATAATCCTGTTGATGCTGCTTTGTGAAATGTCTGTTTGCCTAGAAATTTCCCGCGTGCTTAAATTCGGGTTTTCTTCTAACATGAGCAGAACATTTAATTCAGTGTCCTGATCAATCCTCCCTCCAAGTATTTCTTTCGTTTCGTACTTAGTGCTGCCAGAGTTCTTAAATCGGTCCTTTAGCTTTTGAAAAGAAAGAACTTGTGGTGTTCTTGCATCAGGATATTTTTGACGATAGATTCTGCTGGCTAACAAAACATTTCGATCGGCTTCACCAATACAGTAATCCATGTTGATTAATTCTTGCTGAGTAAAATCCATTGTTGCATCAAGCAATTAATAACACTAGCGAGATAAAGAACTGTCTTACTTTGAAAACATTGTGCAGGAGCCTACTTGAAAAATTGATTTTTTGTAATAAAATACATTTTTTTTGAAAATCTCAAGAAATCTTTTAAATTTGGTTTACAAACCGCACTTCATTAGAAACCTTTTCAAAATTGCTATTGATAGGTGTAAGCACATACAGGGTGTTCCATTTGACAAAAATGAGTTATTCAACTTTTTGCGTTTTGGCACACCCTGTACATTATCTGTGCGTTATAACGAAAAGTTGACTATATGCTACAACTACAAGATATTCTAAGGTTTTCTGTTGAAAATTTGTCGGGGGCTTCACAGTGAATTTTTAAATGTGGGTTGTTTTTAGCACAAAAAGTTGAATAATTCAAAAACAAAAAAGACAGGCTTATAATAGTTTATACAAAGTACCATAATTTTTTACGTAGAATCTAATTATGCAAAAATATATGGGGTGTTTCATTAAAAAAAACATAACTTTAGATGATCAACATCCTGTATAAAATAAAAGTATTTTTATTTTGTGGACTTTAAGTTGATCTATCAGATAATAAAAACGGCAACGCAATATTTTCAATAGCAAAAAAGTTATAGACCGATTACACACCCCTGGATCAGCCTGTAATAGTCATCTGAAAATTTGTATTCAACCATAATCTCTTAGGTCCTGGTCAATGAAAATATTTTCAAGATGGTGACACTTCCGGTTATACCGGAATTTCAAATAAAAAGTTATATTTTTTAATGCGTTTTTGGATTACTAAAGTTATTTTAAGGTAGTTTTCATAGGCTTTCCCTATATCCAACTTTAGCCATTTACGAAATATTTAGGGCAAAATCTTTCCTTTGGTATTTCTAAATTTATAAAAAAGAATAAGAAACACCAAATGTTTAAAATTGGGTATTCAGAAGTTTAAGCACCCATAACTAATTTTTTTCAAATAAAATGCCAAGTTTTATTTCATTTAATTGTAGAAAATATCATTATGCATCGATCTACAGGCTGGTCCAGCCCAGCTCCCGTCTTCTGTAGCTCAGTTATTATTAAAGTTGGAGTTTCCATATTTTCTAGATATTATTTATACTCTATGATACTATACTAATATAATATACTAAAAGATACTATGATACCTTTTTAGCATCTTACATGTCCCTAAAAACTTGTTTAAATCGGTTCAGGGGTTACTGTTAAAAAAAAATAAAAACCAAAAAAACTTTTTTACATCTTTGCTTTGAAAAATTATTAAAAAATAGAAACAGTGGTTTTTTGATGACATTATTACCAGGTAGGTCTTGAACAAGGTCTAACAGACTTATTAGTTAAGTTCGATTGATTTGAAATACTACAGGGTGTTTATAATTTATTTCCAAACTTTTAAAACTTTAGAGTTTTTTATTTTACTTATTTTAAATGGCAACCCCTATTTATTTTTATACTCTTTGATGCAGAATTAAAAAACGAACAACTTCTTGTATTACAACACTAACGTAAATCCTAATAGAATCGGAGGTATTTGATAAAAACTTGTTTTGTCAAATATTTTAATGACAATTTTAATGAATACATACTATCGAAGATGATTTCAACACCGTTACTTTTTATGTCAATCGATGCAGAATTAAAAAAGATTTTTTTTTATTATCACAAGTCTGTTGCAAATCCTAACGCATTCGAAATTATTTGCTAAAAACTCATTCTGTCGATGACAAATGACTAATAATTAAAAGTCGAACGAGGTTAAGGTTTTTGAGAAATAACTCTAAAAGTGTGATATGCAATATGGTTGTGATAACAAAACATGTTGCTTTTTAAATTCCGAATCGAATGATATAAAAATAAAGAGGGTTAGAGCCATCTTCGATTTTTATTCATTAAATTTGTTAATAAAATAGCAGGCAAAAACAAGTTTTTTGTAAATAACTCCGAATGTTTTAAAATTTACGTTAGGGTTGTAATAAGAAAAAAATGATCGTTTTTTAATTCTGCTTCAAACGTTATAAAAATACACAGGAGTTGCCACTTGAAATAAGCAAAATAAAAAGCACCACAATTTAAAAAGTTTGGAAATAAATTGTAAACACTGTCCAAAATTGAAACGGTGGCTAGTAAATTTTTGTAAAAATAAATCACTTTGAAATACAACGTGTAAACGCTTAATGCAACTAAAGTGAAGGCGATTAAAATTGAGTAGAGGATGTAAATTACTGGTAAACCACCATATGTGAATAAATCAGGCACTGATAAGGCTGTTATTGCAGAAATTGTCTGCAAGATTTTTACAAATTTTTTGCTGGTTAATTCTTTGTAACGTTTCATTTTCGTGGCACAAAAGGATGTGCTTGAAAGGATAATCGATAACTAAACCAAACTTAAAGTGGATTAAATGTTGAAAGTTTTATGACAATCCATTACAATTATTGTAAATTGTGACACAAAAAATGATATTTGTAATTTCTTAAAATACAATGTGTTCAAAAATGGTTGTTCATCAAGTCGACTATGGAATTTAAATTAGTCTAAGGATTGTTATCTTTGTCAAATCTTTGAATTAGTTTTTTTACTCACTTTTTTGCATTTTTCGGCAAAGTTGTTTCAAGTATAGATTTTGCCTTCCTTTGTGTCTTATATTCCCGTGATTTTTGTTGTTCCGTTCTCTTTCGTTTTTAAATTCAAAGCCTTTTTGCATTATACTGACTGATCTGTCACGTTGACGACATTCACAATTTAAATTAAGCGGCACATTACATTCAAATGTCATTGGTGACTTGATTTGCTTACACCTATCAATAGAAATTTTGATAAGCTTTCTAATGATGTGCGGTTTGTAAAGCAAATTTAAAAGATTTCTCAAGATTTTAAAAAAAATGTATTTTATTTCAAAAAAAATCAGTAAAATTTTTGTTTTACAAGAATTACTTTTCTTGGTACAGTTGAGAATTAAAATAACACAATGTTTATAACAATATTATTATTCATTATAATTCCTATAGAAGAACAATTAACAATAGCAAAAATGAACATTATTATTAAAAAATACTAAATAACAATAAAATAATAAGTAACAAAAATATTAATATTAAAAATTTTAAAGTAGATGTTCAAATAAACCACCGGCGGCTGGACTGAAATGCTTCAGAAATTCTATTCCTTATATCTTCAGCCGTCGTTGGTTTAACGCTATAAACTTTGTCCTTTACATTTCCCCATAAAAAAGTCCATTGCTGTTAAATCGGGCGAGCGAGGTGGCCAAGCAATAGGCCCTCCTCTTCCTATCCATCTATTTGGAAATGCTTCATTCAAATACTGCCGAACAATTCTATGATAATGCACTGGAGCACCGTCTTGTTGCAGCCATAACTCCCTTCTTGTATTCAGATCCACATTTTCCATTAGGACAGGGAGATTTTCCTGCAGAAATTGTAGGTACTGGGCACCAGTGAGAACACCATCAAAGAAAAATGGACCTATTACATGTGTGCCAACAATTCCCCCCCAAACATTTAGTAGTAGTGCATATTGTGTCTGTTCACACTTCCATTACTTTTAAATGTCGCTTCATCGGTAAACAGAATTTTGTTAATAAAATTTCTATTTTCGCTAATCAAATTAAGCATAATTTCAGAAGAATTTATCCTTTTTCGAAAATCGTCCCCATGTAGTTGTAATTCTAAATGATATGGATGAAATTTATGTTTTAATATAATCCTGTTGATGCTGCTTTGTGAAATGTCTGTTTGCCTAGAAATTTCCCGCGTGCTTAAATTCGGGTTTTCTTCTAACATGAGCAGAACATTTAATTCACTGTCCTGATCAATCCTCCCTCCAAGTATTTCTTTCGTTTCGTACTTGGTGCTACCAGAGTTCTTAAATCGGTCCTTTAGCTTTTGAAAAGAAAGAACTTGTGGTGTTCTTGCATCAGGATATTTATGACGATAGATTCTGCTGGCTAACAAAACATTTCGATCGGCTTCACCAATACAGTAAACCATGTTGATCAATTCTTGCTGAGTAAAATCCATTGTTGCATCAAGCAATTAATAACACTAGCGAGATAAAGAACTGTCTTACTTTGAAAACATTGTGGCAGGAGCCTACTTGAAAAATTGATTTTTTTGTAATAAAATATTTTTTTTTTGAAAATCTCGAGAAATCTTTTAAATTTGGTTTACAAACCGCACTTCATTAGAAAGCTTTTCAAAAGTACTATTGATAGGTGTAAGCACCTACAGGGTGTTCCATTTGACAAAAATGAGTTATTCAACTTTTTGCGTTTTGGCACACCCTGTACATTATCTGTGCATTATAACGAAAAGTTGACTATATGCTACAACTACAAGATATTCTAAGGTTTTCTGTTGAAAATTTGTCGGGGGCTTCACAGTGAATTTTTAAATGTGGGTTGTTTTTAGCACAAAAAGTTGAATAATTCCATAACAAAAAAGATAGGTCTATAATGGTTTATACAAAGTACCATAATTTTTTTACGTAGAATCTAATTATGCAAAAATATATGGAGTGTTTCATTAAAAAAAACATAACTTTAGATGATCACACTGTATAACAACATCCTGTATAAAATATAAGTATTTTTATTTTGTGGACTTTAAGTTGATCTATCGGATAATAGAAACGGCATCGCAATATTTTCAATAACAAAAAAGTTATAGACCGATTACGCACCCCTGGGTCAGCCTGTAATAGTCATCTGAAAATTTGTATTCAATCATAATCTCTTAGGTCCTGGTCAATGAAAATATTTTCAAGATGGTGACACTTCCGATTATACCGGAAGTCGCTATCAACTTCTTTATTTTAAATAGAAAGCTATATTTTTTAATGCGTTTTTGGATTACTAAAGTTATTTTAAGGTAGTTTTCATAGGCTTTCCCTATATCCAACTTTAGCCATTTACGAAATATTTAGGGCAAAATCTTTCCTTTGGTATTTCTAAATTTATAAAAAAGAATAAGAAACTCCAAATGTTTAAAATTGGGTATTCAGAAGTTTAAGCACCCATAACTAATTTTTTTCTAATAAAATGCCAAGTTTTATTTCATTAAATTGTAGAAAATATCATTATGCATCGATCTACAGGCTGGTCCAGCCCAGCTCCCGTCTTCTGTAGCTCAGTTATTATTAAAGTTGGAGTTTCCATATTTTCTAGATATTATTTATACTCTATGTTACTATACTAATATATAATACTAAAAGGTACTATGATACCTTTTTAGCATCTTACATGTCCCTAAAAACTTGTTTAAATCGGTTCAGGGGTTACTGTTAAAAAAAAATAAAAACCAAAAAAACTTTTTTACATCTTTGCTTTGAAAAATTATTAAAAAATAGAAACAGTATTTTTTTGATGACATTATTACTAGGTAGGTCTTGAACAAGGTCTAACAGACTAATTAGTTAAGTTCGATTGATTTGAATTACTACAGGGTGTTTATAATTTATTTCCAAACTTTTAAAACTTTAGAGTTTTTTATTTTACTTATTTTAAATGGCAACCCCTATTTATTTTTATATCCTTTGATGCAGAATTAAAAAACGAACAACTTCTTGTATTACAACACTAACGTAAATCCTAATAGAATCGGAGTTATTTGATAAAAACTTGTTTAGTCAAATATTTTTATGACAATTTTAATGAATACATACTATCGAAGATGATTTCAACACCGTTACTTTTTATGTCAATCGATGCAGAATTAAAAAAGATTTTTTTTTATTATCACAAGTCTGTTACAAATCCTAACGCATTCGAAATTATTTGCTAAAAGCTCATTCTGTCAATGACAAATGACTAATAATTAAAAGTCGAACGAGGTTAAGGTTTTTGAGAAATAACTCCAAAAGTGTGATATGCAATATGGTTGTGATATTAAAACATGTTGCTTTTTAAATTCCGAATCGAATGATATAAAAATAAAGAGGGTTAGAGCCATCTTCGATTTTTATTCATTAAATTTGTTAATAAAATAGCAGGCAAAAACAAGTTTTTTGTAAATAACTCCGAATGTTTTAAAATTTACGTTAGGGTTGTAATAGGAAAAAAATAATCGTTTTTTAATTCTGCTTCAAACGTTATAAAAATACACAGGAGTTGCCACTTGAAATAAGCAAAATAAAAAGCACCACAATTTAAAAAGTTTGGAAATAAATTGTAAACACTGTCCAAAATTGAAACGGTGGCTAGTAAATTTTTTTTAAAAATAAATCACTTTGAAATGCAACGTGTAAACGCTTAATGCCATTAAAGTGAAGGCGATTAAAATTGAGTAGAGGATGTAAATTACTGGTAAACCACTATATGTGAATAAATCAGGCACTGATAAGGCTGTTATTGCAGAAATTGTCTGCAAGATTTTTACAAATTTTTTGCTGGTTAATTCTTTGTAACGTTTCATTTTCGTGGCACAAAAGGATGTGCTTGAAAGGATAATCGATAACTAAACCAAACTTAAAGTGGATTAAATGTTGAAAGTTTTATGACAATCCATTACAATTATTGTAAATTGTGACACAAAAAATGATATTTGTAATTTCTTAAAATACAATGTGTACAAAAATGGTTGTTCATCAAGTCCGACTATGGAATTCAAATTAGTCTAAGTATTGTTATCTTTGTCAAATCTTTGAATTAGTTTTTTACTCACTTTTTTGCATTTTTCGGCAAAGTTGTTTCAAGTATAGAGTTTGTGTCTTATATTTCCGTGATTTTTGTTGTTCTGTTCTCTTGCGTTTTTAAATTCGAAGCCTTTTTGCATTATATTGACTGATCTGTCACTTTGACGACATTCACAATTTAAATTAAGCGGCACATTACGTTCAAATTTCATAGGTGACTTGATGAACACACAGTGAACACAGTATGTAGATGTGCCAACACTGGGAATTATTTCCTAGGAAACCGTTTCAAAAATAATTTATTTTTAATGTTGATCACACAGCTTTCTTGATTAATAAATTTAATGCACTACTAGTTAGCTGAATAATATGAACTGTAAAGGTCAAACCACTATCGATAACTATGCCTAAGTCCCCTAATTTTACTGCACGTTTCAAGTACGGTACCATTTATATTATAATAAAAGTTAATTAAATTAGTTTTTCTAGCAAATGTGATCTTTTTACATTTTTTAATGTTCAACTCTAATGCCACCAAGAGTTTAAGACATCAATAGACAATTTTCATAAGATTTAATAGTGTGTGCAATTTTTAGGTCATCTGCATGTATAAATCTTTTACAATCTATATATAGTGGCTCAGGATAGAAACCTGAAATTTTCACAGTAGATAGCTATTGTAACGTAGGGGTGTACTATGAAAGGATTTTTGGAAAATCACCCCCTAAGAGGGTTAAATAGGGTGTTAAAGTTTGAATAAAAATCCGTCATTTTTTAAGTTATATCTTTGAAAATTAGTATTTGGGCTTTGGGTTAAAGATAAAGAAAGACGTATTTCAGGATTTTTTGAAAATCAACCCCTAAAGGGGTTAAATGGGGAGTTGAATTTAGAATTAGAGTTTAGAGAATCCGTCATTTTTAAACGTCCATTGAAGTTATGTCCTTGAAAATTAGTATTTGGGTTTTTTGTTAAATTAAAAAAAACTTGTTTCAGGATTTTCGAAAAATCAACCCTTAAGAGGGTTAAATAACGTATTAAAATTTTTATAAAAATTTGTAACATTTGAATTTACATTGGTTAAAGTCGGTATTTGGGTTTTCAGCGAAAAGTGAAAAAACACGTGTTTTAGTTGAAAATACCGACCCCAAGAGGGTTGAGCAGGGGTTGGAATTTGTATAAAAATCCGTAAATTTTACTTTGTATCCATGCAGTTAATATTTGAGTTTCCAGTTAAAGATGAAAAACGTTGTCTAAGAACATTTGGAAATTCCACCCCTAAAAGGGTTATTTATAAAAATGCGTCTTTTTTTAAGGTATATTAATAAAAATTGGTATTTCTGTCTTCGGTTAAAAATAAAGAAAAGCGTTTTTCAGGATTTTTGGAAATTTTACCTCATATGGAGATTAAACATAAAAATTCGTAATAATATGTTTATAAAAATTTGTATTTGAGTTTTCGGAATAAAATAAAAAACAAGTGTTTAATAAAAATTTTTAGAAATTCCACTCCTAAAAAAGTTAAACATCAGAATCCATAATTTTTAAAGTAATGTTGATAAAATTTAGTATTTGAGCATTTGGTTAAAATTAAAAAAAAGCGTGTTTCTAGATTGTTGAAAGTTCCAGCCCCAAAGTGGTTAAATATAAAAAATTTTCATTTTCGAAATTATAGTACCACAAATATGGTATATAAAGAGGTTCTTAATTAGGTTAACCTTAACCTTTAATTGAAATAAAATTAATAACATAAATATTACCTAAGAATTTATATCACTGGTGTTAGGTTTTCATCTCTTAAAATACATATTTAGAAAATAGGTAGTAAATTCTACTGTTTGGAAAGCGATCTTTTAAACGATATGTCATTTCACATACAAAAAAGTTAGAAATGGCTGTGCATTTCATAGAGCAGATGAACAATACCCATATGCGCCAAACAGTAGATTTTTACAAAAAATGCCAATATCCAAGTTATCAATTTTATTCCAGTTAAAGCTTCCACACTGTGTTGTATGCACCAAAAAAGAAGCAATAAAATATAGTTCATACGAATAATAAAATTATGTGTTCCTATTATTTCTTACAAGGTTTGTCTTATTAGCTTTTCAAAATAGTTGTGGACATGCGTGCGAACCCTCGGGCAACTGGCTAGTCCTTCATATTCCTCATATTTTGTTGTATGTATGTAGTCCAGTCAAATCAGTCAAAAAAGATAGTTGGAATTTTTTTAAACGCTTTCTTTTGACTTGGGTAAACATATATCAAAATTCCTCAAGGGTGTGATGTGAGCTCGAGGAGGAAGAGGGGGTTGAAGATGACTTTTTTTGTTATTTTGTTTATTTCGGAAACAATCACTCCTATCAGTTTTTGTCTTCTCACCACAATTAATGCTGATAAAATTTTCTACAAAAAAAGTACTATTCATTTTTCTTGTAGGACTAACCGTAAGCGAGCTATAGGGCTGGAAAAAAATAATCATTAAAAAAATGTACTTTAAAAGAGAATGTCTTATAGTTTGAAAAACTGACAATAAATTGAATTGAGGGACATTGAAGTCTTCAGAGTTGTCTTTAGATGCTGCAGTTTCGTCTTCAGCTCAAACATTGAATACCGAATTATAGTCTTGTTCAGTACGACATTAGTAGACAAATTATTTAATATACATGTTTTGAATAACATACAAGGTGCATTTATTTTTACCAAACTTTTAGGTTCCAACCCTTTATTTCATCAAACAACAACATACAAAAATAATTAAACGAAATCTTGTGAAACTTGAGGCAATTTTCAAATGTGGTACTCGAATGTGGTGAATTTTATTTTTCTGGGATGGCAGCACTGAACATAACATTTAATTTTATTTATTATATCGAAGCTTAACTTACAATAACAATAAAATAACTGTATTAATATTGTCACGATTAATTGTACAATTTATACAAAATTATAACCAATTCTTTCGTAATATAATAATATTATCTTAACCTCAAAATCGGCTGTCATGTGTCAGTCAAATCCAGTTGGGAAAGATGGCAGATACAGAGGTAAGAAAACTCTCACGTGTTGAATAATTTTGTAAAAACAGCAAAAAATGCAATAAATAACACACAACTAACTTGCAGCTTGCAAAAGCCCTGAAGGATCTTCCATACCGCGTCCAAACCGCGAGTTTAAAACAGCGAAAAGAGGTTATAGAGAGTGTGATTGATGTTTTGCAAAATCCCGGTAAGTATTAATATTTAAATGCATCCCCAATTCATCAACAAACATTTCCAGCTATCAATGAGAGTATCATCAAGGGAATTTGTCGGGTGATTCAGTTAACTTTGCCCCGATACCGCGACAGTTCGTCTCAAGTTCTGGTGAGAAATTTAATCGTGGCATTGCTTGAAAAACATTCCGATTTTGCCATAAAATGCCTCACTTTGATGCTTGTGGACATTGCCACCCAACACAAAAATCTGGTCGTGACGTAAGTATTGTTTCAAGAGTCGCTAAAAAGTATGGATACAGTTAAATATTATGAAAGCTATTCATCAAAACTTATTTAATTTTTTTTTATGTTATGCTTAGGACAATCTGTTTCCAGTTTTGTGACATGATTTGTGCTTTTAGAGTTATTGGACGAAATGTGGTTGATTTTAATTTTTTAAATCTTACAAAAAATAAAAATAAAATATACATTAAATAAAAAAATTGAAATTGGTCTAAAATGACTTGTAGTCTTTTTTACTAGTTAGTTATTTATTTATGAGCAAAATTTGGTGGCAATCGAGTGAAAATTGCGCAAATAAATGAATAAAACAACTTGGGCAATTTTTTTACCTATCTACCAACAAACAAAAAATCAACAAAATTACAATGACCGAGAATTTATGTCAAGAGTAGACCTATTTGACGTAAAATTGTCTGAGGATTTCAAATCTGTCTTCATTTTTGTTCTATGATTCGTGCTTTTAGAGTTATTAGACGAAACGTGGTTGATTTTAATTTTTCAAATCTACAAAAAAATAAAAACAAAATAAACATTGAATAATAAAATAGAAATTGGTCTAAAATGACTTGTAGTTTTTTTTACTAGTTAATTATTTATTTATGAGCAAAATTTGGTGGCAATCGAGTGAAAATTGCACAAATAAATGAATAAAACATCTTGGGCAAATTTTTTATCTATCTACCAACCAACAAAAAACCAACAAAATTACAATGACCGCGAATTTATGTCATGAGTAGACCTATTTGACGTAAAATTGCCTGAGGATTCCAAATCTGTTATCATTTTTGTTCCATCATTCGCGTTTCTAGAGTTATTAGACGAAATGTGGTTGAGTTTAATTTTTCAAATCTACCAAAAAATAAAAATAAAATAAACATTGAATAAAATAATTGAAATTGGTCTAAAATGACTTGTAATCTTTATTACTAGTTAATTATCAATTTATGAGCAAAATTTGGTGGCAATCGAGTGAAAATTGCGCAAATAAATTGAATAAAACAACTTGGGCAAATTTTTTATCTATCTACCAACCAACAAAAATCCAACAAAATTACAATGACCGCGAATTTATGTCATGAGTAGACCTATTTGACGTAAAATTGCCTGAGAATTCCAAATCTGTCTTCATTTTTGTTCTATGATTCGTGCTTTTAGAGCTATTAGACGAAATGTGGTTAAATTTAATTTTTCAAATCTACCAAAAAATAAAAATAAAATAAACATTGAATAATAATATAGAAATTGGCCTAAAATGACTTGTAGTCTTTTTTACTAGTTAGTTATTTATTTATGAGCAAAATTTGGTGGCAATCGAGTGAAAATAGCGCAAATAAATTGAATAAAACAACTTGGGCAAATTTTTTACGTATGTACCAACCAAAAAAAAAAAATTGTTAAAATAACAATGACCGAGAATTTATGTCAAGAGTAGATTTATTTGACATAAAATTGCCTGAGGATTCCAAATCTGTCTTCATTTTTGTTCTATAATTTGTGCTTTTAGAGCTATTAGACGAAATGTGGTTAAATTTAATTTTTCAAATCTACCAAAAAATAAAAATAAAATAAACATTGAATAATAATATAGAAATTGGCCTAAAATGACTTGTAGTCTTTTTTACTAGTTAGTTATTTATTTATGAGCAAAATTTGGTGGCAATCGAGTGAAAATAGCGCAAATAAATTGAATAAAACAACTTGGGCAAATTTTTTACCTATCTACCAACAAACAAAAAATCAACAAAATTACAATGACCGAAAATTTATGATTAGAGTAGACCTATTTGACGTAGAATTGCCTTAAGATTTCAAATCTGTTTTCATTTTTGTTCCATAATTCGTGCTTTTAGAGTTATTAGACGAAATGTAGTTGATTTAAATTTTTCAAATATTTCAAAAAATAAAAATAAAATATACATTAAATAAAAAAATTGAAATTTGTTTAAAATTACTTGTAGTCTTTTTTGCTAGTTAGTTATTTATTTATGAGCAAAATTTGGTGGCACTCGAGTGAAAATTGCGCAAATAAATGAATAAAACAACTTGGGTAAATTTTTTACCTATCTACCAACCAACAAAAAATCAACAAAATTACAATGACCGAGAATTTATGTCAAGAGTAGATCTATTTGACGTAAAATTGCCTGAGCATTCCAAATCTGTCTTCATTTTTGTTCTATAATTTGTGCTTTTAGAGCTATTAGACGAAATGTGGTTAAATTTAATTTTTTAAATCTACCAAAAAATAATAAAATAAACATTGAATAAAAAAATTTAAATTGGTCTAAAATAATTTGTAGTCTTTATTACTAGTCAATTATCTATTTCTGAGCAAAATTTGGTGGCAATCGAGTGAAAATTGCGCAAATAAATTAAATAAAACAACTTGGGCAAATTTTTTTATCTATCTACCAACAAACAAAAAATCAACAAAATTACTGTGATCGAGAATTTATGTTTAGAGTAGACCTATTTGACGTAAAATTGTCTGAGGATTTGAAATCTGTCTTCATTTTTGTTCTATGATTCGTGCTTTTAGAGTTATTAGACGAAACGTGGTTGATTTTAATTTTTTAAATCTACCAAAAAATAATAAAATAAACATTGAATAAAAAATTTTTAATTAGTCTAAAATAATTTGTAGTCTTTATTACTAGTCAATTATCTATTTCTGAGCAAAATTTGATAGCAATCGAGTGAAAATTGCGCAAATGAATGAATAAAACAACTTGGGCAAATTTTTTACGTATCTACCAACCAAAAAAAAAAATTGTTAAAATTACAATGACCGAGAATTTATGTCAAGAGTAGACCTATTTGACGTAAAATTGCCTGAGGATTTCAAATCTGTCTTCATTTTTGTTCTATGATTCGTGCTTTTAGAGTTATTGGACGAAATGTAGTTGATTTAAATTTTTCAAATCTTTCAAAAAATAAAAATAAAATATACATTAAATAAAAAAATTGAAATTGGTCTAAAATGACTTGTAGTCTTTTTTACTAGTTAGTTATTTATTTATGAGCAAAATTTGGTGGCAATTGAGTGAAAATTGCGCAAATAAATTGAATAAAACAATTTGGGCAAATTTTTTTCTATTTACAAAGAAGTAGACTTATTTGATGTAAAATTACCTGAGGATTCCAAATATGTGTTTATTTTTGTTTGTATTTTTGGAGATTTTTAGAGATAAAACTATTTTTTTTATCCGTATTCACAGCGTTTTGAAAAATATATGTGATTGATAGCAAACTTTTACTATTGTTTTCTCATGTTTATCGCTTAGTAAACATGTCATACCGAACTTGTTGCGCTTCTCATTATTTTAAATTAATTGAGTGGTGAATTTTAGTACGAACACATGTCAGACAGGGTTGTATGCCCTACACTGGTCATGTCTCTTGGTCACAGTTGGTTGGAGAGTCAACGAAAACATTCTCCAAACCCACTTATCGGAAATCGTCGAAGTTCAAGCCGTTTTTTTGACAACAGTTGTGGCAGCAGGGATTGAAAAACGCTCAACTAAAGCGTTCAATCTTGTGAGTGTTTTTTTTTAATTTAACGATTAAAATAAATTAAAACGTTTATTTTTAGTTAAATAATTCATGGAATTCAATACCAGAAAGTGAAAAATTGTATTTAGATAAATTAAGCAAGTCCGAACAGACCCAATATGTGGTTGTTTTAGCAGCAGCGATAGCTAAACGACTGACTTGTATTAATAAAAATGATTTAATCGCCCCGTACATTAATTCACTTTTGGAGACTTTTATTAAAAATTTTGTCAGTTGTAAAACGAGACCTTTGCCAAATGTTGTAATAGCCACTTATCCGTTATTAAAACAAGTCAGTTTTGATTTATTCAAAACGAATCTTTGGTCCTCACTTCAGAAAGCTATGTTGCGAAACCCCGAAGTGATTTTAGAGTGTGTTGGACTTGTGATTTCAGGTCTTAATCTAGACTTGAGCACTTGTGCTGTTGAAATTGGAAACAGTTTAATTGGTGTGTATTTAATCAAGTCAAAAGTTGTTTTAATTTTTTTCTTTAGCAAATCTATACTCAAAGGACGACCAAGCAAAAAACGAAGCCGCCGATGCGTGCAAACGACTCGCTCAACAAATTAAAGAACCCAAAGCTGTTACAGATTTATTGAAGAAGACTTTTGCCGTTTTTCACGGTTCTGAGGGAAAATTGACTGTTGTCGATCATAAAATAAGTGTTTTGCAAGCCATTGGTTATTTCAGTTATAACAATGTTCCTGAAGATCAGTTGGGGGAAGTACTGGTCAATGTGTCTGATTGTTTCTTGAAGATTTTGGAGAGTGAGGTTCATGAGAAGACGCTTTGTTTCGCTTTGGAGATGTTTGCTTTGTGGGGTTGCAAGTTTGAGAAGGAGGTGCCTGCCAAAGTTGTGGACGCATTTAAGGTAATTTTAAATTTAATATTTGCTTATTAAGCGCAAAAATCTACAAAAATCCGACTTTTTCAACTCGTATCTGCCTTCAAAATAAATAAATAAAATAAAATAAATTGATGCATTAGGCGAAAGCTATTTTAAGTTTGTTTTTTTTTTCGAAGTAATTTTATTGATACTCCAAACATATCGACAAAATCTGTTCCATTTTTTTTAATTGTAGGACTGGACGAAGCCGTTTAAGTGTTTGTTCTTATTTTTTTAGTTAGCAGTTTTGGTGATTTGTTATGGATATTAATGGTTTTGCATCTTATTTTCAGAACAACTCTCCTGCATCTAATAATTGTTTGTTTTAATAATAATGAAATATTGACTTTAAATTTTATTAAAGAATGTGCTTTCTTCTTTAGCAAGTTTAAAGCCTAAGAGGACTGTTGGACCAGATGGAATTCCAACTTTTGTCATACATAGGTGTGCTGATGTATTGTATTATCCTTTTTTTCTAATTGTTAATCTTTCTCTAAGAACCTCGGTTTTTCCTGATGCATTTAAATTATCTTCTGTATTGACAATTTACAAAAAGGGGGACAAAAGTGACATTAGTAACTACCGACCTATTTATTTAATTAATAACTTCAACAAGTGCTTTGAAACGCTTATTTACAATGTAGTTTATGTTAAAAAATACATATGTAATGAACAACACGGTTTTGTATGTGGTAGATCGACTGTAACAAATCTTTCCCGCTTTTCCCAGTTTCTTGCCGAGACTTTAGATCTTGGTATGCAACTTGATGTTTTCTATAAAGGCTTTTGATAGCGTAAACTTTAATTTACTGCTTTTCAAACATTATTATTTTGGTCTTTCAGACTCTCTGATAAATTTTTTTCAATCATATCTTAGCAAAAGAATGTTTTCCTGAATGGTTTTGTATCTGACGTATTTGAAGTTACGTCTGGAGTGCCACAAGGGTCCATACTCGGTCCGCTTCTTTTTGTACTTTTTATCAGTGTTGTTAAGTTAATGACATTAAGTTAATTAAGTTAATGACATATTCAGGTAAATTAACTGTATAAAATAAAATTCACCAAGTCAAATTTTAGTAAATTACCATGTTGCCAGGTGTATTTTGTAGGAAATTGCGGTGTTGGTGGTTCTTTAGTTAAAAAATAGGGTATAGATATTTGTACATCAAATCTTACTATTCTCCATTTATTTAGTCTCTAGTTTTGTAGCTTGTTTTGCTAAGATTTTATAACATAATAACACAACACAAATTGAAATAAAAAAATAACGTAGTGAACCAAAAAGTTGATTTACCTCTGCTGTTTTGTCAATAATATTAAAATTTACGCTAATTTTTATTATTATTATAGTTCAGCGGTTCTCAAAATTTGGGGCTTTAATTTCAGTACGATTTTTTAGGAAAACTATGCATTTCTGATTTACATAAATTTTGCTTAATCGAATTGTCTTGCCATTCTCTATCCACCTTTAAATTTTTGCCAAACCATTCCCTAACACGTTATATACTTATTTTACCTAAAATATTCTTGTCTGGATTAACCTATATTGACAAATTTTTGTAACTTTAAATGCTATAATAACTTTATTTGGGTTATTTCCGTCAATTTTTAGTTCTAAAATGAAATAAATCTGAAATTTTAATATGAATAGTTTGTTTGCTCTAAAACACAAATTACTCACAAATGGCTAAAATATCGTAATTTTTTACGCACTAGCTAAAACTAAAAAAATTAGAAAAACTGCGTTACTTTGCCCGAAAATAATATTTTTAGTCATTTGTTTTGGAAAAATCTCTTCATTTAAGTCGATTTTTAGCTCAAAAACTCACTTGTTAATTTTTATAATTTGTTTGCTTAAAAAAATTGATTCACTCCTTTGCTCCAAAATTAAAAAAATCGCTGACAACTTGATTCGCTGAAAATAAAAAATTGCTTAAAATTTTAAATAGACCTAAAACTTGTAACTTGACTTGATTTGAGTGCTTAAAATTGACTAAAAACATCAATGGTGGTTTGTTTTTAGCTAAAACCTTTTGATTTGAGTAGTTTAACGATGACATTTTAAAAATCAGTAAACTTATCCGTAGTAAAGCAACAATAATAATAAATTATGCATACTCAAATTTTATATTAAATTATTTTTTAATAAAGTGTCAAAATTGCAGTTTTCGCCAATTATCAATTTTGATTTTAAAAATTTATTTATTATAATTTTAATTATCAGTTTTTCCAAACCACCAGTGTAGTTGTGTGAAAGTCATACTTTTCTAGCATTCTTATAGTTTCTGTTGAGTAAATTTAAAAAATGTGATTTTGTCAAAAGAAAATCAGATTATTTCAAAACTTAGGCAAAATCGATCATTTTATCACCATTTAGAAGGCGAATCCCGTTCTGTCAAAGATATCTGCTCTTAAACCGGTTCACTGCTGTCTCATTTGTTACAGGAATGAGTAATTGACCGATAAAAATATAAAAAGCACCTCCTACTTGCTTATCTAATACTCAAAAAATTGCAAGACAATGCTCTGCCAACTATAAAATAGACCAATCCTAAGACGTTCAAAACTGAACAAAAAGTTGTTATTTGATTATTTTGTAAATATCGGTCAAAGCATCTAAAATTTCTCTGTTTTCTAAAAAAAAAATAAGTTTTCCATTACGCTTGTGTGTTTGATAAAGATTGATTCTCGTAATTAGTTCGTCTTTAAACGCAGACAGTTTGCAAGTTTTTCAATCAAAACTCAATTGTTTCGCAAGATGCCCTCAAAACTCAATAATGTACCAAATTAGGTGAAAAATCTTTATATCCTTTTAGTTATTAACTTGGGCATTTAAAAATTTCTAAGTTATGTTTTTATTTAGACAATTTAATAATCATTGAAAAGCAAAAACAAAAAAATGTTCTTTATATTTTCTATGTTCACAATCTTCCAGTTTTTCAATCTCATAGTTTCTTGGTGTTTCTATCACAGTTTTTAAGTTTGTTCTCAATATTTCAACATTTTGGTTTCTTTATTTTCCATATTCTATATTCATTTTCTATATTTTTTAGTTTTTTTGTTTTACTTTCTTATAATTTCAGTTTTCCAATTTGTTAATATTCTTACTCCGTAGTTCACTAGTTTTTTTTAAATTATTACTTTTTCGATCACTTATTAGATCTACAGAATTTTAGTTATTAACTTGGGCATTTTAAAATTTAGGAGTTCTGTTTTTATTTAAACAGTTTAATATTCATTGAGAAGCAAAAACATAAAATTGTTCTTTATATTTTATGTTCACAGGCTTCCAGTTTTTCAATCTCATAGTTTCTTAGTGTTTCAGTTTTCAAGTATGTCCTCAGTGTTTTAGCCTTTTGGATTCCTTATTTTCCATATTAATTTCCTATATTTTTAGTTTTTTTGTTTTACTATCTTATAACTTCAGTTTTCTAATTTCTTAATATTCTAATTTCGCAGTTTTATAGTTTTTTTAATTTATCACTCCTTCAATCACTTAGATCTAATAGTTTTAGTTGTTAACTTGGGCATTTTAAAATTTGTAAGTTATGCTTTTATTTAGACAATTTAATAATCACTGATAAGCAAAAACAAAAAATTGTTCTTTACATTTTTTCTGTTTAAAAGCTTTAATTTTTTCAATCTTATAGTTTCTTGGTGTTTCTATCACAGTTTTCAAGTTTGTCCTCAGGTTTTTAGCATTTTGGTTTCTTTATTTTCCATATTCCATATTCATTTCCTACATTTTTTGTTTCACTATCTTACAACTTCAGTTTTCTAATTTCTTAATATTCTTACTTCGCAGTTCTATAGTTTTTTTAATTTATCACTCTTTCAGTCACTTAGATCTACAGAATTTTAATTATTAACTTGGGCATCAATTCGGAAATAAGCTTCGATAATAAAAGTGTTTTCTTGCACTGTGTAACAGTGCATTTTAACGAAATTTTTAAAATCAATTAATTGAATTTTTCAACTGACAGATTTGGCATTTATTGACAGAAGATTCAGTTGAGCCGAGCGGCAGAAACTTTTTTACATGTAGATTAATTTCAAAGTTAACTTGATGAGAATTATTAAAAAACACATTGTAGAAACAAAATAAAGATTTGAGGCTTCCACACAAAAATACACTGGTTTGAAACTGCTTTCCAGGTGCACTTTGAATTACGTTTTCTTCAAATGCAGGCTAAAACTTTCAGTGGTTTATTATTATATATGATGCAGATTATTGTAGAACTTAACGTAAAACCGTTTTTTTTAAATATTTGATTTTCTTTATTTTGAAGTAAAAAAATCTTCAATTTTAAATAGTACGGCAAATTCCAAAAATCTAAGATTTTTTTACTCTTTGGAGTACAGCTATCCTTTTTAAGAAGTACTTTTACTCTATTCTCCACAATCATTATGGAGAATAAATATTGAAACATTTAGTCTTCATTTGAAGAAAACGTACTTTATAAAGTGATCTTCAAAACAAATTTTTCTTTGTGGGGAAGCCCCCAAACCTTTTTTTTTCCATGTTTGGACTACTGAAGCGATTATCTACAAAGCTCTGAACTCGGAATTCGCCAATTTTGAGATACGCTCAGTAAAAAAATTAAACCGTAAGCATTTTTAATAACTGATCTTTCATTTTAATAAATAAATTACAATTTTTTAGCAACAAAAAGCGATTTTGATTACAACTTTGTTGTTGGTAATGTTGTTGACTGTAATGTTCTACAGAAGAATATTCTTAATCTTTTAGAATGGTGTCAGAAAAATGAGTTAAATCTTAACCCGTCAAAATGTTTTTTAATGCAATTTTCTAACAAATCAGTCATAAAGTTTAATTATTTTATTAATTCTTTTCTCCTAAAAAAACTGTATTGTGTTAAAGATCTAGGTGTTACTTTTGATCCAAAGTTCACGTTTTCCAATCATATTGATAGTGTCATACTAAAAGCTTCTAAGATGTTAGGTTTTGTAATAAGAAATGGTTTTGAATTTTCACAAATTAACACTTTGAAATTACTATATTTTTCATTTGTTAGATCATGTTTGGAATATGCATCAGTTGTGTGGTGTCCTATTTACTTTGCTTGAAAATGTGCAAAGAAGGTTTTTGAAATTTCTGGCTTATAGAGATAATGGAATTTAACCTCCAGTTGGTTTCCCGCAAGAAATATTATTAAATAGGTTTCAAGTATCTAGTCTTAAAATTAGATATAAATTTGCAGCAGTAACGTTTCTTTTTAAAATTATACACAATAAAATTGATTGCCCTCAACTGCTAAAACATCTAAATTTTCGTGTACCTCGTCAAAACTCTAGAAATAAACAATTATTTTACTTGGATGCTAGTCGGACAAACTTCCAAAAAAAATCACCAATTTTTAAGATGTGCCCTGAAATGAACCAAATTAATAACGTAGATATATTTTTTTATGAATTATAATTGTTTTTGTAATATTTTACGTGCTTATTTTACTTTATAAAATGTACTTCTTCTAAATTTTACATAGGCTACACAATAATTGGTTTCGACTGTGGTGTAGCAGAGATCAATAATAATAATAACAATAACCAGTCTGCATGTGCTTAAAAAAATTGGTTGGAAGTTATTTTGGTGTTTTTTGTTTTATTCTTTAATTATGTCATTATTTGGTTATATTTATATTTACTTAATATTTGTTTTTGTGCGCAAAAATCTACAAAAATTGAGCTGTTGCAGCTCATATCTGCTGTTTGTTTTTTTAAGTACGTCATTTATGGTGATATAAATATTAAATATTTTTTGAGTGAAGAAATTTTCACAGGTCGATCAGTTCCAGCTCGTATTTGCTTCGAAAAGAAACAAAAAATATATAAAATAATAACAATAATAAAAAAGATTTCCAGTCTGTATATGATTTTAAAAAATAAATAAGATTTTAAAAGTTGAAGGATAAATAAAAAAGTGGATCTTTGATAGTTTAAAGCCAAAACTATTTTAGAACTTTCCTTTATTTTTTATTTTTCATTTTTGTGATGTTTACATTAGATATTTTTAAACACAGAAATCTACAAAAATAAAAAATGAAGGGTTCTGTTTTCGCTCATCTAGAGTTTTGCTTTATTTTGTTTGTTTTAAGTACGTCATTTATGGTGATATTGATATTAAATATTTTTTGAGTAAAGAAATTTTCACAGATCGAACAGTTCCAGCTCGTATCTGCTACGAAAAGAAACAAAAAATATATAAAATAATAACAATAATAAAAAAGAAGAATAATGTGAAAGCTGTTTCTGTGTTAGTTCTTTGTTGATTTTTTTATTTATGGCAATTTTGCTGATATTCAGACCGTTTTTTACAATATTACGCCGTTTAGCTATATTGAGATTACAATTGGATAAAAATTGTAAATATTTATATTATTATTTTTTATTTAACAGAGTAGAATGTATGGCTACATCCAAGCATGTTTTTAAAATAAGTTGTTTTATCAATCTAAAAATGGTGGATGCGCCGGGGAGTTAGTTATATTTTGAGATTACAATTGAATTAAATTTGTAAATAATTATTTGCGAAAAAAAATTGGTAGTATAGATTAAAAAAAAACAAGTGCTTAGAATTACTTGCTGAAATTACTACCTAGTCTCGCTATTTGTAAATTGGTATTACAGAAGATGATGTTAATGCATTAGGAGAAGTCGCAGTTTTTAGTAAATGGTTGACAAATAGAGCAAAAGTATAGTATGATAGATCAGGGCAGAACTTAAATTCCATACAGTTTCCTCATGTTTTTAACTTTTTATAGAGCAAAAAATATTAGACTCAATAAAATTCAAAGTTATAATTACATTATTATCTAAACGTTCTTCAAAAGGTTATAGTTATTAGATAATATGAAATTGCTTTGAACATAAGAAGCAAAACCATTTGCAATATTTGTAGGAGCACTGTACTACGTTGAAAAACATGAAAGATTGAAGAGTTCCAGTCCGTATATGATTTTAAAAAATTAAATTTGTAAATAATTATTTGCGAAAAAAAAAAGATAATATAGATTAAAAAAAACAAGTGCTTCGAATTACTTGCTGAAATTACTACCTAGTCTCGCTATTTGTAAATTGGCATTACAGAAGATGACTTAAATGCATTAGGAGAAGGCGCAGTTTTTAATAAATGGTTGACAAATAGAGCAAGAGAATAGTTTGAAAGATCAGGGCACAACTTAAATTCCATACAGTTTCCTAATGCTTTTAACTTTTTATTCAGCAAAAAACATTAGACTCAATAAAATTCAAAGTCAAAATTACATTACTACCTAAACGTTCTTCAAAAGGTTATAGTTATTAGATGTTAGATGACATGAAATTGCTTTGAACATAAGAAGCAAAACCTTTTGCAATATGTGTTGTACTGTACTACATAGAAAAACATACACAGATTGAAGAGTTCCAGTCCGTATATGATTTTAAAAATTAAAGTTAAAGGATAAATAAAAAAGTGGATCTTTGATAATTTAAAGCCAAAACTATTTTAGAACTTTCCTGTATTTTTTATTTTTCGTTTTTGTGATGTTTACATTGGATATTAAACACAGAAATTTACTAAAGTTTGTTTTTCTTTATTTTGTTTTTTTAAGTACGTTATATATGGTGATATTAATATTAAATATTTTTTGAGTGAAAAAAATTTCACAGATCGAACAATTCCAGCTCGTATCTGCTTCGAAAAGAAACAAAAAATATATAAAATAATAACAATAATAAAAAAGAAGAATAATGTTTTTAATGCTTTTTGTTTTTTCTCTAATTAGGTGTAGCAATTTTATTATTATTACACATAACAAATTAATATTGCTCAAGCACAGAAACCTACAAAACATAATGGTTTTAGACAGTATCTGTTCTCAACAAAGTATTTTAGTTGTTTGTTTTGTTTTTCTTTAATTATAGCAATTTTGTTGATATTTCAGAATGGCATGGGCTTGAAAACCTCTACTCCTCTAGTCCGTATATCATACATAAAATGCATGCTCACCTGTTTCAACCGAAACACAATTAATCAAGCCACCTGTTTAGTACCAACATTACTAAAATCAGTTGATCGAGCAGTTGCACAACCTGCACAATGTCTTCCTGTAACAGAAGGCTTGTGTGCAAGTTGCATGCTCCTGAAAATAATCGCAGTAAGTGGTGAAAAAGAAACCAACTTTCAAAACCTCTGGAACGTTATTCTCGACATGGATAAGCAGATTTTCGTCTCGGAAAAATTCCTATCAACAACTGGCGACGACGGCTTGATTCACGTTATGCATCTGTGCGAAAAACTACTAATTGATCATTCGAAAATCCTAAATGGGAAAAATTCACCACTACATCGTGCAGTTCTATACTGTGTGATTTTTGGTTCGGCCAAAGTGCGTCGTAAATGTTTGACGATTCTCAAGAGAATGGTTACAAATTCTCCGAAGGCAGCTCTGGCAAGGGCTTTGCTCAGGGAGTTGTTGAGTTTTCTCGAAACTGTTAAAATTCAAGGAGAGAATAATACGGAAATGTCCAGTCATGCACTAGTTGAGTGTATCACTTCCTTGTGTTCGGCACAGGATTTGGCACTTGAAGATGTTCAGTTTTTGGCCTTGGATGCTTTTCTTCCAGCTCATTATCCGACTGTTGTGGCCGTTGCGCCCGATTTGTGGGTCAAAATCACCAAGCATTTGAATGTGAAGCCCAAGGTTTTGATTGCGCAACAAGCTGATTTCTTTAGGAAGGTTCTGGTGCAAGAGTACGTCACTTCGCCGGTAAGTTTTTCAGTTTTTTATCGGTTATGAAAAGACGCTGCGCTCACTCGTTTTGGCAAACATTATGCTCGTTAAACAATAAGGTTTTGTTTGTGAACTTCTATTGTTTGAAAATTTGAAATCGGGGACCTAATGAGTATGATTTCAAAATCTTATTTTACTACTATTTTTTTCAATTAAATTTAATAACCAGAGCAACATTATGTGATTTTAAGATAATTTTTTGGCTTATACAGATCTCAGATTTTTTTTTGTTTTTAGCAATTTTGTTATTTTTTTATTTGTAACTAACAACTTTGAAAAAAAGAGTAAAGTTTTAAAAAACTTCAACGACAAATTTTTGAACACTAATATTTTTAAAGGTTTAAAAAAAACAATAGAAATCTCAGATTTGATGAAATCTCTAACACTTTTTTTTAGATTTTTGAAAGTGATTTTTTTAGAACAAAACTTTTATATCTAAGGAAATTCTAAGACAGTGTTTAGGAAGGTATTGAAATGTATAACTTTTTAAAAATTTTAGTAACAAAATTTAATACTTTAGGTTGTTTCGAAACAAATATTTTTTTGTTTATTTATTGGCTGAGGTTGATTATTACACTATTTTGATAATGAACTAAGATTTTCCAATATTTTTTTAATAACTTGAACACGAAGATAAAGTTAAAAGTTAAGGTAAATTATAATTAGTTTTGGGAAAAAAATAATATTTTTCGATTAACGTCGAAGAAAATAATTTTGAAAAGGAACGTAAGATTCAAATTGAATTTTCAAAAAAAAAAATTTTTTTTTACTTCTTTAATTAACTTAAACCAAAGATTTAGAGGGTCTTCTCAAGTCTTAGGATTGCCAACTGTCAAATTTCAAGTCTACTATGATTTTTTGAAAATGATTAAAAAAATGATTATAAAACACTTTTTTCAAATGGAATGACCCTGTTTTTTCCATGGACATTAAAAGAACAAGTTTTTATGCAAACTTTTATTAACATGTTCTATATTTATCTCTTACAATATTTGAAATAATCGCAAAAAACAGAATTTTGGCTCATTATTTTTATTTATAATCAAGTAAACTTAAAAAAAAAACGATAAAATGGTGCTATTAATTAAAAAAATATCTTATTTGTTCAACATTTTCACTCAAGAAGTTCAAAATTCGATGGCAGACTGACTGAGTTACTGTACATAATTAACTAAGTTATAATAAACTATAATTAAATATGATTGTTTTACTGCTTATTCGATAATGAACCATCTAAAAACTAAATAAAACATTGAAGCTTAACAGTTGTTGATTATTTTGCAAGGTCTACTTGACTAACTATGAAAATTACGAAGTAAAGTCCATTTTTTTGTGATTTTTTTCAAAAACTGTAAGAGGTAGGTATAGGACGTATTGATAACAGTCACCATAAATATCGATATTCTTTCGCTTGCCGTAAGAAAATTGGGTCACTCAATTTAAAAAAACTGGGTTATAGCAGTTTTTTGAAAACCATTTTGAAAAAATCACACTTGCCAAAAATTTTGACAGTTGACATCTTTGAAAATTTTAGAAAACTTAAAAAAAAAACTATTCATTTATCATTATCACAAAAGGTTTAAGGGCTGTGATATTTTAGATAAACTGTTGCAAATGAAAATTGTATCAAAAAAATTGACATATGTCAATAACTATATGATAGATAAGTATCAACAATTTGGCAAAATGTTACTCAGTTTGAGAAGGTGAATTCAAATACGCAATTTTTCATAACTTTTTTTATTATTATTAATTTTTAATACCTTGAATTAAAGCTCAAAAGTTAATTTTAAAAAGCAATTGTATTGTAAATTAGTAATTCTCAAAATTTTAGAAGAATTCTGAAGAACTTAGAACTATTTTATACAGGAGTTTAAGATTTACAATCCAAATAAATTTCAATTCTTTTTTCACATAAGTTAATATTATTATTAAATTAATATTTTTTAAATTGTTGTCTTGAAAAACTTTTAGCTTGGTATTGAAGTTGTTAAATATAGCCTTAGTTTTCTTTCAAAATCGTGTAAATAAAATATCAGTCTCCAAATAGGTATTTATTTCGAAACAAACTAAAAAAGTTTTTTAGCAAGTTTGACAAAAGACAGAACAATTACAGAATGAATAGTAAAATTTAAAAAATATTAGCTTTCGTTTTCTAGTGTTTTTCTCTTCAAAGTTTTGTTTCCTATCATTTTTTTAAACTTTAAATATTAGTACTTACAGATTTGTGTTAATGTTAGCTATTACATGGAAAAAGTTAGTTTTTCTTTAAAATTGTTTATAATTAAAATTTAAAAGAGAAAAAAATAAACAATGAAATAATATAAGTAACAGATTTTAATATTTGTTTTTTTCTTTCGGTTTAAAAACTTTTGTGGTGCAAATGACTAACCTGTTACCATGACAACTCATGTGAAAGTTAATGCCAACTGTATACTAATAAGTGTTTATTTAAAAAAAACTTGTTATGAAATTAAAAAATAAATAACCTTACTTTTTGACAATTAAAAAAAAGATAACAGATTTTTTTATAAATAAATATTTATTTGTTATTTACAAAAAGTGTTGGAAATGTCTTCTTTGTTCAATACACATAACACTATTGATCACTATTCATCAATCTTAGGTTATGAATTCTGGTTTGCTGATTTAGTAGGCAACCAACAATACAATGATAAAAATTGTTCAACCACATCTGTAAAAATATCAGGACATGTTGCGAGTTTTTTTTAATAATAAACACCTGATAATTATTTGCATCACAATGGTTTATATGAAAGTGAACCGAAAATACGTGTTTTTTAAATAAATTTAGGAGGAAATTTTAATGTTTCAATTTTTTTAATTATTCTAAGGATTTATTTTTGTATTTTGTAAAATTTGTGGATGTACATTAATATTTCGACATAAGCTTTTTTTTATATATCTTTATACAAATAGGTATTTGTGTTTTTTTTTCAGACGAATGAAAATGCTTTGGCAACGACTGTATCACTAAACGCCGAAGTAATTTTACCTTCTTTAATCGAAACAATTGCCACTCATTTGAATGACCCACGAATATGTCAAGTATCTAAAGACGATTATTTCACTTTTTTGACTCCTGAAGGAGAACTTTACGACAAAAGTGTTGTTCCAGGGTATTTCTCGTTTATATACTGGAATTTTAAACAGTTATTAGTTGCCAAATTTTAGAAACGAAACGAATGAAACAATGAATTTGAAACGCGAAAGTAAAGTTTACAGTTATAAAGAACAATTGGAAGAATTGCAACTGAGACGCGAAATTGAAGAAAAGAAAAAGAAAGATGGAAAAATTAAACCACCACAGTATACACCTAAACAATTGGAAGCTATCAAAAATCAGAAAATGAAAGAACAAGCGATACGATCACGACTAGCAATGGTAAGTTTTATTATTTATTTTGTTAAGTGAATTTTTACTGTATCTCAAAAACTATAATCACACTGAATTCAGCTTTTGATGTTAAGTACTTATTTGCCAAAATCTTTTTGTTTTAGTGAATTACTTATCAAAAAACGCTATAAATTGATCGAAACAAATATTTTTTGTGTTAATTTTTACATTTTTTTTGTGTTTTTTTTTTTGCAAAGTATTTTTTATTTTGTGAGCTCTTACTGAGATATTTTTTGTTCGGTTTTGATTTGATGAATTTTTTGACGAGAAGCATTCTGAAAACGGCAAAACAAGTTATTTTGGGGTTAATTTTTCACCTTTCTACTGAAAATGTATAGGAAGAATCAAACAACGCATTTTAGACCAAACTAGCAATTTTTTTGCTTTGTTTTGACAAAATCGTTCGATTTTAGTGAATTGCTTATTGAAAAACGCTTGAAATTTATCAAAGTGAATAATTTTGGATTAAAATTTCGTCTTTTTAACAATATATATTCTAATTGAATCATGCTTCCAAATTTATAGCAAATAATTACATTTCACATTTTTTTTTAAATTTTGACAAATTTCTGATTGAGACATGAAAAAAATTGACTGGACTAATACTCCGTTTCTTACTAGAAAACAGTCTAAAACTTTCAAAATAAGCAAATATAACCCAATTTGAATCAAATTTAGGGATTTTTCTTTTTTATTTTACCAAAATCTTTCTATTTATTCTATTTATAATTATTGATTAAAACATGTATTTTTGTGTTAATTTTTACAATTTTTTTTCCTTATTATTATTTCATATTTTGTGAGATCGATCTAACTGAATTTTTTTGTTTTAGTTTAGTTTTTATGAATTCTAATCAAAAAAGTTTTGGAAATTGGCAAAATATGTTATTTTGGGGTTAACTGGTCATTTTTCTAGTAAACAATTGTGAATTCACTCGAAACACATTTTAGATAGAATTTGCCATGTTTTGGCAAAATTGTTTGAATTTTTGTGGGTTTCTTATTGAAAATATTTGAAAATCATCTGAAGAAGCAGATAATGCGCATTTGAGAACTAACTGAGCGCAATTTTTTAATTTGATTTTGTCATGTTCTGATATTTTAGTATTTTAGTGAATTTGTTTCCTATTAGAAAAGCCTCTGGATGAATCGGAAGAAGCAAATATAATACATTTATTTTGAGAAAATCTTTCTGTTTTAATGAATTAGTTATCGAAAAACGCTTGAAATTTATCAAAGCCAGTAATTTTGGATTAAAATTTCATCTTTTTGACGATATATTTCTAAGTAAAAAACGTTTTGGTAAAATCTGTTGAATTCAGTAAGTTTGTCACTAAAAAATGCTTGAAACCTAACAAAGAAGCATTCTTGTTCTGATCGGATTTTTTGGATTCATAGAAATATATTCATTTTAGACTGAATTTAACGTTTTTATTTTCGCATGTTCAGTTGAATATTATAAGATAAGAATATAACCTAATTTCGTTATTTTTTTTGAAAAATTATGTGGATTTTAGTGAAAAATTGAAATTATCTGAAGCAAATATTACGTATTAGTTGTTTCAAACCTATAAAAACGCCAACGTCTCATTTTCTCTTAAAATTAGCTGTTATAAAATTCGTGCACTTTAAAAGAATAATAGCTAATGTAATTTATACTTTCAATGAGAGATCTAATCATTAATAAATATTTTACAATTTAAATCTTATTTAAAAAATTAATTCGGTAAAACGCGACGTTGGCGTTTTTATAGTTTTGAAACAGCTAATACATGTTTAAGACTTTACTGCACTTTGTTTTCATATTTTTTTTTAATTTGACTAATCTTTCGTGAAAAAATGCTAGGAATTAATAAAAACACTTAGTTTTTTTAACTTAAATTTATAAATTCTCACAGAATAGTGTTGCCAAATGTTCAAGTTTTACATAAAATTTAACCCTTTTCTAATCCCTCAAATTTTTTGCAAAAAAATATACTTATGTTAGTAGAAAGTACACATTTTAGATTCAATTTTGTATTTTGTTTTTGTAAACTCCGTTGAATACAGTTATATTCTTATTAACAATAAGCGTTCTAAATGAGAGAAAGGAAGTAAATAAAATATACAAATTTTCAAAATGTGCATTCACTACTATTTTTGGTTATTTCAAGTATTTGACAGTGTTTTCGTTTAAATTTTTAAGTAAAATTTGGCCGGTTTGTAGATAACAAGAAGGTCTGTGTCAGGCCAAAATAGCATTCTTGAATTATGTTTACTTTCTGAATTAGAGATTTTTAAAACTTGGTATTCTAGACGGATTTTTTGTGACTTTACGTAAATTTAAAAATTCGTATCTTTTGAACTCGACTATTTTCTGAAATGAGATTTTGCACAATTATATAACTGGACAATAGCTATTAGCTTCCAAAGTTTCGTTCGAAAATATCGATTGTAACTTTGCGAAAAAAATTCATGTTTGGTGTAAGCTGGCAAAAATCTAATTTTTCTTTAACTTCACTACAGAAATGTATATCTTCAAACCTAATTTATTTCAACAATGAAGTTTTGTATAGTTATAGTCCGAAATAATGTCTATTGATTTGTAAATATTGTTAAAAAATATTTAAAAAAAATGTGTGAGGAAACAAAAATTTAATTTTCCTTCAACTTGACTACAGAAATATTATATCTTTCAAACCTGATTTATTTCAACAATGAAGTTTTGTATAGTTATAGTCCGAAATAATGTCTATTAATTTGCAAAATATTGTTAAAAAATATTGGAAAAAATTTGTGTAAGGAAACAAAAATTTAATTTTCCTTCAACTTAAATTTAAAAATTCATATCTTCTGTACCCGACTTCTTTTCTAAATGAGATTTGGGACAATTGCAGATATGCACAATGACTATTAGCTTCTTGAAATTCGTTTAAAAATATCGACTAAAATTGTGCAACAAAATTCTTATGTGGTATAAAAAAGAGAAAATTTAATTTTCGTTCAACTTCACTTAAAAAAACGATATTTTCGAAACCAGACTTATTTCAACAATGAGATTTAGCACAATTATAGCCCAAAATAATTGGTATTAATTCCCAAATCGTCATTAAAAAATATTGACTACAATAGTCTGAAAAAAGTTTTGTTTGTGTGAATTGGCTTAAATTTAAAATTTAAAAATTTATATTTTTTGAACCCGACTTTTTTTCTAAATGAGATTTGGGACAATTACCGAACTAGACAATGACTATTAGCTCCCAAAATTTCATTAAAAAATAATTGTATTAGTCATGTAAATTTTGAAGAAAATACTCAAGAGAGTTGATATTGCGTTATCTTTGACGAATTTTTAGTTTCAAAAGTTAGACAAAAACGTTTGGATAACTTTTTTCAGCTTTTCTATCATAAAATATTATTTTACACAACTATCAAATTACACTGTAATTATACGTTTTCTCTGATTAGAATGTTTTCAGTTATTTGTTCATTAATTAACACTTCTCTTGCTGATTTGTCATTATCAACCTCCACATATTCCTCAAAGTTCGGTAAAAGGTTTGTTATAAACGGAAAATTTTATCATGTTTTAAGTCAGTTCTAGTTCGTTTTTTCCGGAAGTTCGTTATAAGCGGGTTCGTTATAACCGGACTCCTCTGGTTTTGCATTTTTTTATGTAAAATTTTGTACATTTCTTCTTGCTGAAAATTAATTTCAGACTTAATTTAACTTTTTCAAAATTTGTGAAAATAACACAGTTAATTTATTTATGTTCTATTACGTTTTGGCAAGAAGTTTACTGGCATTTAACCGTGCTAGTAGTGGCGGTGGCGACACTATAAAGGAAAATATGCAGTTTTCACTAAAAAAAATCTAAAAAAAACACAAACTGATTTATGTTTTTTAGTTTTTGAAATACAATAACATTACGTATCGCAGATTATAACAGCAAAACTGTTTTTTTTTTCAGTTGAACACTTCTATCATCAATTGTGTTTCGATGATAAGAGCCGCTGCAAAGGGCAATCCCTTGCAATTATCTTTATATTTCAAAGACTTGCTTCCCTACATTTTGAGCGGTTTGCAATCACCACTTGCCGCTCCTTATTTGTCCAAACTTTACACCGACCTTCGAAGTACAGTTTTCACACACCAGTTGGAAACTTTGGGCGAACTTATTGCGTTCGTTACATTGAGATTATTGAAACCACAATGTGATATTGACGCGAATTGGGAAGCCGAGAATTTAAACAAAGCAATGGTCCGAACTGTATCATTGATACATGAAAAAACCGTTGCGAAAAATGAGACTCAGAATTGTTTTACAGTTCCTGCGTTTTGTTACACTTTTGTGTTGTTGAAATTGAGTCTTTTATCGAATTATGCGAGAAATCACGACGAGTTGGTTCATGATGGCTTACAGATTATTTCCGAACATGCAAGGTTAAGGGCGACGGAACAAAATGGGTTGAAGGATCTTTTTGATCCACAGTATTTGCCCATCAAGCAGATGTTTGAGTTACTGGTGGAAATTATAAGTAAGTAGGATTTTTTTAATTGAGTTGGCAACATTGAATACTGTTGTGGTTACAACGTTTGATGGTCACTGTTGTCAATTTAAAAATGTTTGACTTAATTTTGTGATTTTTTACTTTGTAAATAATCATAATAATTATAATTATAATAATTGTTTTGGAAAATTCTTTTAAATTTCGTAAATTTTTCGTCGAAAAACGTCTTGAAAAAATCTCCGAAATTTTGTGCTGAAAAGTGACACTAATTCTTAGAGTGTAATATAATTTAGACTGAACTTAACGTTTTTGTTTTGGTTAATTTCGTGATTTTTCTACGTGAAATTACCAAAGCAAGTCATGTAGAACAAATTTTGAATTTTTTAAATAATGCCCTAGTAGCACAGTTTTACTGAGTTATCTTTCGGTTATATAACGTTTTATAACCGCAATACACGAATCTAACCATTGGTTATGTTAGACTGAGCTTAAGGCTCTAGACCCTCTGGGAGCTGGCGCATACGTTTTACGTGTAAACTGTTTTTACTGTTTTTAGCCGCAAATTTAGACTTGAAGAGTTTCTTGACATTTGCAGTGTTTCTTTAAAAGTAAATGTAGGTCGAAGAGTCATTTTTGATTGAAATAAATGCCTAGATATTTTTTTATTAAATAAAATGTCTGTTAATGAAGTTGATACGAATTTTTGATAACGGTGCATTGTATTGAGAATTTAAAAAAACCATTTTATAGGAAATTTAAAAATACAGACTTGAGATATTTTAGATTTTTGTTAACTGTTCTTAATTGTTTGATATAAAGCAAAAATTAAATTGTAAGTAGGCAACTTTTAATGCATCCTTCTTCGAATGCGTAGCTAGCTGGAAGAAGATTTATGACGGGTTTAGGACGCACCGCAGGAGGTAACCACCATTGGGGTGACCCACAAGATAATAATTTTATTGCATTTGTTCAAGACAGAGAAATGTATCGGCACAAATAGGAATTTTAGCGATTTCTCTAATAGTGGTATAAAATTAAAGCACATGATTTCGGAATTAATTTTTTTAACAAAATAATTAGGTACCTATAGATTTGCATTACGTTTTTTTTGTAGACACTGCTATCAACGTATCTTATGAGATTTTGAAATACGAGTAATCACGCTCGCTATTTTTTTGAATACTTTTAACAATAAAATTATTCCTGTTTTAAAAAATATATAAAAAAGATGATTAAAACTTTGGTTGTACTTAGCTTCGTTCTGCACAGGTTTTGTGATAGAACTACTGAGCTCCCTCACCACGACAAGGTGTCAACCCACTGAGGAAGTTTTTTTTTACTTTTATTGTTCAAATTAAAAATTATAATTATTATTAAAATGCTTATCATCATATTATGTATTTATGTAAAAATCTCTAAAACTAAACTTGAAATATTATTTACAAATCCTTTTTTATTATGCTGCGTAATGGTAAATTGCGACTATGTCTTGAATCAATTATTTCTGGTAACATGGCATTCATAAAAAAATTTTCAAGACAATCTATCATTCTTCCGTTCCAATATTTACTATCGTCTTTCTCAATATTACAATATTTTAAATCTGTAGATGTGTACACTATAAAATAACAAGTTTGGCGATTAGTAATGTGGAGCTGACCTTGTACTTGATACATGTAATTATCTTTTTCTTTTAAAACTATTTTACTATCATCTTGAGAATCTATTTCTAAGTATTTAATCAATTTTTGTTCTATGGCAGTTTTAATATTTGTGTTTCTTGCGCTAAATGGACATTTAATTTCAACAATAGCATTTGAACCCACTAACCCATCTGGTGTTGCACCTAAAATTTTTTTTTCTTAATCAACAAAAAAGCCGCATGAATCTAGCTTTATACCTGTGATCTGTTCAAACTTCTCCTTTGCTTTCTCTTCATTATCAATTCCCCACTGTAGTGGTTCGGGTAATTTTTTAAATTTAGATAATCCCACACGATACAAGATATCTTTTACAGCATTCGCTGTATTGGTCGTACATTTCATATTAATAATTCTTCCGAAATTACTAGCCGTTAATCTATTATTATATTATATAAATTTAATAAAAAAACGAGAAATAATTCCTAAATTCTAAAATAATACATAATTATAAAAGTATCATTTATTTTACTAGGCGTAACGTAAACAAATTATATCACTAAGATTGGATCTTACAATCTCTCGATACGTTATTTGTACTATAATTATTACTGGGTATAGTTACAATAAATTTTTACAACAATGTATTTTTCAGAATTTATTACCTGGATAAAATTATCAGACGAAAAAGCGGGTTTAAAGAAGTTTTCATCATTTTAATGAGATATTCCTAGTAACTTTTTTAAAGTTAAACTGTTTTCTGAAAGAACAATAATGTTTCACCAATTAATTTTTTTATTTTATATTTTTTCAATGCAAGTGATCCAATTAGAAATGCACATGACACATAATATAGCGAACAGAATTCGGTTAATTAAAACATAAAACCCAATAAATAAATGGTGTAATGGTGTATTATTTTTTACAAAACTATGCTAGTATTTTATTATTCTTTAGTATCAAATTTTTTTAACAAAATAAAAAACGTATTTTTCACTGTATGTTGCTTGAATCTCTGAAATAAGAGAAACTATCGTGGGCGATAGTGGAATTCAGTTTGTTTACATTATTTGCATTTTATGAGAAGGGACAAGACACCCCGAGGCGAAGGTCGGATGCCTATCCGATGATTGACAGCTGTCACTGAAAACAGGTCTAAAAAAAAAGTATGCAACTTGTAGTACACCAATTCTCAACAATCGCTTCGGTACCCTGAAGCCTTAAATAACGGTTATCTAACCATGGTTATGTTTAGCGTCTATAACCATGATTATATTACGATTAGATAACCGTTATGTTTCTTAAGCAATATGGCCCAAGCTAGATTTAGGTTATATATCAGTTATCTAACCATGGTTATGTCTGGCGTATACAGTAAAGGTTATGTGACGGTTACATAACTGCTTTATAAAAGCGTCACATTTGGGAATTGGCGGTTATATTGGAAGGTTTTATCTCGGTTATAAAAGTGTGCTACTAGGGTGCTTTTCAGAGCGTTTTGTTATTTTTTTTGTTTTGAAAAAATTGTTTGGATTTTAGTGAAAAATACTCAACTTATCTCAAGATGCAAATATAACGCGTTTCAGGTTTAACTCAGCTATTTTCTACTTCGTATTGGGAAATTTTTTGTATATAGCAAATTTCTCGGTGAAAAATCACAGAAATTAACCAGAACTAGCAATTACAGTATGTAGTAATTTTTTGTTTATTTTGAAAAAATTAGTGAAACTGTTTTTCCAATAATTTTCTAGAAAGTACGTTTTACACCTACCTTTTTCTATCTCCACTTTCAATTTCTTTGCTGAAAAAATTTTCTACTTTAGTAAATAGAAAAAAATTATTTAGGCTCTAATTTAGGGATTTTTCCGTTTTGTTTTGCTAAATGTTTTATGGAAAAACGCTTTAAATTTATCTAAACAAACGTATACTCATGTTTGCAATTTTCTGTTTTTTTAGTAAATTATTTCTCAGATCACAGATTTACAATTTCTTTTTGAAAAATTATTTGAGATTTCAGATATTTTTGCAATTTTCTGTTCTTTGTAAATTATTTCGCAGATCTCAGATCTAAAATTTCTTCTTGAAAAATGTTTCAGATTCTATTATGTAGCTATTTTTTAATTTTGCTAGGATTTTAATGAGTTTGTTACTGAAAATCCTCTAATTAATGTTTAGACTAACTGCCGGTTTACAGAACATTTTAATCGCGGTTAACTTGACATTTGTCAATGCATTTTAATTGGCAACTTAATTCGAATTAGTTTAATTTTGAATTAAATCTGTATTTCGATTTTTGTAAACCGACCCTTAATATTTAGTGATTTGTTTGGTTTAGCCAAAATATTTAATTTTAGTGAACGATTTCTCTGAATTCTTTAGAAGAACGAACTTTCAATTACATTCTGACTAAGTTGTTTACTGAAAGTAGTTTAAATGTAACGAAAGAAACATTTTAGGCATAATTTAGCAACTTTTCTGTTTTTTTTTCTATAGAATTAAGTAATTTTTTTATTGAAAATAAAACATTTCAGCTATAATTAAATTTGGTTTTAAATACGCATATTGTTTTAAAATCGTGAATTTCTGGAATTCTAAATTTATAAAAACACCACACTTTTACCAGACTCATAAGAATTTTTGTTAAATAAAAAAACAGTCTGAATCTATCGAAAGAAGCAAATATACTGTATTTTTTATCTAATTTACAGAACAAGTGCTTTCGGATCATTTTCCAATGTAATAAGTAATAAGCGAGCGAATTTTTAAATTTTATTTTGGCAAAATTTTTTGGCGGTTGTTTTATTGAAAAATGCCTTAAGTTTTCTAAAAAGGTACTTTCGTTTTTTTAAATAGTATTGGTAAAACTTTTTCGTGAATTGTTTGTCGAAAAACGCTCCAAATTCATCAAAACAAGTAATTTTCGGTTAATTTTTCCAATTTACTTTTTGTTTGTTTTTTTTTTTGGAAAACATCGAATTAAATGATGGTCCAAATGAAAACTGCTTCTTAATTTACAGAACATACCTAAAGCATTTTACTCTTATTTTAACGATTTCTTGTTTTATTTTGGAAAAAAATCCAAATTTATCAAATTTCTTTTTGAAAATTGATATTTTTATGGAAAAAAAACACATTTTAGATTTAGTAATTCGACTATTTTCTGTTTTGTTCGTCAAAATCATTCCAATTCAGTGAAACGTTTTGAATCTATCGAAAGAAGCACATCAGACCTAATTTTTAGATTTTCTATTTTGCTTCAGATTTTGTGATTTGCTCATGAAATTATTTCTAATTTAATGATTATTTCACTTTTTTTTTGACAAAATGTCAAAATTATTTTAGATTTATACATAGAAAGTAGTACATTTTTGGTTTCACAGAAAAACATTGTAAATCAGAAGGAAGTATTTGTATTTCAAATTCTATGAAGTCTTGCTAAAAAACAGTTTTTTATAGAAAGTAATTACATTTTGCAAGTTCTGAATTTTATTTTTTTTTCTTAGTTAAATGAAGCTTTTCGGAAACAGTTTTTACACGGAATTTAGTCAAATTGAAATATGCTCTTAATCTTACAAGGACCATTTTTAGCTGTGTAAAAAATTTCTTCAAAACAAGTTATTCTGAACTTAATTTTGTTGTTTATTTGATTTTTGGAAATTACTTTAATTTGATAAAAAAACTCCAACCAAAAATTCCAATTTTGCTATTTTTTCGTAAAATTTAATCTATTGAAAGTAAGTAAGTAAAATCTACATCTCATTTTTTCTGTTTTAGTAAATCTTCTGAATTTGGATTAGTAAATTATAGAGAGTAATAAATGGATAAAGGTCCAAAATGTTTAATGTATTGAGCACAAAAAAAATTAACTTTCTATATTGAATTAAAAAAATTGACCTAATAAAGTTCAAAAAAAGACCTAAACCTGACGTTAAATTGTCGTTTTTTTTTAATTATTATTTTGTATAAAATCAGCAAATGCCACTAAGAATTTTGTTTTATTTTATTTTGAGTTTACTAAAGTTGGTTCTTTACATATTTTTCTTCAAAAAACTTTTTCGTGAATTGCTTGTCGAAAAACGCTCGAAATTCATCAAAACAAGTAATTTTCGGATAATTTTTTCAATTTATTTTTTGATTTGAGTTTTTTTTTTAACAAGTCCAAGTAAATGAGGGTCTCAATGAAAAATGCTACCAAAATTACAAAACATAACTCATTCATTTTACTCTTCATTTAACGATTTTTTATTTATTTTGAGAAAAAAAAAGGTTCCAAATTTGCCGGATTTCTTTTTGAAAATTGATATTATGGAGAGTAACACATTTTGAGTTTAGTAAACTATTTTCTAAACTATTTTGTTCGTCACAATCATTCAAATTCAGTGAGTTTTTATCTGAAAAACGTTCTGAATCTATCGAAAGTAGGGGAGGGGAGCACCATTATACAATTTTCAGAAAATAGTAAATTTTATTGAAATAGAAGAAGTCGCACAATTCTTTGGTTACGGAATATAACACGGAACATTTTATTTGTTGCTTACAACAAAGTAAAAGTAAAGATTTTATTATGTAACAACTTAAATATTTATTAACTCCCAATTTTCTTTTTGATTTGTTTTTTTTTTGGAAAATTTCTAAGTAAATGAGGGTCTGAAAGAAAAACGCTTTCAAATTTCCAGAACATAACTCATGCATTTTACTCTTAATTTAACGATTTCTTATTTTATTTTGGAAAAAAAGTTCCAATTTTTTATTTTTATATTCTATTTTGTTCATCAAAATCATTCGAATTCAGTGATTTTGTCCTTAAAAAACGTTCTGAATCTATTGAAGAAGCACATTAGGCTTAATTTTTAGATTTTCTATTTTGCTCCAGATATAGATTTGCTCACTGAAAATATTTCTAATTTAATGGTTATTTTGCATTTTTTTTGACAAAATCTCAAAATTATTTTAGATTTATAGAATATAGTACATTTTTAGTTTCACAGAAAAACCTTATAAATCAGAAGAAAGAATTACTTGTGGAGTGTTTCAGACGTAATTTAGCATTTTTTTTTTTTTTTGATGAAATCGTTGACTGATAGAAAATAAAATCTACTATTTTCAAGTAATTCTATTTAAAATTCTATAAAGTCTTGTGAAAACAGTTTTTTATATAAAGTAGTTACATTTTGCAATTTCTGATCTCTGAAATCAGCAAAAGCCACTCAGAAATTTATTTTATTTTGACTTTACTAAAGTTGGTTTCTTAAACATTTTTTTTCAAAAATATTCAAATAGTGTTTATAAAAATGTTTCGATCGGATTGTTTTTGTTTCAAAAAAAAATCTTTTAGGTAGTTCAAGCGGTCGAGTGCAATCGCAAGCCGAAGCTTGTCTTCTGGATGTCGCTCGTTGTGCTAGTGGTGATCCAGGTTGTACAAAAGCAACAATGGACGAAATCGACGTCCTTTTGACCGGTTTACAAAACCCAGCTGTTGTCGTAAGAGATGCAGCTTTACGAAGCTTAACAATAATTGTCTCCTCACTACCGAATTACGAAAGCGATTATGAATACGCAATGAAAATTAGCAAAAGAATATGGATTGCGAAATTTGACGAAAATGAAGATAATCAAATCTTGGCAGAAAAATTATGGGAATTGGCAAAATTACAATTTCCAGCTTGTCTCAGCGAAGAATTAATGCCCGATATTGAACATCCAGTTGAGTGTGTTCAAGTTGCAGCATCGAGAGCTCTTGCTGCTCTCTTGCAAAATAATCAAGAACAAGTGCAGGAAACTTTGCAGAAGCTTTTGAAATTGTACAATCAACGATTACAGGTTAGTAATTTACATATGTGTTTTTTTCCTTAACGTTGAGGCACAATTATTGTGGCTCCTAGCGACCTGTTTTTTTACAACTCATTTTTACCAATAAAAAAATAACAAATAAAAAATATTGTATTAAATTGCAGAAATTGTACAATCAACGATTACAGGTTAGCAATTTACATAAGTGTTTTTTTCGTTAACGTTGAGGCACAATTATTGTGGCTCCTAACGACTCGTTTTTTTTACAATAGATTTTTACCGATTAAAAAATTTAAAATAAAAAAATATTGTATTAAATTGCAGAAATTGTAGAATCAACGATTACAGGTTAGCAATTTACATAAGTGTTTTTTTTGTTAACGTTGAGGCACAATTTTTTGGCTCTTAGCGACCCGTTTTTTTTTACAACTGATTTTTATCAATAAAAAAAATTTAAAATAATTTTTGATAGTACTATGAAAAAATATTGTATTATTGTGGCTCCTAGCGACCCGTTTTTTTACAAATGATTTTTACCAATTAAAAAATTAAAAAATAATATTTGGTGCTATGAAAAAATATTGTATTAAACTAGTTTGTTAATGGGTGATTAATAATCGATACTGTTTAAAGCACGAACGAGCGATAGTGAGTGAGTGCCTTGAATTGTTTATTAAATAATTGTAACTTTGTTTTTTTCTTGTGTGTTTAGATGATTCCGGCAAAATTGGACGAATTTGGTCGTGAATTGGAGAAACCAATCGATACTTGGTTTCCGAGACGTGGTGTGGCTTTAGCTTTAGCTCAGTTGGCACCACTTATAACTCCCGATTTGATTGGTGATTTGGTGCAATTTTTTGTCTCGACGTCATTAAGTGATCGACATGAACAAGTCCGAAAGGAAATGTTAAATGCGGCTTTGAAAATTGTGGATTTGCATGGAAAGGTAAGAAAAAATCGCCTATCTTAAGCAATATAAGCAAAAGTTGTTGAAAGTTGAAGCACAAAATGTTTTTAGCTGTTATTTTACTTCAAATAATTTACAATTTACGAGATAAGGTGTAAAAAAATAATACGAATCACAATTTCTGTGAAATGAGTTCATTATTTTAAAACCAAGCGAAAAATTTGAATTTTATTGCTTAAAAATTGTTTTTTTATTTTTATATTATTTCAACTATTTCAAGTGTGGCTTTATTAGAATTTTAGTTTTGAGTTTAGTTTCAAGTGTATAAATTATAATACTGAAATTGCTACAGAAAGTTTCTCTGCTCTTCTCTTCATTTTTCTTCTCTCATTTTCTCTATATTTGAATTCGTTATTTTTTTTAGATTATATTTTATATTTTTATAAATTCATCTTTCGATTAGTTTATAAATTCTTTTCTTGATTCTTCTTCTATATTCTTTAAATTTTCAGTTGGATGCGTCTTTTAAAATTTTTCTATAATTTTGCGTAAACTTTTTCGAAATTATTATATAGCATGGTTTTTGTAAAATTCGTTTCTGATTCTCTTCCAAAATTGTTTCTGAAATTTGGATCTTCAGACTCATTTATAAATTCTATTGAATCTAGAACTTAGAAGAATTTAGAATTGTTTAGACTCAGTTATATATTCTTTTGAATTCTTTTGTAGGTTATATTAAAAATTATTTTATAAATACATTGGCCGAATTCACTTTTAGATTGTATTCTGTTTTTTTTTTCATAGTTTTGTTTAGAATTTTTTAGATTATTTTGTAACTTTATTTTTCTTAATTTGGAATCTTTTTTGTAAACTTTTCTTAAGATTATTCACTGATTCTTTTGTAAAGTAGTTTCTAAATCCGGACTCTTCTTTAGGTTCCTTGTAAAATTTGCTCTAGATTTTGTGTGGCGGCTAACCTGTAATCACATTTTTTATAAACACTTCTATATTCTTCAAATTCTCTTTTTAGATTCTATTCTGTTTTTTCTAGGTTATTTTTTAATTTTTATTTTTGTTATTTTTTTAATTTCTGGACAAAACTAAGCATTCTAAAAATCAAGCTGACCAATTTTAAAAATAAATTTTCTTCTACTATTATATCAACAGGATATTCAACATTTTTTAAACAATTTTAAAATTCACCATACTTTTAAATAATCTCAAACGGTCTAAAAGTTATTCAAATATTCTTGTATTTACCTAAATTAGCATATTGTATATATTATTTGGATCTGAAAGGTTCATATTTCCGCCAAGCTTACTTATTTAAAAACTAAACGACATCATAAGCTAGAATTTTATTCTTCGCAAAACAAAACAAGACATAGTGATAGAAATTTTACTTGCATATTTAATAGAAGTGTCAAAATCTAATTTGTTGAACAAAATTTTTGACGTTGTTTCTAAAGCACAATTTGCAAAAACGCTTTTTTAATTTTAATCAGCATGTAAGATTTGATCATATCATGTGATATATCATTGTAATCAGGAACAAAAAGACTTCAAAAATACAAGTTTCATATATGGCGTTCATAAGAAAAACCTCAGTGGTGTGATGTAACCCTGACATCAATAACGCTTTGGAAGTGGCGATAAATTTAGATATCTTGTAAAAAAGGGTTTGAAAAATGTTCAACTTAAAAACGTCTAATTCTTTTGGTTTTCGTTTAAAAAAATTAAACCGAAAATTACAAATTTCCGTTTTTTTCTAATAATTCAAAAACTAAAAGCGACACATCAAATTTTCTTGCAGATAATTGTTTGCCCTAATTTGACCGACTTTGCATCTCTTATAATAACCGACATCCCTATGGTGGAGCTCAAAAAACGGACAGCCTGTAGAGTAATTCTAAAATCCAGCATCTTTTATAAATACTTACTTAAATTATGCTTTATAATTTTATAATTACTTCGTTTACATTCTTCTTTTTGTTTGAAATAATATTCTCTAAACGTTTTTTACATAATTTTAGAATTTACCGTGAATTCGAATAATCATAAAACTAGTCTAAAAATAAGTTCTTTAAATATTCTTGGAATTTACCAAAATTGTGATTAATTTATTAGGTTGGTAATATCTCTAACTTTTTTTATTTACATATTTTTTCTTTATTGTTTTTATTTATGTTACTTTTTTTGACTCGTTTTTAGAACATACCTTAAAATACGTTTGAAACAGTTTAAAAATGTAAAAATTTGGAGATATCGAATTCGAAATTTACATTAATTTTGGTCAATTTCTAATATCTTTTTTTTGTTTAGAAGTTTTTCAGGCTGTTTTTTACCATTGTTTGCGGGTTCTTTAGATTCTTCTTAAGGTTCTCTATTTTTTTTAAAGCCGTTTATAGATCTGAAATTTGGATTCGTATTCTTTAGCTTATTTAATAAACCGATGTCAAATATTTTTTTTCTTTAGATGCTTCTTTGTAATTATTTTCTTCAGTCTACTTAAAATTCTTTTATAAACGCTTCTCTTTTTTTACATTCTCCAAATTCTTTTTTATATTCTGTTTTGCGTCTTCACAATTTTTCTATGTAGGTATAATAGTTTCGTTCTTTTTTCAAAATTTTTCTTAAGATTCTTCTCTGATTATTTTCTAAAGTTGTTTCCTGTTCTTATATCCAGCTTTTTTATAAATTCTTATCTAGATTCTGCTTTATATTATTAATTTTCAGACTGTACATTCCCTCTCTATTTAAAATAATAATCTCTAAACATTTTTTACATAATTTTAGAATTCACCATGTTTTCGAATAATTATCAAACGGGTCTAAAAATAGTATTATTCAAATAGTATACTTAGAATTCACAAAAATTGTGATTAATTCATTAGGTTGGTCATATCTCTAATTTTTTTATTTTTTTTTGTTTATGTTACTTTTTTGACTTTTTTCTATAAATATCTTAAAATGCTTTAATTACAACAATCGCCAAACGTAAATTGTTTGAAAATGTGAAAATTTGGAGATATCGATCTCGCAATTTGTTTACAGGAAACTGTCAGTACATTGTGGCCAGTTTTCGATACTTTTATGAGCAAATCGAGCAAATCGGCCCATTTGGACGCCGTCAAGCAAGCTGTGGTTATCCTCATGGGTTCCTTAGCCCGTCATTTAGACAAAGACGATGAAAGAATCAAACCTATAGTTTTACGACTTATACAAGCACTATCAACACCTTCACAAACAGTCCAGGAAGCAGTTGGCAATTGCTTACCACCTCTCATACCATCAGTAAAAGACGAAGCTCCTGGTTACATAAATAAATTACTCCATCAGTTATTAAAAGGCGATAAATACGGCGAACGTAAAGGTGCAGCTTACGGTTTAGCTGGAATAGTAAAAGGAATGGGAATTCTCGCTTTAAAACAACACGATATTATGACAAAACTAACCGAAGCAATCCAAGACAAGAAAAACTACAAGCATCGAGAGGGCGCTTTGTTCGCCTTTGAGATGCTTTTCCACATGTTGGGCAAACTTTTCGAGCCGTATATTATCCACGTTTTGCCGCATTTGTTGCAATGTTTCGGCGATACGAGTCAATATGTTCGTGCAGCTGCTGATGATACGGCCAAAGTTGTGATGAGTAAACTGTCAGGACATGGAGTCAAGTTGGTTTTGCCTTCGTTGCTCGATGGCTTGGAACAGGATTCCTGGAGGACTAAGACAGGTTCGGTTGAGTTATTGGGTGCTATGGCGTATTGTGCACCCAAACAATTGTCCTCGTGTTTGCCGAGTATTGTACCAAAGTTGATTGAAGTGTTGAGCGATTCGCATATGAAAGTACAGGAAGCTGGAGCTGCGGCTTTGAAGGTGATTGGATCGGTTATACGAAATCCGGAAATTCAAGGTGAGTGTTTTGTTAAATTAAGTTAGCAACATTGTTTTATTTATCGCATAAAAAAACAGGATTATTTTGGTGATTTTCGGCGAGTTTTACGTTAAAAAACAAAAATTTACAATTTAGGAACGAATATATTTTTCATGTTTTTTCGCTCTGTTTTACTGAAATTTTATAGAAAATAATTTAACTTTCGAAAAAAGAAAACGATGTATTTTTCTTATGTTGGGCGTGTTTTGCTGAGATCTTACTTTTGACTTTCTGATTTGAAAACGTATTAAACTGGTCGGAACAAGGCAAAAAAATATCTCAAAAATGTGTAAAAACAATACTAAAAAAACGTAGTTTTCATTTCTTACGTTTTTGGCTTATTGTTGATACTATTTTTGTGAAATAATTTCGTTTCTGGTTAGAAAATCAATTTAATTTGGGGGAGAGTGTATCGTTTTAATTCCAAAAACGTGTTATCTTGATTTGGTCAGTCGATTCTTTTATTTTAATTTTTTAATTTTAATTTTGATTTAATAATTGTTGTCTAAAGGTAAACTAGGAAATCGCAAAATTTTATTAATTCGATGCTTTTTCGATCAGTTTTGGCACAAATTCACAAAAGAAGTTTGAAATTTTTGGCATATTTTGTCGAAATTATTCTCAAAATCGAAGTAAATCAAGCAAAACGTAATTGGTGATTTTTCAGAACGTTTTCTTAAACTTTTATCTCAAAAAAAGTACTAAAACACAAACTTTGATTAATTTAAGATCAAACATAATTATTGGCTGACTTAACTTATTCTTTGATATTTTTGGCTCTATTTTACCGAAATTTCTAAAAAAAGTGAGAATTTTATTTTAGAACATATAGAAACGTCTTCGTTTGAAGTTTATAGTTTTTCGAGCAAAAAAACGAGCTTTTTTTGTAATGTTGGTCGTGTTTTGCTAGATCTTGCAGAGTAAATGCGCTTCTGATTTAAAAACGAATTATATTGATCTAAACAAAGCAAAATAATATCAATCTTAATCTATAATTGTAATTTTTAAGCTATTTTTAGTGATTAAAATTTTGCAGTTTAAAGATTTGAAATTGGTAATTTCAGTTTAGACCAATGATTTTTGAAATAATTTTTCTTAAACGGACCTAAATAACACTAAAATTTTGATTTGTGTTGGTTCTTTAGTAAATTTTTGAGAAAATTTTCAAAAAAGTATACAGCTTTAACCTCTAAAACAAATTAAACACTTGAAACAACCTTCTTGATTTAGTAAACCAGTTCTTTTTTAATTTTTAATAAAAAAACTGAGTGATTGCTAAATATATTAAATTTTATGATTTTTTGCAAAATTTTACAATAAAAACTTGGAAATCGTAATTCAAAGACAAAAGTAATAAAAAGCACTATCTTTGACGAAAGTTTACGTTTTTGGCGTATTTTGTCGAAAGTTTTCTCAAAAACGGGCTAAATCAAGTAAAACATGCCAAACTAGTAACATTTAATTTCGGCCTAAATTAGTGATTTTTTAGGTTGTGTTTTTATCTAAAAAATGTGCTAGAACACAATTTTTGGTCTGATTTAGTAAATTTTTGTCTTTTCTTTTGTTTTGTAAAATAATTGTTGCATTTTTAGTTAAGTACGTGTATTGGGTAAAATGTATTTGTGAACTTATTTGATATTTTCCCGCTTGATTTATTTAACAAAATCTTATACAAAAAACCTTGAGATGTTCAAAATACAAAATTCAAAATTTGTTTATTATAAGTTTTAAAGGTGAAAATAACACTTCTTTGACTAAATTTTGAGGGTTTTTGGCTTATTATTGTCGAAATTTTGCTCAAAATCGAGCGATATCAAATAAAACACACTAAAACAACATCTAGTTTAGTGATTTTTTGGGTAGTTTTCTTACAATTTATTAAAAACGTTCACTTTTTATTTCGAAAGTCGATTATTTTATTCTTAAATAAAATTTTGGTCTAATTTTATGAATTTTCGGCTTGTTTTTAACTATATCTAGCGTCATAATTTTATTTCGGCTTAAAAAGCTAATTAAATTTGGAAATTTTTAGCGAATTCTCACTTTAAATTGAAAACTGAAACGATCTAAGCAAAAATAAACAAAATAAATAAGTTTTTAAACTGCTTAAAATGACATAATCTTTGATCTAAATTTTTGATTTTTCCTAAGTTTTGGTGAAAGTTAAATACACTCGAAAAAGGCTTAATTTGATGTATTTTTTATTTTTATAAAATATCCGCGTTTCTGACAGAAAGTCAAAATTAATGTGGTGATTTTTGCGTTTGTATTAACAAATAATTATCACAAAAACATAATATAAAACAAAAATATAATATCGCGGAAAAATTGTTTAGCGTAGGAGGGCTAAAAAACAGGATCATTTTGGTGATTTTCGGCGATTTTTACGTTAAAAAACAAAAATTTACAATTTAGGAACGAGTATATTTTTCATGTTTTTTCGCTCTGTTTTACTGAAATTTTATAGAAAAAAATAAACAAAATTTAATTTAACTTTCGAAAAAAGAAAACGATTTATTTTTCTTATGTTGGACGTGTTTTGCTGAGATCTTACTTTTGACTTTCTGATTTGAAAACGTATTACGTTTTTGGCTTATTGTTATTATTTTTGTGAAATAATTTCGTTTCTGGTTAGAAAATCAATTTAATTTGGGGGAGAGTGTATGGTTTTAATTCCAAAAACGTGTTATCTTGATTTGGTCAGTCGATTCTTTTATTTTAATTTTTTAATTTTAATTTTAATTTAATGATTGCTGTCTAAAGGTAAACTAGGAAATCGCAAAATTTGATTAATTCGATGCTTTTTCGATCAGTTTTGGCACAAATTCACAAAAGAAGTTTGAAATTTTTGGCATAATTTGTCGAAATTATTCTCAAAATCGAAGTAAATCAAGCAAAACGTAATTGGTGATTTTTCAGAACGTTTTCTTAAACTTTTATCTCAAAAAAAGTACTAAAACACAAACTTTGATTAATTTAAGATCAAGCATAATTATTGGCTGACTTAACTTATTCTTTGATATTTTTGGCTCTATTTTACCGAAATTTCTAAAAAAAGAATTTTCTTTTAGAACATATAGTAAACGTCTTCGTTTGAAGTTTATAATTTTTCGAGCAAAACAACAAGCTTTTTTTGTAATGTTGGTCGTGTTTTGCTAGATCTTGCAGAGTAAATGCGCTTCTGATTTAAAAACGAATTATATTGATCTAAACAAAGCAAAATAATATCAATCTTAATCTATAATTGTAATTTTTAAGCCATTTTTAGTCATTAAAAAAATACCTCTAAAAACTTACTACATTGGGAAACCGCAAAAATAATAAACTATTTCAGGTTTAATTTATTTATGAATTTTCGGCTTATTTTAACGTTATTTTGCAGTTTAAAGATTTGAAGTTGGTAATTTCAGTTTAGACCAATGATTTTTGAAATAATTTTTCTTAAACGGACCTAAATAACACTAAAATTTTGATTGTGTTGGTTCTTTAGTAAATTTTTGAGAAAATTTTCAAAAATGTATACAGCTTTAACCTCTAAAACAAATTAAACACTTGAAACAACCTTCTTGATTTAGTGAACCAGTTCTTTTTTAATTTTTAATAAAAAAACTGAGTAAATGCTAAATATGTTAAATTTTCTCAAAAAAAATTTTTTCTCAAAAACAGGCCAAATCAAGTAAAACATGCCAAACTACTAACATTTAATTTCGGTCTAAATTAGTGATTTTTTAGGTTGTGTTTTTTAATTTATGGGGAATAGCTTAGTTTTTATCTAAAAAATGTGCTAGAACACAATTTTTGGTCTGATTTAGTAAATTTTTGTATTTTCTTTTGTTTTGTAAAATAATTGTTGCATTTTTAGTTAAGTAAGTGTATTGGGTAAAATGTATTTGTGAACTTATTTGATATTTTCCCACTTGATTTATTTAACAAAATCTTATACAAAAAACCTTGTGATGTTCAAAATGCAGAATTCAAAATTTGTTTATTATAAGTTTTAAAGGTGAAAATAACACTTCTTTGACTAAATTTTAAGGGTTTTTGGCTTATTATTGTCGAAATTTTGCTCAAAATCGAGCGATATCAAATAAAACAGACTAAAACATCTAGTTTAATGTTTTTTTGGGTATTTTCTTACAATTTATTAAAAACGTTCACTTTTTATTTTAAGTCTTAAATAAAGTTCTGGTCTAATTTTATGAATTTTCGGCTTGTTTTTAACTATATCTAGCGCCATAATTTTATTTCGGCATAAAAAGCTAATTAAATTTGGAAATTTTTAGCGAATTCTCACTTTAAATTGAAAACTGAAACGATCTGAGCAAAAATAAACAAAATAAATAAGTTTTTAAACTGCTTAAAATGACATAATCTTTGATCTAAATTTTTGATTTTTACTAAGTTTTGGTGAAAGTTAAATACAATCGAAAAAGGCTTAATTTGATGTATTTTTTATTTTTGTAAAATATCCGCGTTTCTGAGAGAAAGTCAAAATTAATGTGGTGATTTTTGCGTTTGTATTAACAAATAATTATCACAAAAACATAATATAAAACAATAATATAATATCGCGGAAAAATTAATTGTTTAGCGTGGGAAGGCTAAAAAACAGGATCATTTTGGTGATTTTCGGCGATTTTTACGTTAAAAGACAAAAATTTACAATTTAGGAACGAGCATGTTTTTTTCGCTTTGTTTTACTGAAATTTACAAAAAAATAAGATTTAATTTTAAAACTTTCGAACAAAGAAGATGCTAAGATCTTACTTTTGGCAAAAAATTTCTCAAAAATGTGTAAATACACATCATTTTAATTTGGGGAAGAGTGTATGGTTTTAATCCCAAAAACGTGTTGTTTTGATTTGGTAAATCGTTTTTTTTTAAATTTTTGATAATAATTGCTGTCTAAAGGTAAACTAGGAAATCGCAAAATTTGATAAACTCGATGGTTTTTCGATCAGTTTTGGCACAAATTCACCAAAGAAAATTTGAAATTTTTGGCATATTTTGGCGAAATTATTCTCAAAATCGAACTAAATCAAGAAAAAACGTAATTAGTGATTTTTCACACCGTTTTCTTAAACTTTTATCGCAAAAATATACTAAAACACCATCTTTGGCTAATTTAAGATCGAGCATAATTATTGGCTGATTTATTCTATGATATTTTTGGCTCTATTTTTCCGAAATCTTACAAAAAAAGTGAGAATTTTATTTTAGAACATGTAAACAATGTCTTCGTTTGAAATTTATAGTTTTTCGAGCAAAAAACAGCTTTTTTGTAATGTTGGACCTGTTTGTTTAAACAAAGCAAAATAATATCAATCTTAACCTGTAATTGTAATTTTTAAGCCAATTTTAGTGATTAAAAAAATACCTCTAAAAACGTTGGACAAACGCAAAAATAATAAGCTATTTTAGGTCTAATTTATTCTTGAATTTTCGGCTTATTTTAACGTTATTTTGCAGTTTAAAGATGTGAAGATGATGATTTCAGTTACACAGCTTTAACCTCAAAAACAAATTAAACACTTGAAACAACCTTCTTGATTTAATGAACCGTTTCTTTTTTAATTTTTAATTAAAAAACTGGGTAAATGCTAAATATGTTAAATTTTATGATTTTTTGCAAAATTTTACAATAAAAACTTGGAAATCGTAATTCAAAGACAAAAGTAATAAAAAGCACTATCTTTGACTATCAAGTAAAACATGCCAAACTAGTAACATTTAATTTCATTCTAAATTAGTGATTTTTTTAGACTGTTTTTTTTTTAATTTATGGGAAGAAAGCTTAAGTTTTTATTCGTAAATTTTTGTATTTTCTTTTGTTTTGTGAATAAGAATTGTTGCATTTTTAAATAAATGTTCCATTTTGAAAGTAGGTATTCTGGGAAAAGGCAAAATTTGATATTTTTTCGCCTGATTTAACAAAAATCTTTTACAAAAAATTCTGAGATGTAAGTTTCAAAGGTGAAACAACACTTCTTTGACTAAATGTTGAGGTTTTTTGGTTTATTTTGGTCGAAATTTTCCTTAAAATCGAGCGATATCAAATGAAACGACTAAAACTATATCAATTTTGATCTAGTTATTTTGGTGATTTTTTATATTGTTTTACCAAAATTTATCAAAAAAGTTTGCTTCTTGCTTCCAAAACATGCATAATGCTCGAAAATTTTAAAATTTTGGTCTAGTTTGGTAAGTCTTCGTTCTTTTTTTTGAAATTTCGCACAATTTTTTCGTTTTTTTATTGATGGTAAGTTTGGAAAACACAAAATTAATACTAAAATTATTGACTTCGAATTTTTCAGTTTGTTTTAACAAAATGTCACAAAAAAACCTGAAATCTTATTTAATAATTGTGTTTGGCAAAGTTAAAAAGCACCAACTGTGAATTTTGAATTTTTTGGCTTATTATAACGACGAAATTTTGCTCAAAATCTAGATAAATCAGGTAAACAACCCAAAGTAATATTAATTTCATAAAAAAGAGGTTTTAAATCATCTTAAAATCGAAGAAGGAATAATATTTGTAATTTGGTGATTTTTCATCTAGTTTTACTAAAATTTATTAAACAAAATTTACATTTTACCACGAACTTGACTCAAAAAAATAAATATGTAATTTTTGGCTCAACTCGCCTAAATCTCGCCAACTCGACGAGATTTTATTTTATTTTTGAATTCACTTTTGACAAATTTTTACTTTGTCGCTTCTTTTTTTGTATCTCTTTTTCTTATTCTACTGGCTGGTCCAGCCCAGCTCCCGTCTTTTGTAACTCAGTTATTACTTAAGTTAGACTTTTGATATTTTGTAGACGTCATTTATACTCTGAGACGTATTTCAGGAAAATATTTTTGATTATACTGAGTGTCCCAAAAAAGTATGACGTCATATAATAATAAATTTTTTAATGGCATGCTAAAATTTTTTAGTGCTCATTTGGATGCTGTTCTAGCTTTTTACATGTTCCTAAGTTTTTTTTAATCGGTTTAGGGATTACAGTTAAAAAAAAACAAAAAAAATCGGTTTTATTGTCGATTTTTTTCTATAATCAACTGTGTAAGAGCCGTCAGGTTGGCCTTATCATAAATAGTAATTTTTTTGAATTAAGGTTGGTGTAATTTTTTACCTGGAAAATTCAATTTACAAATTTTTCAAGTTGGCTTTAGTTTAAAACACGTACAACAACATATCTAGTTATTTTAGACCACCTTTAGATTAACGAATTAACGATTAACACTAATGTCCAATTTTCAAAAATGTCAAATTTGTCGAATACAGCCAGTTTCAAAAGTGGTTGAACATGAACTTTTAGGGTAATATAGTCTGGTCTTTATCAGAATTTTGACACTGACAGTTGATTATTTAAAAAAATGAACTACACCTTAAGTTTTTAAAATTAATAAAAAATAGAAACGGTGCTTTTCTAATGACATTATTACTAGGTACGTGATGAACAAGGTCTGACAGACTTATTAATTAAGTTTGATTCATCTGAATTACTACAGAGTGTTTACAATTTTTTTTTCAAAATTTTAAAGTTTAGAGTCTTTTATTTTGCTTATTTCAAATGACAACTCCTATTCGTTTTTATATTATTCGATGCAGAATTAAAAAAGGAACACATTTGGAGTTATTTGCCAAAAACGTTAACCATGAACGACTTTTAATCATTAAAATTAAGTAATTTGGTAGAATGGTAAAAAAATAAACAAATTGAAAATTAATTGTAAACACCCTGTAGTAATTCAGGTGAACCTAACATAATTTATAAATCTTTTAGTACTTGTTCAACACGTTGAAAAAAACGTTGCTTCTATTTTTTATTAATTTTTATAACTAAAGATGTAAACCTTTTTTTTTTGGTTTTTATTTTTTTAAATAATCCCTAAACCGATTTAAAAAAAACTTTAGGGACATGTAAGAAGCTAAAAAGGTATCCTAATGACTACAAAAAATAATAGCATGCTTTTAAAAAAATTATTTTTATGACGTCATATTTTTTGGGACACTGTACAGGGTGCTCAAAAACTGGCGCTCCAACTCAGTGGTATGTTATTGAGAAGCAAGTGCAGATTACGGGAAAAATGTTGAAAAAATTCCTAAAGTCATATTTTAAAAAATCTGGAGCTACAAACTTATTGTGTTAACTTCTTTAGTTTTCATTATTTTATTATGTTCTTATGTTTCATACCAGGTAATCGTTCCGTAACAAAACGATGAATAATTATTTTTAAAATTACTATAAGGTTTTAGCAGTTTTTTTAATTAAAAAAAATTAAAATTTATCCAAAAAATCACAATGTGTAGATGAGCCAACACTGGGAATTATTTCCTAGGAAACCGTTCGGAAATTCGGAAATAAAATTAACTAGATGCCCTCTGGTGATGACTTTTGAACTATGTCGAAAACAGTAATGAAATTTTCGTAATTCCACATTTAATTGACATCTAATAAATTGTTTAACAATTTTGCGTGTATAGTGTTAATTGCTTACATTGGAGAGAATCACTTTAAAAGTACGTGGTGGTAAATACTAGCTTTGACTTTGGTTCTGCGGTTTTTTGTGGTATAAAGTGCTTATTGTTGGAATTTAAAAGTGGATAAAAAGTGAAAAAGATTTAAATTTTCATTACAAAGTGTTATCAAACAGTTGTCTAATTAAAGACTATAATAATGGATCACGGCGAACACAAAGTTGGGCTCAAGAAACCAGTAAATTAGTGAAGTTTGTGAATTTTTGGTTAGAATTTTTCCACTGATAAAATCATGAAATACTTCGATAAATCAACAAAACTACAATTAAGATTAACAACTGCTAATACACTTAAACGTAAATTATGCCAAAAGGTAGACTTTTCAATGTCTTTGTAATAATTTTTCAATAAAGGAAGTGAACCAAAAAGTCATTCGTTATTCGTGTTTTCCTCGTCATCTCTAATTTGTCAACATTCGTTTCTTCCACCAAAGATACAATAGTCATTTCGCATTGGCAATGTAATAATTGTGAAGCCTCAAAATTCGTCCAACGTTTAAAATATCCGAATAAACATTTTCCCGCCATTTATGGTTACTGTTTTCGACCTAGCTCAGTAGCGCCCCCAACGGTAACTTTACTTCCGAATTCTATTACGATCATGACTGTTAAACAACGTTGCCACATATCATTTATCTAAAATCCGTTATTTATCACTAACTTTAATACTAAGAATTTTTTTACTATTTTTACCTTTATATGTAACCAGTTCTCTACCACACACCATTGAGTTGGTGCGCCAGTTTTTGAGCACGCTGTATAATCAAAAATTTTTTCCTGAAATACGTCCTAGAGTGTAAATAACATCTACAAAATATCAAAAGTCCAACTTTACTAATGACTGAGCTACAGAAGACGGGAACTGAACTGGACCAGCCTGTATTTCCCCCAAAATCGAACTAAATACTCTGGATTACAAACTGCTTTTTTCTTACAGCCATCGTTCCCGTACTACTCAAGGCCCTTCAAGACCCCTCAAACAAAACCTCCGTGTGCCTCCAAACCCTCCTTGACACCCAATTTGTCCACTTTATTGACGCCCCATCCTTGGCCCTAATAATGCCAGTAGTCCAACGTGCTTTCATGGACCGTTCGACCGAAACGCGAAAAATGGCCGCCCAAATCATCGGCAACATGTACTCACTGACCGACCAAAAAGACCTCCTTCCCTACCTCCCGACCATTATACCCGGCCTTAAAACCTCTCTCCTGGATCCGGTCCCAGAAGTCCGCAGTGTGAGCGCTCGAGCTTTGGGCGCAATGGTTCGAGGAATGGGCGAGTCGAGCTTTGAGGACTTGCTGCCATGGTTAATGCAAACACTAACGTCTGAAAGTAGTTCAGTTGATCGTTCTGGAGCTGCGCAAGGTCTTTCCGAGGTGGTTGGTGGTTTAGGTGTTGAGAAGTTGCACAAGTTGATGCCGGAAATTATTGCAACGGCTGAGAGGACTGATATTGCACCGCATGTCAAGGATGGATATATCATGATGTTTATTTATATGCCGGTGGTTTTTACCAATGATTTTACGGTGTATATTGGACAGATTATTAATCCGATTTTGAAAGCACTAGCCGATGAGAATGAATATGTGAGGGACACCGCCTTAAAGGCGGGACAAAGGATTGTCACTTTGTATGCGGATTCGGCGATTTTGTTGCTTCTGCCCGAGTTGGAGAAGGGACTGTTTGATGAAAATTGGAGGATTAGATACAGGTAATTATATCAATTCTTCCAATCTAACATCATATCTAGCAGTTGCCCGCGGCTTCGCACACCTGTCCACAACTATTTCGAAAAGCTAATAATTATTCGTATGAACTATATTTTATTGCTTCTTTTTTGGTGCATACAGCACAGTATGGAAGCTTTAACTGGAATAAAATTGATAACTTGGATATTGGCGTTTTTTGTAAAAATCTACTGTTTGGCGCATATCGGTATTGTTCGTTAATGTTAATGTTAATGTTAATGTTTTATTGATGTTATAAATACAAAGTATCTTACATACGTCACCAAGAAAAGAAAAGAAAACAAGAAAATACACTTTAACCGTTTACAAAAGCAGATAATAATAATTATATAAGAAAACTTAGTTAAGATGACATTTTACAAAAATAATTACTGAATTCATCAACAGAGTAAAATGCCTCTTGTAGCAGGAAAGATTTAACACAGTTTTTAAAAGCCTTGAACTCGAGGTTTTTATAGGTGTCAGGTAACATGTTAAATAATTTAATACAGTAATAACTTGTGCTGTTTCTAGTACGTGATAATCGCAGAAAATTTGGTCTGAGTAAATGCCGGAATCTGGTGGAGTATGTATGATCAAACGAATCATATTTGTTTAAGTTTTGATGAGTATATAGAAGACATTGCAAAATATAAGTGCAGGGAACCGTTAAAATTTTGAAGTTTCTGAAATATTGACGACAGTCACTCTGATAGTGACAGCCAGCAATAATTCTGATACATTTTCTTTGTATTTTGAATAATTTAGCTGTATGTGGCGAATGACCCCAAGCAAGGATGGCATATGAAAGAACACTGTGAAATATGGCATGATAAACTGATAATAAAGTTTTAGTCGATAAGGTAGATACCAACTGCCTAAACAAGAACAATTTTTTAGAAAGTTTAGTAACTAAGTAGTCGCAATGAGTTTCCCAAGTCAATCCACAATCCAGAAAAACACCTAACAGCTTAATATAAGAAGGGGTAATAAATGATTTGTTTAAGGAAAAAATAATTTCTTGAGTTTCATCTGCTCTCTGAAATGCACAGCCATTCCTAACTTTTTTGTATGTGAAATGACATATCGTTTAAAAGATCGCTTTCCAAGCAGTAGAATTTACTACCTATTTTCTAAATATATATTTTTAGAAATGAAAACCTAACACCAGTGATATAAATTCTTAGGTATCATTCAAGTTATTAATTTTTTTTCAATTAAAGGTTAAGGTTAACCTAATTAAGAACCTCTTTATATACCACATTGGTGGTACTATAATTTCGAAAATGAAGATTTTTTATATTTAACCACTTTGGGGCTGGAACTTCCAACAATCTAGAAACACGCTTTTTTTTAATTTTAACCAAATGCTCAAATACTAAATTTTATTAACATAACTTTAAAAATTATGGATTCTAATGTTTAACTTTTTTAGGGGTGGAATTCCTAAAAATTTTTATTAAACACTTGTTCTTTATTTTATTCCGAAAATTTAAATACAAATTTTCATAAACATATTATTACGAATTTTTATGTTTAATCTCCATATGAGGTAAAATTTCCAAAAATCCTGAAAAACGCTTTTCTTTATTTTTAACCGAAGACAGATATACCAATTTTTATTAATATACCTTAAAAAAGGACGCATTTTTTTATATAACCCTTTTAGGGGTGGAATTTCCAAAATTTCTAAAACACTCATTTTTCATCTTTAAACGAAACCGCAAGTACCATTTTGCATAAAAATAAAAAAAACAGATTTTTATACAAATTCCATCCCCTGTTTAACCCTCCTGTGAGTAGAATTACCAAAACAACTAAAAGTCTACATTTTTCAACGAAAGCCTAAATATCAGGTAAAAAAATGACGGATTTTGATATTGAACCCTTTGGGGGTGGAATTTCTAAAAATCATAAAACTTGTGTTTTTTTATTTTTCACTGATTGCCCAAACACCAATTTTTATAAATATAAGTTCAAAAATGACGGATTTTTACATTTAACCCCCTTAGGGGTGGAAATTCCAAATGTTCTTAAACAACGTTTTTCATCTTTAACTGGAAACTCAAATATTAACTGCATGGATACAAAGTAAAATTTATGGATTTTTATACAAATTCCAACCCCTGCTCAACCCTCTTGGGGTCGGTATTTTCAACTAAAATACGTGTTTTTTCACTTTTCACTGAAAACCCAAATACCGACTTTAATCAATGTAAATTCAAATGTTACGAATTTTTATACAAATTTTAATACGTTATTTAACCCTCTTAATGGTTGATTTTTCGAAAATCCTGAAACACGTTTTTTTTAATTTTCAACAAAAAGCCCAAATATTAATTTTCAAGGACATAAGTTCAATGGACGTTAAAAAATGACGGATTCTCTAAACTCTAATTCTAAATTCAACTCCCCATTTAACCCCTTTAGGGGTTGATTTTCCAAAAATCCTGAAACACGTCTTTATTTTTAACCCAAAGCCCAAATACTAATTTTCAAAGATATAACATAAAAAATGACGGATTTTTATTCAAACTTTAACACCCTATTTAACACTTAGGGGGTGATTTTCCAAAAATCCTTTCTTAGTACACCCCTACGTTACAATAGCTATCTACTGTGAAAATTTCAGGTTTCTATCCTGAGCCGTCTAGGCTGTGCGTGATAGGTCCGTCAGGAAGAGCAATTTTATATATATATAGATGAGTCTGTTCTTTTCCAACGAACTTAATTAAAATTTTTTTGACAAAAGCTTAGTTTTTATCTCAAACTCTTGAAAATAATTGGATCAATTTATGGCTTATTTCAACGAAGTTTTCGGCTTGTTTTACTAGAGTTCCTTTATTGGGAGAGTTGGGACACTGAACGTCAAACCGAGCCAATTTTGTATTATGTGGATAAGGTATATATTTCTATCCTTTTTTATCAAAAATTTTGTTAGTAACTTATGTCATAGGTTTATGTCGAAAATAATTTCAAGCTTATAATTTTTGTCAAATGCATAAAATGACATAATTAGGTCAAATTTAACCAGGGACGTAGGAAACGTAGAAATTTTGGGATTACTATTTAAAAAAAGAAAATAATTGAATACCTCCCAATATTAATGTTCACATTTCTGAAATTTTTCCATATTTATTTTAATATTAAATACATAACTTAAAACATACTTCAATGCTAAAAATGCTTTTCTTTCAGTCACAATTTTTAGTTAAACATCTCGTCCCAAAAATTGGTCATCAAGAACCCTTCATATTTCTCGTCTTTTTAAATTTTCCAAAAAATGATATTGAAGGTGTTCTCGTATGAAAAACGTAAGAAAATCGTGAATTCCCAATAACTTTATAATTTGAAACAGAATCTAAAGTTCACGTAGATGCTAAAGGCGGCCAAGCAGCGACAGGTTCAACTTTCCTGAAAATGAGAACCAATTTTGGGTTCAAGTACCTACGTATTTTATAAATGCATAGAGAAATTCCCAAAATCTCATAGATTTTCTACATAATATTATTTAGACAATCCACTTTTCTAAATGCTTGTTAATAATAAACGGAAAATTTGGCAGGAAAGGTTCAATTTCTCTCTCTCTTCATCGCTGATTACCATTTCTTAAAGTTAAGGAAAAAATGTTTATGATGAAGAGTTTAGACGTAAAATTCTTGTACTTGCAAAGAAATCTCTTAATTTGGAGTTTATATAAAAAAACAGTGAATTGACGACGACTGCCAGTCTAAACCATTTCTAAACGCAGTTAAAAATTTAAAAAAATTTCACAAATTTATTTGACTTTTCGCCAAATTTCAAATGTAGCACCACTTATTTCTATCCCGATTTGTTTTTTTACTTGCAAAGAAATTTCTTTTAAAATTTGGAGTTCATATAAAAAAAAACAGTGAATTGACGACGACTGCCAGTCTAAACCATTTCTAAACGCAGTTAAAAATTAAAAAAATTTTCACAAATTTATTTGACTTTTCGCCAAATTTCAAATGTAGCACCACTTATTTCTATCCCGATTTATATCTATCCCGATGTATATGAAACAAAATTTCAAAAATTGACATTCAGTGTCCCAACTCTCCCGATATAGGAACTCTAGTTAGTACCAAAATTTGATTAACTTGTTTAAATTAAATTGTTGTAATTATCGACTTGTTTGATGATTTTTCGGTCAGTTTGAACAAAATCTCACCTTCGATTTTTCTTTATAAATTGAATAGTTGTGTGTTTTTGCTTATTTTTGCCGAAATATTTCAGTTCGGTGCAACTTCTCGGCGACTTACTTTACCGCATTTCTGGCGTTACCGGCAAAATGAGCACTGAAACAGCCAGCGAAGACGACAATTTCGGCACCGAACAATCCCACCATGCCATAATCAAAGCCCTAGGTGCTGAACGACGTAATCGTGTCTTGGCCGGTCTTTACATGGGCCGTTCCGACGTTGCACTGATGGTCCGACAAGCGGCTTTGCACGTCTGGAAGGTCGTAGTAACAAACACACCTCGAACTTTGCGAGAAATTTTACCAACATTGTTCGGTTTGTTGCTGGGTTGTCTTGCGAGCGATAGCTACGATAAGCGACAAGTTGCCGCAAGGACACTTGGTGATCTGGTGCGCAAATTGGGCGAGAGGGTACTACCGGAAATTATTCCGATTCTGGAAAGGGGGCTCCAGTCGGATCAAGCCGATCAGAGGCAAGGTGTGTGTATTGGTTTGTCGGAAATTATGGCTTCGACGTCCAAGGAGATGGTTTTGACTTTTGTTAATTCGTTGGTACCGACTGTGAGGAAAGCATTGTGTGATCCTTTGCCAGAAGTGAGGCAAGCCGCAGCCAAAACTTTCGATAGTTTGCATTCGACGGTTGGTGCAAGGGCTTTGGATGATATCTTACCGACGATGCTTAATCAATTGGTGAGTACTTATTTTTTTTTAATATAACAACACTTCGTTATCTTTTAATTTTATTTTAGTTAATTAGTTTATGATGGATTTGTTTATTGATGTTAAAAGTATTTAATTCACGGTTGGTCTGAACATGTTTTATGTTTGTAAAAAATGTCCAAGTCTAATCTCTGTTTTAATTATGCCTGGTACCTTTCTCATAGAATGTAGTAGTTATTCGGAAGTAAAATTACCGTTGGGGGCGCCACTGAGCTAGGTCGAAAACAGTAACCGTAAATGGCGGGAAAATGTTTATTCGGATATTTTGAGCGTTGTACGAATTTTGAGGCTTCACAATTATTACATTGCCTATGCGGAATGATTATTGCACCTTTGATGCAAGAAACTTATGTTGACAAATGAGAGATGACGAGGAAAACACGAATAACGAATGACTGTTTGGTTCACTTTCTTTATTGGAAAATTATTACAAAGACATTGAAAAGCCACCTTTTGGCATAATTTACGTTTAAATGTATTAGGACTTGTTAATCTTTATTGTAGTTTTGTAGATTTACCGAAACATTTCATGATTTTTTCAGTGGAAAAATTCTAACCTAAAATTCACACACTTCACTAATTTATTGGTTTCTTGAGCCCAACATGTGTTGGTTGTGATCCATTACTTATAGTCTTTAATTAGACAACTGTTTGTTACACTTTGTAATCAAAATTTAAATCTCTTTAACTTTTTATCCACTTTCAAGTTCCAACAATAAACACTTTATACCACGAAAAACTACAGAACCAAAGTCAACACTAGTATTTACCACCACGTACTTTTAAAGTGATTCTTTCTAATGTAAGTAATTAACACTATACACGCAAAATTGTTGAACAATTCATTAAATGTCAGTTAAATGTGGAATTACGAAAATTTCTTTACTGTTTTCGACATGGTTCAAAAGTCATCACCAGAGGGCGTCTAGTTAATTTTATTTCTGAATAGTAAAACTAAGTTAGCTTTAAAAATACTGTTACTAGCGATATCTGTCACTTATATATTAGCCAAAAATTAATTTTGGGTGCAATAATTAGTTTAATAATAGCAACATTTAAGTAAATCTAAGCAAACAAATTCTCATGTTGGTGTATCATGGAGACAAAAAGCCAAAAAGTTAGTGGAAATCATTTTGAACATCTTTTGTAGCATCGAGTATTTCGTGTTTATTTTTTTTTTAATTAAAACGTTATTTTTAACTTTTACTTACGTTTTGGTCAATGTTTAAACAGCAAAGAGCTAACGGTAGATAAAGACAACATTTCCAAGACTAACAAAATTTTCGAATTTTTTTTAAGTTTCGATTAAATTAAGGTATGCATGTGTCAAAAAAATTCTCTTCCCAAAAATATTAAATTTGACTCTTGTTGCTATTTAAAAAAATCAAGTTAGCCCTGTAACCGAAGAACAAATGGAGATAGATAGAAATTAAATAAACATCTGAAACGATAGAATTTTATATACTCTTAAGTATACACCAAATTTCAATAAACAGTTTTTATAATATTTAACTGTATCCATACTTTCTCGCGACCCTGTATATAAAAAAACACAGGAAATTCATTTTAACTTAACAACATAACATAACAAACGAAAGAGAAAATTACAGCTTTATGAGTAGTTTACTTATAGTTTTTTGTTTTCGTTTATTTTGTTTTTCATTGTTTGGTTCAAGTACGTATTTTTGTTCCTTTACAAATTTCAATAACAGTAATTTGATTTAATTTCTTGTCCCTTCTATCAAAATCATCTGCCCTTCCTGCATTTAAGAGCTGGCTACGGTCCTGAAATTTTTTACTTTTTGACAGTGAATTCTATTTTGTTGTTATTTGTATTTCTAGAACGACTCTGATCCCAACGTGGTCGAATGGACTTTAGACGGCCTCCGTCAAGTAATGGCAATCAAATCTCGCGTTGTCCTCCCTTACTTAGTACCTCAATTAACCGCCCCTCCCGCCAACACCAAAGCCCTCTCGATTCTGGCATCAGTAGCCGGGGAAGCCCTCAACAAATACCTCCCTCGTATTCTCCCAGCATTACAAACAGCCTTGGCCACATCTCGTGGAACACCAGAGGAAGCCCAACAGTTGGAATACTGTCAAGCTGTCGTTCTATCGGTCAGTGACGAAGTCGGTATTCGAACCGTCATCGACACAATGCTCGAAAACACACGAAACGAAAACGCCGATCAGAGGCGAGCCGCTGCGACACTACTTTGCGGTTTCTGTGCCAATTCAAAAGCACAGTATACAACTCATGTGCCACAATTGTTGAGAGGTTTGATACATTTGTGTACGGATAGTGATAAGGATGTGTTGCAAATGTCATGGGAGGCGTTGAATGCGGTTACGAAGACTTTGGATCCGAAGTTGCAAGCGACTTATGTGTCGGATGTTAGGCAAGCTGTGAGATATGCCATGTCGGATATGAAGGGGGCGCAGTTGTTGCCCGGATTTTGTTTACCCAAAGGTAGGTGGCAACTAATTTTTTTCAGTTTTTAAGTTTCTATTTCGGAAATTAAACCATATGTTCCATTGAGGTAAAATTATCGTGGCTCCTGGCGACCCCAAAAACACTGACAACATAAAAAATTCAAATTACGACAATTGATTATTACATTTATTAATAATACAGTAAATTTTAGAGTGTACGGTCCACGAAAAAATATATATTAAAGGTACTCATTCCCTATCGTTTGTTGGTGCTTTAAACAGTATCAATTAATAGTAGCCTTCATTAACAAATTAGAAAGAAAAGACAAATTTGTTGAATAGAAACTCTTTGACACTTAAAATTTTTAATACTTCAAAACCCTGAAATTAAAATCTTACAATACTTATAAGGAAAGATTTCTAATTTCTTTTTTTTAATTATACGTAACATTGACTTAATTTTGCAAAAGAATTAAAATTTTAAAGTTAAGGTCGATTAACACCTTAAATTTTGAAGCAAAGTTTAAAAAGTAAACTAAAATATTTTTAAAATAAAATGAATATTTTAAATAATTTTATATATAACATTTGAGATTAATATTTTGAACTCAAGACAACGCTAACTAATCGTATTTTCAATGTTTTAATATTGTTCTGAATGTTTTTTTTGTTCAACTTTGAGATAAAAAATTATTAATGCACTTCAAAAAATAATAGCTAATGTAATTTATAGTTTCAATGTGACATCTAATCATTGATAACTGTTTTACAATTTTATCAATTTTATTTAAAAAATAATTCGGTAAAATGCGACGTTGGCGTTTTTATAGTTTTGAAACTGCTAATACAATTTGAATACCAGAACAAAACTCAAAAGAAACCTATAAGAGACGTCAAAAGAAACTTTTAAAATACTAATTTGAAATTAAATAGAAAAGTTTTGAGATGAAATTTTTTTCGAGATGGTAATATTATATTATATCTTCAATGTTGCAAACTTAAATTAGTTACACTACTTTTCAGCACACTATCTAATTCAATATGTAATGTAATTTAATTTCAAATTTCGATGCTAAATTGAAACTTTTAATCACTTGTCTTTCACAGTTGGCAGTTTTGAGATTTTTTTTCACTGTTGCCAACTTAATCTAAGTTAAAACTTTTGATATTAAAACACTAAGTGTCAGTACATTTTTTTGCAAATTGGTCACATTAAACCATATTTTCAATGTTGCCAATTTAATTTAGTTTCAGCAAATTGTCAATACTGTCAATAATTGTCAGTACTTTTTTTGTATGTTGTTCACATTAAACCATATTTTCAATGTTGCCAATTTAATTTAGTTTCAGCAAATTGTTAACTAAATATGGAAGATCTACATCTTTTAATGTTTATATTAAGTCCTTAATTTACACACTTCATGGATAAAATCGCACTCGATATGGAATATTATATGTTTATGTTCACATAAACATTAACAACGAATTTCATAGAAAAAATGTTTTTACAATTTGTCTACATTTCCTTTACATTAAAAAAATAATTAATGAAAACATGGAATCATATTAAATTAAATAATGTGCTGAAAAGTATTGTAACTAATTTAAGTTGGCCATATTGAAAATATGATTCCAATATTGCCAACATAATTTACATAATTTATTTTCAATTTCGATGTTAAAACAAAAGTTTTAATCACTTGTTTCTCACAGTTGGCAACTTCGCAAAATATTTTCAATGTTGCCAACTTAACTTAGTTACAACTTTTGGTCTTAAAACGCTACTTATCCGTAGTTGCTTTAGCAGTTGGCCACATTAATCTACATTTTCAATGTTGCCAACTTAACTCAAACTTTTTAGTAGTCTTTTTTCAGCGAGTTACTTAATTTGAAAGATAAGACATCTTTTGTTTGTGTTAAATCCATAATTTAAGGATAGAATCGCACTCGATATGGAATATTTTATTACAATTATTTACGACGAATGTTTTCATAATTTTTCTACAATTTCTGACAAAAAAATACTTAATTGAATCTTATATTTAATGTTACCAACTTAATTTAGTTTTAGATATCAATATTAAAACTTGAACCGATTTATTCCATCATTTGTTTACGCGAGTTGGTTACACAACATCATTTTTTTTTAATGTTGCCAACTTTAGTTATAGCTGTTTTTTTTTAAATTCATTGTGGTGCATATAGCTAATCTGTTACCATGACAGCTATTATGTTAATGCTAATAACATGCTATTTTCACCACAATGGATTTTTAAATTAAAAAGTAGATATAGAATACTTTAGAATACTTATTTCAGCAAGTCATCAATTCAAGGTTGCCAACTTAATTTCCATGTTGTGAACGTAATTTCGATATTAAAACAAAAGTTTTAATCACTTGTTTCTCAGGATTGGCAACTAGATAATATTTTCACTATTGGCAACTTAATTTAGTTTTAATTTTTGGTCTTAAAATACTACTTTTTAGTACTTAATTTGGCAAGTGGGTCACATTAAACCATGTTTTTGATATTGCCAACTTAAATTAATTGCAGTACTTTTCACCACATTACTTAATTCAATACGGTCATAAATATTCAATGTTGCCAATTTATTTTACATGTTGCCAACTTAATTTAGTGTAGTAAAACGCAACTTTTTTAGCAAATTGGCCATATTATACCATATATTCAATGTTGCCAACTTAACTCAAACTTATCAGTAGTCTTTTGTCAGCAAGTTACTTAATTTAAAAGATAGACAACTTTTGTTTATCTTAAATCCATAATTCAAGGATAGAATTGCATTCGATATGGAAAATTTTAATACAACCACTCACGACGAATTTTGTAGAAAAAAATGTTTTCATAATTTTTCTACAATTACTGACAAAAAAAATTAATTGAATCATATATTTAATGTTGCCAACTTAAGTTAGTTATAGCTGTTTTTCTTTATTTAAAAATTCATTGTGGTGCATATAGCTAATCTGTTACCATGACAACTCATATTCAAGTCATCAATTCAAAGTTGCCAACTTAATTTCCATGTTGTGAAAGTAATTTCGATATTAAAAACGAAACTTTTAATCACTTGTTTCTCGGGATTGGCAACTAGATAATATTTTCACTGTTGTCAACATGGTGTACTTTTAATTTTTGGTATTAAAATGCTCTTTTTGGTACTTAATTTGGCAAGTGGGTCACATTAAACTATATTTTTGATATTGCCAACTTAAATTAATTGCAGTACTTTTTTACCACATTACTTAATTCAATACGGTCATAAATATTCAGTGTTGCCAATTTATTTTACATGTTGCCAACTTAATTTAGTGTAGTAAAATGCAACTTTTTTAGCAAATTGGCCGTATTAAACCATATATTCAATGTTGCCAACTTAACTCAAACTTATCAGTAGTCTTTTCTCAGCAAGTTACTTAATTTAAAAGATAGACAACTTTTGTTTATCTTAAATCCATAATTCAAGGATAGAATCGCATTCGATATGGAAAATTTTAATACAACCATTCACGACGAATTTTGTAGAAATAAATGTTTTCATAATTTTTCTACAATTACTGACAAAAAAAATTAATTGAATCATATATTTAATGTTGCCAACTTAAGTTAGTTATAGCTGTTTTTCTTTATTTAAAAATTCATTGTGGTGCATATAGCTAATCTGTTACCATGACAACTCATATTCAAGTCATCAATTCAAAGTTGCCAACTTAATTTCCATGTTGTGAAAGTAATTTCGATATTAAAAACGAAACTTTTAATCACTTGTTTCTCAGGATTGGCAACTAGATAATATTTTCACTGTTGTCAACATAGTTTACTTTTGATTTTTGGTATTAAAATGCTCTTTTTGGTACTTAATTTGGCAAGTGGATCACATTAAACTATATTTTTGATATTGCCAACTTAAATTAATTGCAGTACTTTTTTACCACATTACTTAATTCAATACGGTCATAAATATTCAGTGTTGCCAATTTATTTTACATGTTGCCAACTTAATTTAGTGTAGTAAAATGCAACTTTTTTAGCAAATTGGCCATATTAAACCATATATTCAATGTTGCCAACTTAACTCAAACTTATCAGTAGTCTTTTCTCAGCAAGTTACTTAATTTAAAAGATAGACAACTTTTGTTTATCTTAAATCCATAATTCAAGGATAGAATCGCATTCGATATGGAAAATTTTAATACAACCATTCACGACGAATTTTGTAGAAAACAATGTTTTCATAATTTTTCTACAATTACTGACAAAAAAAATTAATTGAATCATATATTTAATGTTGCCAACTTAAGTTAGTTATAGCTGTTTTTCTTTATTTAAAAATTCATTGTGGTGCATATAGCTAATCTGTTACCATGACAACTCATATTCAAGTCATCAATTCAAAGTTGCCAACTTAATTTCCATGTTGTGAAAGTAATTTCGATATTAAAAACGAAACTTTTAATCACTTGTTTCTCAGGATTGGCAACTAGATAATATTTTCACTGTTGTCAACATAGTTTACTTTTGATTTTTGGTATTAAAATGCTCTTTTTGGTATTTAATTTGGCAAGTGGATCACATTAAACTATATTTTTGATATTGCCAACTTAAATTAATTGCAGTACTTTTTTACCACATTACTTAATTCAATACGGTCATAAATATTCAGTGTTGCCAATTTATTTTACATGTTGCCAACTTAATTTAGTGTAGTAAAATGCAACTTTTTTAGCAAATTGGCCATATTAAACCATATATTCAATGTTGCCAACTTAACTCAAACTTATCAGTAGTCTTTTCTCAGCAAGTTACTTAATTTAAAAGATAGACAACTTTTGTTTATCTTAAATCCATAATTCAAGGATAGAATCGCATTCGATATGGAAAATTTTAATACAACCATTCACGACGAATTTTGTAGAAAACAATGTTTTCATAATTTTTCTACAATTACTGACAAAAAAAATTAATTGAATCATATATTTAATGTTGCCAACTTAAGTTAGTTATAGCTGTTTTTCTTTATTTAAAAATTCATTGTGGTGCATATAGCTAATCTGTTACCATGACAACTCATATTCAAGTCATCAATTCAAAGTTGCCAACTTAATTTCCATGTTGTGAAAGTAATTTCGATATTAAAATCGAAACTTTTAATCACTTGTTTCTCAGGATTGGCAACTAGATAATATTTTCACTGTTGCCAACTTAATTTAGTTTTAATTTTTGGTGTTAAAATGCTAATTTTTGGTAGGTACTTAATTTGGCAAGTGAGTCACATTAAACTATATTTTTGATATTGCCAACTTAAATTAATTGCAGTACTTTTTTACCACATTACTTAATTCAACACGGTAATTAATATTCAATGTTGCCAATTTAATTTAGTGTAGTAAAACGTAACTTTTTTAGCAAATTGGCCATATTAAACCATATATTCAATGTTGCCAACTTAACTCAAACTTATCAGTAGTCTTTTCTCAGCAAGTTACTTAATTTAAAAGATAGACAACTTTTGTTTATCTTAAATCCATAATTCAAGGATAGAATCGCATTCGAAATGGAAAATTTTAATACAACCATTCATTTTTCTACATTTACTGACAAAAAATAATTAATTGAATCTTATATTTAATGTTGCCAACTTAATTTAGTTTTAAATATCAATATTAAAACTCGAACCGACTTATTTCACGAGTTGGTTACACTTAATCATTTCTTTTAATGTTGCCAACTTACATGTCATATACTAAACCATGTTGCCAACTTAATTTAATGTATTAAAACCCTACTTGTGAGTATTTTTTTAGCAAATTGGCCACATTATTATTAATTCATATTTTTAATGTTGACAACTTAACTGAAACCCTTCAATTCCGTTGTTTCATCGAGTTGGTAATATATATTTTCAACGATGTCGACTTAATTTGAAAGATACACACTTTTAATTTTACGTCAAGTCCTTAATTTAAGGATAGAATCGCGCTCGGTATGGAATACTTTTTAATGTTAAGAACATTCCCGGCAAATTTTGCGCAATACACGAATATTTTTTCAGGTATTGCCCCAATTTTGCCCATTTTCCGTGAGGCAATCCTCAATGGTGATGGCGATGAGAAAGAAACCGCAGCTCAAGGTTTAGGCGAAGTGATTAAAGTAACAAGTGCACAAGCCCTTCAGCCTAGCGTTGTTGCAATCACAGGCCCTTTGATTCGAATACTTGGCGATCGTTTTAGTGCCAACGTTAAAACTGCAGTTCTTGAAACTTTAGCAATTTTGTTAGCTAAAGTTGGTGTTATGTTAAAACAATTTTTACCACAACTTCAAACAACATTCGTCAAAGCTTTAAACGATCCAAATCGAATTGTGCGCTTGAAATCGGCCACAGCTTTGAGTTATTTAATTGTAATCCATCAAAGAGCAGATCCACTTTTTATGGAAATGCACAATACGATTAAACAAAGTGACGATTCAGCAATTAGGGAAACAACATTGCATGCCTTAAGAGGGATTATTACGCCAGCTGGTGATAAAATGTCCGATACAGTTAAAAAACAGATTCATTCGACTTTGTTAACACTTTTGGGGCATCAGGAAGATGTGACTAGGAATTGTGCTGCCGGCTGTTTGGGGGCGATTTGTCGCTGGTTGACACCAGAACAGTTGGAAGTTACTCTAACTGAGCATCTTTTGAGTGAAGATGTGCAAATTGATTGGACTTTGCGGCATGGAAGAGCAGCAGCTTTGTCGGTGGCTTTGAAGGAATTTCCAGCGTGTATATGGCAAGAACAGTACAAAACAAGACTGATTCAGACGATTTTGGGGCAATTGGCTGCTGATAGAGTTGTTATTACGCAAACTGCAGTGCGTTCGTGTGGCTATTTGCTGCAGTTTTTGATGCTGAATGGGGAAGCGCTTCCGACGAATTTGTTGGGACCTTTTGTGAGGGTGAGTTAAAAAAAACAATTTTTTCCTAGACAAAAATTTGTTAAATATTTAAATCCACTTATCATAAAATTAACAACCAAATAAACTTGTAAAATAATGCTACAAACTGTTATTAAGTGATTTGTTTTTTCATTTTTTAGCAACTATCTAAGTTCTAATAAACATCCAACTTTTTTTAGCTCATACTCGGGATTTAGAATATGTTTGCAACCGTTTTTTTTTTTAACAATTCGTCAATTTTGAGCGCTCACTCGTTTTGGCAAACATTATGCTCGTTAAACAATAAGTGATAACGTAAGCTATTTAATTTATTTAAAAAAAATAATAATTTGATTTTAACGAAACGAAATACATTTGGACATTTTTCTGTTTTTTTTTTTTGGCAAATTCATTAAAAAGTGAGAAGTTAGTTAAAACTTGTTTAAAAACTTGATGAAAATTTTAATGATTTATTTATTTTTCAGTAAATTTCAGTAAGTAAAGAGGGAAATATGATTTATATTATTAATTTTTTTGGAAAATTTGTTAATTTTTAACTACGCACACTCGTTTTGGCAAACATTATGCTCGTCAAAAATAACTAATAGCGTAAATAACTATTTAATTTATTAAAAAAATAATAATTGATTTTTACGAAACGAATTAAATTTGGACGTTTTTCTGTGTTTTCTTTGCAAATTTCACTTAAAAAAAGAGAATTTACTTTAAAACGTACGTGTTTAAGGTCTTGAAGAAACTGGTTTGTTTAGTTTTCAGAAAATTTCAGTAAGTAGATAGGGAAATTTAACTTTTATTAAGTGATGGTTAAAATAAATTAAAATTTTTTTCATTTTCATTATTTATCTTTTTTTCCAAAGCAGTTACGTTAATTTCTTTGGCAGTTTTTACTCAGAATTTTAAATATGCAACTTTTTTTTTGAAAACTTGTTAATTTTGAGAGCACACTTGTTTTGGCAAACATTGTGCTCGTTAAACAATAACTAATTACGTAAATAACTATTTAATTTATTACAAAAAAAATATTTGATTTTATTGATGCGAACATTTGAAAAATCTCAAAAAATGTGAATTTACTTTAAAACGTGTTTAACAACTTGATGAAAATTTTAAACTGATTTATTTATTTTTCAGTAAATTTAACTAAATAAAGAAGGAAATTTTATTTATATTATTAATTTTTTTGGAAAATTGTTAATTTTGAACTACGCTCACTCGTTTTGGCAAACATTATGCTCGTTAAACAATAACTGATAACGTAAATAAATATTTAATTTATTAAAAAAAAAATTTGATTTTAACGAAACGAAATAAATTTGGACGTTTTTCTGTTTTTTTTTGCAAATCTCATTAAAAAGTGAGAACTTCTTTAAAACGTACTTACGTTCTCAAACTCTTAAAAAACTTATGATCTGATTTGTTTAGTTTTTAGAAGTTTCAGTAATTAGATCGGGAAATTTAACTTTTATTAAGTGATGGTTAAAATAAATTTAACTTTTTTCATTTTCTTTTTTATAATTTTTTCCAAAGCAGTTACGTTAATTTTTTTAACAGTTTTTACTCAGAATTTTAAATATGGAAGTTTTTTTGAATATTTGTTAATTTTGAGAGAACACTTGGTTTGGCAAACATAATGCTCGTTAAACAATAACTAATTACGTAAATAACTATTTAATTTATTACAAAAAAATATTTGATTTTATTCAAGCGAACATTTGGACGTTTTGCAGACTGTTTTTTTTTGGAAAAATTTCAAAAAGTGAGGATTTAGTTTAAAACTTGTTTAAAAACTTGATGAAAATTTTAAACTGATTTATTTATTTTTCAGTAAATTACACTAAATAAAGAAGGAAATTTAATTTATAATATTATTTTTTTTAGAAAATCTGTTAATTTTAAACTACGCTCACTCGTTTTGGCAAACATTATACTCGTTAAACAATAACTGATAACGTAAATAAATATTTAATTTATTAAAAAAAAAATAATTTGATTTTAACAAAACGAGATAAATTTGGACGTTTTTCTGTTTTTTTTTGCAAATCTCATTAAAAAGTGAGAACTTCTTTAAAACGTACTTACGTTCTCAAACTCTTAAAAAACTTATGATCTGGTTTGTTTAGTTTTTAGAAGTTTAGAAGATCGGGAAATTTAACTTTTATTAAGTGATGATTAAAATAAATTTAACTTTTTTCATTTTCTTTTTTATAATTTTTTCCAAAGCAGTTACGTTAATTTCTTTAGCAGTTTTTACACAGGATTTTAAATATGCAACTTTTTTTTGAAAATTTGTTCATTTTGAGAGCACACTTGTTTTGGCAAATATTATGCTCGTTAATAACTAATTACGTAAATAACTATTTAGTTTATTACAAAAAAATTATTTGATTTTATTGAAGTGAACATTTGGACGTTTTCTAGTCTGTTTTTTTTTGGCAAATCTCATTAAAAAGTTAGAATTTAGTTTAAAACGTGTTTAAAAACTTGAAGAAAATTTTAATTTTTCAGTAAGTAAATAGAGAAATTTAACTTATATTAATTTTTTTTGGAAAATACTTCGCTCACTCGTTTTGGCAAACATTATACCCGTTAAACAATAACTAACTACGTAAATAACTATGTAATTTATTTTTTCCTGCAACAGCTTTGAAATTATTTAACCTCGTCACTCTTGAACTTAACCTTTCAAATAACTATAAAAAAAATTATTTGATTTTAATATTTTTCCAATATTCCGTTTCTGACTAAAAATCGAACTAATATTTTGGACGTTTCCCAGTTTAAAATCCCCTTACAAGGTGTGAATTTGGTTTTAACATGTTTAAAGGCTTGAAAAAAATTTTGATCTAATTATTATTTATTTATTTATTTTAAACTCGTACTAGGGAAATTTTATGTAATGGTTGTCAAGTTATTTCAACATTTTATATCTATTTTAGTAAAATCTCAAGTCCTAGTTCGAAAACTAGCTACAGTTTGACAAAGTAAAAAGTGTTTTTGACGAAATTTAGAATTTTTTGACGAAATCTTACTCTTACAGACTAAAATACAATCAATTTCGGTGTAATTTGACAATTTTTCAACCAAAACTTATTGAAAATGTTTTGCTTTTTGTTAAACATTCAAAAAAAACATTTAGTCTTTGGCCTGTTTTTAACAAATTTCTGTGGTAAATATCAGCATTTTTCCTGAAAAGTTGTTAAAAGGAATTTATTTAGGACATTTTGTGAAAATAAGAAAATTTCAAGAGTTAGATTACGTCAAAATAGCGAAAAACTCGACAAATTCGGTATTTTTTTTCCTACAACAATGATATTTGTATTAAAGTTCTGGTTTAATAGTTATTTACGTAATCAGTTATGAAAAATCGATTTTGTTTGACGAGGATAATGTTTGCCAAAACGAGTGAGCGCAGCGAACAGGTTTCACAAATTAGGTAAGTTAAACTGTAAGCGGCTTTTAATAACGTACAAAATTCTTCCTAATTACGTCGTAAATTAAAATTTTATTCCCGCAATTTTATTTAAATAAAGAAAAAAAACCCTAAACAAGTTAGAAAATGGTCCAAAAATGACCAAATGTAAGCAACTTTTGGTACGGTTTGTAATTAATAAGGCATTTTATAAAAAAAATTGGTCAAAAGTTTTGCGGCATTAAACAAAATAAAAAATTACAGACAATGAACAACAATAACAACGATGTAAAACAACTCTTGGCTCGAGTTTGCATCCATTTGGCTAAAACCGTACCACAGGAGAAGATGTCTTCAGATTTGTTGAAGCTGCTTTTACCAACGTTAGTCAACGGAACTAAAGAGAAAAATGGTTATGTTAAGGCAAACTCAGAACTTGCATTGATTGCGGTTTTGAGGCTAAAAGATGGCGACGCTATGCAACAGGTAAATCTTCATTTTAAATGATTTTGTCTAAGATTTTACCGTTTAAAAATTGAATAATCTGGCTCCTGGCGACCCATTTTTGGACACAATTTACAAAAAAGGCGCATAATATCACTGAATTTCTATAAATTAGTCTATACTAGAGTTCCTTTATTGGGAGAGTTGGGACACTGAACGTCAAACCGAGCCAATTTTGTATTATGTGGATAAGGTATTCGGAAGTAAAATTACCGTTGGGGGCGCCACTGAGCTAGGTCGAAAACAGTAACCATAAATGGCGGGAAAATGTTTATTCGAATATTTTGAGCGTTGTACGAATTTTGGGGCTTCACAATTATTACATTGCCTATGCGGAATGATTATTGCATCTTTGATGCAAGAAACTTATGTTGACAAATGAGAGATGACGAGGAAAACACGAATAACGAATGACTGTTTGGTTCACTTTCTTTATTGGAAAATTATTACAAAGACATTGAAAAGCCTACCTTTTGGCATAATTTACGTTTAAATGTATCAGCAGTTGTTAATCTTTATTGTAGTTTTGTAGATTTACCGCAGCATTTCATGATTTTTTCAGTGGAAAATTCTAACCTAAAATTCACACACTTCACTAATTTATTGATTTCTTGGGCCAAAGTTTGTGTTCGCTGTGATCCATTACTTATAATCTTTAATTAGAGAACTGTTTGATAACACTTTGTAATTAAAATTTAAATATTTTTCACTTTTTATCCACTTTCAATTTCCAACAATAAACACTTTATACCACGAAAAACTACAGAACCAAAGTCAACGCTAGTATTTACCACTACGTACTTTAAAAGTGATAATTTCTATTCTAAGTAATTAACACTATACACGCAAAATTGTTGAACAATTCATTAAATTCAATTAAATGTGGAATTACGAAAATTTCTTTACTGTTTTCGACATAGTTCAAATGTCATCACCAGAGGGAGTCTAGTTAATTTTATTTCTGAATAGGAACTCTAGTCTATACTTGATTTATTTGTCTTTTTAGCGATGTCTGAGTATTCTGGACGTCGGCGCTCGCGAATCCCTCGCTGACGTCGTCAGTAAAGTCCTCAAAAAGATAATGTCGCAGCCTGAGGGAAAGGAAGAGGAGCTCGACGACACTTTACTGACTTGATTATTAGGGTCACGCAACGGAGCAAACAACACGTTGATTTGTTGTATCCCTGCGTTTTTGATCATTTCCGGTGTTCGTTTCTTCATTTTGTTCCCTTTGAGTTTTAATATATACGATTTTGTAAATTTTGTTTTAAATACAATAATAATAAATGAGAAAAAAAATCGTTTTATTTATTTACAATAAATTGTAAACAAAATGACAAACATTTACAAAAACAATTAATAATCGTCACCACGTGACACCACTTCTTTGCAGGTTGGACGAAGCATGATGGTGTGTTCGAATTGAGCTGTGTAACAACCCTTGATGTCACATAGAGGTGGGTATGCGTCTACGACACCTTTGTCACATAAATCCTTCAAAGCCATTTGGTATTTGGTCGCGCCTGCGCGGTCCAACCATCGCTTACAGAACGCCAATGTTCCGAAGTTCTTGTTTATAATGTTTAGAAGGGTTTTTGACGATTGGAGACTGAAAATTGCAAACAATGTTAAAATTAACAAAAATAATTGTTTAATATTATTATTCTTGTGTGTTTATTGAGACAATTTCAACAGGTTAATGAAATTAAAGATATGGTAATTTCTCTACGTTTCGCTCATTTTTTTAGCTTCTTCAGGACAGTACTGTCAAGGGCGTTGGAAATATAGCAAGAAATTACTTATTAGAAATTATATGTTAATTCAAACAAAACATATTAGTAGGTATTTATTACAAAAGACGATAAAATTTTACTTTCTCTTTGAAAAAATAATGGTGAACTTTATTGTCGTATACAATAAAAGACTATTCCACCCTCTATTATTTCGATTAAATTATAAATTAAATTTCTCAATGGTTGTCAACGATATTTCTCTAGACGATAAAATTTAATTTTACCATGAAATACTCATTAGAAAAAAAGCCATTTTACCATTTACGATGGAATTAAAACATTTAATATTTAGCTGAAATTAATAAATACTGTGCTAAAAATAAGAGCAATAATGGAAATATAATAACAAAGAAACACAAGGAAATAGAAATATTTTTAATTGGGTTTATTCTAGATTCTAGAACAATAAATAAGATTGAAACTGAAAGGATTAAATAAGTTATACGACTAGAAGATAGAATCAAGTACAAAGACAGAAGGAACGAAAATAGAAAATGTAAAAAAGAAGAAAAACGCAGAAAACACTCAGGTTTGAGTAAAGGTAAATAAACTAATAAGTTGTCAATTAATTTTAATTAGACATAAAGAGCGGAAAGTATATAAAATTTGACAAAAATTACTTAGAGGAAAAGTAGATATAAATAAAAGAACACAGAGGAAAACATGAATTCAAGAAAACAATAAATTAAAAAAATCAAGGAGCTGTAATAATTTGTACATTTGAAAAAATACAGACTTCGAAGGAAACAAAATGACGGGAAAAAATTACATAAAAGAAAATAAAACAGGCGAAAAGATAAAACCGAGTGAAAAAAATTGATATTATATTATATTTAGAACTTCAAAAAAATTAATCTTTTCGTATTAAGAATGATAAAACTGTTTTTAAAACGGTATATTCTATTCTATTCACACTACACCATTGTGAATAAAAAGACAGTTTGTTTTAAGAAAATGCAGTTAATTTAAAAGAAACGAAATAAGGAACAAACATAATAATAATCAGAAAATACTTGTAAAACAGACAAAAAGAACAAAAAAAATAAGGAATACGAAAAAAAAAACTGTAAAGAATAAAGGAAATTTATAATAGCATGATAAAATTAATTTGAAAAATGAATTTATTTTAATTTCGAAACAAAGGTTTCAGGCTAATCAAATTAACAATACTTTTATTGAGAAATTTGAAAAAAACGTGGGAATTTGTTTCAGGTTCATCTATTCATACTGTAGACGATTTTGAAAAACGACATACTTTGTTTTAGCGGTAAATAAAGTTATACTTCAGAAGGAAGTTTGTGATTAAAAGAAAATTTAAAAGCTAATAGAATACAAAAAATGTACAAAAAAGAAATAAAGTGTAACACAAAAAAAAAGAGATGAATATAGACAAACAATAACATTTTTTTAAGTAATAGATAACGTCATGGTTTATAAACATTTTACCAAAATATGTAAACTAGATATAAAAATCTGAAGATCAGATAATTTTCAAATTATCTGAATTAACAATAAAATTTTCAAAACACTGCAAAGGAGAAAGGAAATGAAATACAGAAATAAGAAGAAAGCAGTAAAACAACTAAAAATTATCACAAAAAACAAAATTTAGCTTATCATTTCAACTTTTTAATCAAGTAAACAAAAAAAATTCAAAAAATACGATAACGTTAATAATAATAAATTGTCTTTATTATGGGCGAAGTTTAGCCGAACCTACTCCAACTTAATCCAAACAAAAAAAAACTGGAAAATAAAATAATTCTATCATACCTGAACAAGAAAAAATAAATGTAATATAATAAGCTATCATAAGTCACCATAAATGTCGATGTTCTTTCGATTGCCGTTAAGATTTGCATTTGAAAAAACTGAGTTATCATTTTGAAAATATCATACTACCCTTGCAATTTGACAGCTGACCATTTAAAATATCAAATTTTGCGCCAATTTCTCACAGTTCCCGAAGTTCAGTGATTTTGAAAATAATTTAGCTAAACTGAGAATCGTCGATTTGGGTTGTGTAGAAATTTCAAATCCTTAACTGCATTATAAGGTAAAGTTTCTAACATAGGCCATAAAAATCAGCCAGTATAATGTCAGAAAATTTACTTTTGAGCTTGTTCGGAAATACTAGATATCGATAATTTTAATAACAATTATAAGTTGAATTAAATATTGTAATTATATGAAGGTTACGTACGCATGCAAAATTTCAGCATATGTGGATCAGTTAATTTAGAGAAACGAAATAAGAAACAAACATAATAATAATAATCAGAAAATACTTCAAATAAAAAGAATTAAAAAATAATGATTACAAAAAAAACTGCAAAGAATAAAAGAAATTTATAACAGCATGATAAAAATTATTTAAAAATTGAATATTTATCTTAATTTCTAATCAAAGGTTTCAGACTAATCAAATTAACAATACTTTTATTGCAAAAATTGAAAAAAAAACGTGGGACATTGTTTCAGGTTAATCTATTCACATTGTAGACGATTTTTAAAAACGACATACTTCGTTTTAGTGAAATGAAGTTGTACTTCGGAAGAAACAAAACAAGAAGAAAATGAAATGAATACAAATTTATAATTTTCAAAAGAAAATAAATGTGATTAAAAGAAAATTTAAAAGCTAATGAAATACAAAAAAATGTACAAAAAAGAAATAAAATGTAATACAAAAAAGTAAATGTAGTATGTCTTAATAACATAATAAAATTGGTTCAAAAATTTTATTTCTCATGGTTTATAAATTACATTTTACCAAAATTTATGTAAACTAGATATAAAAAACTGAAAATCAGCTATTTTTCAAATTATCTAAACTAGCAATTAAATTTAAAAAAAAATGCAAAGAAAAAAGGAAATGAAATACAGAAACAAGAAGAAAGCAGTAAAACAACTAACAATTATCGCAAAAAACAAAATTTAGCTTATTTCCAATTTTTAATCAAGTAAACAACAAAATTTCGAAAAATACGATAAAGTTAATAATAATAAATAAATAGTCTTTATTATGGGCAAAGTTTAGCCGAAACTACTCCAACCTAATACAAACAAAAAAAAATACTGGAAAATAAAATAATTATATGGGAGTAAAAAGAGGAAAGTAAATATTAATAGTAAAAAGAAAACAATAATATTTTAAAATTGTTTTGCTACTTAATAGAAATGTTTAATTTCCCAATAGTTTCATTCGGGAACTTTAAAACTCGATGATAAGAGTAACTGAGTTACTTTACATAATTCACTAAATTATAGTAAGCCATAAGTCACCATAAATGTCGATGTTCTTTCGATTGCCGTTAAGATTTGCATTTGAAAAAACTGAGTTAAGACCATTTTTTGATCATCATTTTGAAAAAATCATACTAGCCTTGCAATTTGACAGCTGACCATTTAAAATATCAAATTTTGCGCCAATTTCTCACAGTTCCCGAAGTTCAGTCATTTTGAAAATAATTTAGCTGAACTAAGAATCGTCGATTTGGGTTGTGTACAAATTTCACATCCTTAACTGCATTATAAGCTAAAGTTTCTAACATAGGCCATAAAAATCACCCTGTATAATGTCACAAAAATTACTTTTGAGCTTGTTTGGAAACACTAGAATCGATAATTTCAATAACAAATACTAGTTGAATTAAATATTGTAATAACATGGAGATTACGTACGTATGCAAAATTTCAGCACATGTGGATCAGTTAATTTAGAGAAACGAAATAAGGAACAAACAATAATAACAATCAGAAAATACTTGTTGTAAATCAGATAAAAAGAATTAAAAAATAATGATTACAAAAAAACTGCAAATAAAAGAAATTTATAATAATAGCATGATAAAATTTATTTAAAAATTGAATTGAACCTTAATTTCTAATTATAATAAGCCATAAGTCACCATAAATGTCGATGTTCTTTCGATTGCCGTTAAGATTTGTATTTGAAAAAACTGAGTTAAAACCATTTTTTGTTCATCATTTTGAAAAAATCATACTAGTCTTGCAATTTGACAGCTGACAATGTGTAGTTAACATTTAGTATTTAAAATTTGGCGCCAATTTCTCACAGTTCCCGAAGTTCAGTCATTTGGGTTGTGTACAAATTTCACATCCTTAATTGCATTGTAAGCTAAAGTTTCTAACATAGGGCATAAAAATCACCCTGTATAATGTCACAAAAATTACTTTTGAGCTTGTTTGGAACGACTAGATATCGATAATTTCAGTAACAATTATTAGTTAAATTAAATATTGTAGTAACATGGACATTACGTACGTATGCAAAATTTCAGCACATGTGGATCAAAATTGTAAGTACTTACCGTAACGGAACATATGAAGATTCAAAATTCTTCATATAGTGTGAACAATCCATATCGTCATGAACAACGCCTCTACCAGTCGATCCAAAAGTTTCAATCGCATAAAACTCATTCTCTTCCATAACAGTAGCTTCACCTCCTTTAACAATCGGAACAGTTTTCCCAGCATGTATTCCTACAATTTTTTAACAATTTAAAAACTTGACAAAAAAGCAACCACCGGAACTTACTATACGGCGAAATCGAATGTCCATTAAGATTCCTAATCGACTTAATCGGATAAGTTTTCCCATCCAATTCCAGCTCATACGACTCCATCACTTCTTGAATTGCAGCTCCAATCTCACACAGCTGTACATCAATCCCTGCAGCTTTAATCCCAGTATTGGTGGCATCACGAACCGCCTCCACCAACTTATCATACTTGGGATTAAAAGTATGCGTGAACGCACAATCAATAATCCGTCCATTGATATGAGTCCCAAAATCAATTTTCACAACATCGTCATATTCCAAAACAGTTGGATCACCAGCATTTGGTGTATAATGTGCAGCGCAATGATTCCTCGAACATCCAGTTGGAAAAGCAAGTCCAGCTTTTAGACCATTTTCGGCGATTAATTTACGAGCTGTATTTTCCAATTCTTCGCAAATTTCGATCATTGTCATGCCGGGTTTGATCCATTTTTGGATATGCTGACGCGTTTGACGGTGTGCTTCAGCAGCTAAACGTACTTCATTGTATATGTCATTGTGCATACGATCTAAAGCACGTTTCTCTTCCGATGTGAAACGATCTTTAGCTGTACGATCGTCTTGTTTCGTGGGATATTCCTGGATTTCACCGATTGGGAAAACTTGGTCGGGGAATAAATCGACGATTGGAACAGTCGGTGGATCGGTTTGAGCGAGTTTACCACCTGAGGAAATTAACATCTAACTGTTGTGTCTAATTAAAAGTTAAATATTTCAAGTTAAACTATCTACAACTTCAACATTTTGGTCCTCCGAGCCGGATCATAATGTTGGATCTGTTTGTCTCTATTTTTTATGGCAAACAATGCTTAGATGTTGTTTTATGTAAAAATTTTCGTAAAAGAGTCGATTTCAAAACAAATTTTTGAAAAAGTCTACTCGTTCTATAGATTACACTAGCGCACAAAGTAAAAGTCAACTAAGATTAATCGAACATACTTATTATTAAACATCAAATTAGAAGCGCATTAAAAATTAGAACTCCTCCGAGCCGGATGAAATGGTTGAGTGTTTGACTTTAAAGTCAATATTTTTTTTATTGGAAATAACGATGAATGTTTTATTTTCGTAAAAGAAATTGTCGCTAGGTCAAAACAATATACAAAAACGATTACTTAAAATATCCACAACTTCAACATTTTGGTCCTCCGAGCCGGATCATGATGTTGGATCTGTTTGACAATTTTTATTTTTTTTTTGGTAAACAATGCTTAAATATTTTGTGTAAAAAATTTCGTGAAAGAAAGAGTCTAGGTGAAAACAAATTTTTAAAAAGTCTACTCGTTGTATAGATCACACTGGCGCACAAAATAAATGTCAACTAAAATTAATCGAACATACTTATTATTAAACTAATTTGAATTAAAATGACATTTACCTGGCAAAGATCACATTAGAAGCACATTAAGAATTAGAACCCCAACATTTTGGTCCTCCGAGACGAATCAAAAGGTGGAGTGTTTGACTCTAAAGTCAATTTTTTTTTATTGGAAATAACGCTTAAATGTTTTATTTTCGAAAAAAAATTGTCGCTAGGTCAAAACAATATACAAAAACGATTACTTAAAATATCTACAACTTCAACATTTTGGTCCTCCGAGCCGGATCATAATGTTTGAGTTTGATCTGTTTATCTCTATTTTTTATAGCAAACAATGCTTAGATGTTGTTTTATGTAAAAATTTTCGTAAAAGAAAAAGTCTAGGTCAAAACAAATTTCCAAAGAAGTCTACTCGTTCTGTAGATTACACTAGCGCACAAAGTAAAAGTCAACTAAAATTAATCGAACATACTTATTATTAAACTATTTGAATTAAATTGACATTTACCTGGCAAAGATCAAATTAGAAGCGCATTAAGTATTAGAACTCCAACATTTTGGTCCTCCGAGCCGGATGACAAGGTTGAGTGTTTGACTCTAAAGTCAATTTTTTTTTTGAAATAACGCTTGAATGTTTTATTTTCGTTAAAGAAATTGTCGCTAGGTCAAAAAAATATACAAACAAATTTACCTAAAATATCTACAACTTCAACATTTTGGTCCTCCGAGCCGGATCATAATGTTGGATCTGTTTCACAATTTTTTTGGTAAACAATGATTAAATGTTTTGTGTAAAAAAATTCGTAAAAGAAAGAGTCTAGGTGAAAACAAAATTTTAAAAAAGTCTACTCGTAGTGTAGATCACACTGGCGCACAAAATGAATGTCAATTAAAATTAAACGAACATACTTATTATAAAACTAATTTGAATTAAATTGACATTTACCTGGCAAAGATCAAATTAGAAGCGCATTAAGAATTAGAACTCCAACATTTTGGTCCTCCGAGCCGGATGACAAGGTTGAGTGTTTGACTCTAAAGTCAATTCTTTTTTTTTTAAATAACGCTTGAATGTTTTATTTTCGTTAAAGAAATTGTCGCTAGGTCAAAAAAATTTACCTAAAATATCTACAACTTTAATATTTTGATCTTCCGAGCCGGATCATAATGTTGGATCTGTTTGACAATTTTTTTTGGCAAACAAGCAATGCTTAAATGTAGTTTTGTGTAAAAAATTTCGTAAAAGAAAGAGTCTAGGTCAAAATAAAATTTTAAAAAAGTTTACTCGTAGTGTAGATCACACTGGCGCACAAAATGAATGTCAACTAAAATTAAACGAACATACTTATTATTAAACTAATTTGAATTAAATTGACATTTACCTGGCAAAGATCAAATTAGAAGCGCATTAAGAATTAGAACTCCAACATTTTGGTCCTCCGAGCCGGATGAAAAGGTTGAGTGTTTGACTCTAAAGTCAATTTTTTTTATTGGAAATAACGCTCAAATGTTTTATTTTCGAAAAAAAATTGTCGCTAGGTCAAAACAATATACAAAAACTATTACTTAAAATATCTACAACTTCAACATTTTGGTCCTCCGAGCCGGATCATAATGTTGGATCTGTTTCACAATTTTTTTGGTAAACAATGATTAAATGTTTTGTTTAAAAAAATTCGCAAAAGAAAGAGTCTAGGTGAAAACAAAATTTTAAAAAAGTTACTCGTAGTGTAGATCACACTGGCGCACAAAATGAATGTCAACTAAAATTAAACGAACACACTTATTATTAAACTAATTTGAATTAAATTGACATTTACCTGGCAAAGATCAAATTAGAAGCGCATTAAGAATTAGAACTCCAACATTTTGGTCCTCCGAGCCGAATCAAAAGGTTGAGTGTTTGAGTCTAAAGTCAATATTTTTTATTGAAAATAACGCTTAAATCTTTCATTTTCATAAAAGACATTGTCGCTAAGTCAAAAAAATATACAAAAAAATTTACCTAAAATATCTACAACTACAACATTTTGGTACTCCGAGCCGGATCATAATGTTGGATGATGTGTTTGACAATTTTTTTTGGCAAACAATGCTTAAATATTGTTTTGTGTAAAAAATTTCATAAAAGAGACAGTCTAGGTCAAAACAAATTTTTATAAAAGTCTACTCGTTGTGTAGATCATACTGGCGCACAAAGTAAATGTCAACTAAAATTAAACGAACATACTTACTAATAAACTAATTTGAATTAAATTGACATTTATCTGGCAAAGATCAAATTAGAAGCGCATTAAGAATTAGAACCCCAACATTTTGGGCCTCCGATCCGAATCAAAAGGTTGAGTGTTTGACTCTTAAAGTCATTTTTTTTATTGGAAACAACGCTTAAATGTTTTATGTTTGGAAAAAAATTGTCGCTAGGTCTAAACAATATACAAAAACGATTACTTAAAATATCTACAACTTCAACATTTTGGTCCTTCGAGCCGGATCATAATGTTGGATCTGTTTGACTATTTTTTATGGCAAACAACGCTTAAATGTTGTTTTGTGTAAATTTTTTCGTAAAAGAAAGAGTCCAAGTCAAAAAAATTTAAATTAAATTGATATTTATCTGGCAAAGATTAAATTCGAAGCGCAGTAATAATTAAAACTCCAATATTTTGGTCCTCCGTGTCGGATCAAAAAGTTAAGTATTTTTTTATTGGAAACAACGCTTAAATGTTTTATTTTCGTAAAAGAAATCGTCGCTAGGTCAAAAAAACATTCAAAAAGATAACTCGATGTGTTAATCACTTTTTGTAGCGCGCATTTAATTTGCAAAGTAAATTTCAACTAAATTTAACAATTAATTTATTATTACTAAACTAAATTGAATTTAAATTGATATTTACTTGGCAAAAATCAAATTAGGAGCAAATTAAAATTAGAAAGTTTGCACAAAACAACACTTACGCATTATATCATTAGATGTATTTTTTCAGCGACAATTTAAATTAAATAACTTTCAGAAATTAAAAAAAAAGTCTAAATATTTAATCACATGCATAGAGAGAAAGTATTTAATATCACACACTGATTTACGATTTATGTTAAGTTTTTCAGTTGCTCGTACAATAGAAATACGTATACTTTTTCTTTAGAAACAAAAAAATTGAATTTAATATCGCTAACTTATTCCCATTTAAAATAGAAAAGAAAATGTCAAAATCATTAATCTTTTGGTCTCATTAAGAGAAAAATAAGAAAAATAACCAATGAAAAGTTCTTTAAATTGTTAGATAAAACATTAACAAATGGAATGTAATGCCAAACGACATGATTTTAAAAGATGGCAATAAATGTTAAATTTAATTGTCGGCACTTGATTAATTTTGAAATTAATATACAGAGTGACCCAGGGGTGCGTATGTGCTCTATAACTTTTTTTCTATGCAAGCTATCAATTTATTTTTTTTAACGATAGGTCTTACAATAAGGCATGTTCTAAAAATATTTTTATGTGTATACAGAGTCTTCTAAAATAAAATACCCAAGTATGTTCTGTTTTTTTAAATGGAAACCCCATTTTTTTATTATATTTTTGAAATCGTGACTAAATTGTCGACATAATGTACCTGGGTTTATAGATTTATCTGTCATAGTTTTTGTCTTTTGACAATTTGTATGAAAATTGCGTCGTACAAAGACCCACAAAAAATTGTAACTTTAAAACCATTTAAGATAATTTAACATTTTTTTTCCAGTCGATTGTCCAAGCTTAGGCGCATCTTCTACAAGAAAACTCGAAGTCGATATTCCAGTGCCAATTACGATTTTCTGAATATAACAAACTAGAAATGACAATAACTCGACTTTTTTAAATGCAACACCCTGTATTTTATTACACCATTGATCATTTACTAGAAGACTAACAGCTTGTGTGAAACAAAATGGTGACCTATTTATGCATTTTTTATAAATAGCTTTTTTAGGAAACCTTTAGATTGTTTTCTGTTTGTCCAACTTCCCTGGTTTTATAAAGACTACTAAAATTGTTTCCTTTATGATGTACTTCTATTTCTATTACACTTCGCAATTTGTTAAAAGATGCTCTTTTTAGAATGGTATTGGAGTGTTAAATTTGACAACTTGATTTTTTTTCTAAAAAATCAATATTTTTTATTTTGCAAAAATCTCATACATTTTTTAAATTAGATCCCACAAACCTTATATCGACAAAAGCTCTTAAAAAATTCCATGCAATGGTGCAATAAAATACATTTGAAAAAATCGAGTTATTGCAATTTGTAGTTTGTCATATTCAGAAAATCGTAGTAGGCACTGAAATATCGACTTCGAGTTCGCTTTTATTGCAAAAGATGCACTGAAGCTTAAGAAATCGACTAGAAAAAAAATGTTAAATTATCTTAAATGGTTCTGAAGTTATAAATTTTTTGAAGGTCTTTGCACGACGCAATTTTCATACATAAATTGACATAAGTCAAAAACTATGACAGATAAGTCTATAAAATCCGACATCATATCGACAATTTAGTCACGATTTCAAAAATACAATAAAAAATTAGAGTTTCCTTAAAAAAAACAGAACTTAGGTATTTTATTTTGGAACACTCTGTAAGCACATAAAAATATTTTTAGAACCTGTCATATTGTAAGACCTATCGTTAATTCGAGATCATTGGAAACAAAAAAGCAAAAATTGATATCGTCGCTAAGGAAAACAAATGAAAAAATATATATGTATGTATTAAAAATTAAATTGCATGAAAAAAATGACTTCATTTCTGTGACTAAATGAACATCTTTTATCACCAAAATAAGTTAAAAGACCCATATTCAAAATAAGAAAATTCATATCTTTTTTTCGTCTACATTATTGATTGTTGCTAACTTAATTTGATCCCTGATTTTGTATTATTATAAAAACTATAAAAACGTCACATTTTCTCTCAAAATTAGCTATTATAAATTATTAATGAACTTCAAAAAAATAATAGCTAATGTAATTTATACTTTCAATGAGAGATCTAATCATTAATAACTATTTTACAATTTTATCAATTTTATTAAAAAAAAATAATTCGGTAAAATGCAACGTTGCGTTTTTATAGTGTTGAAACAGCCAATATAAAAATGTAACATTTGCACACAGCTTCCTTGATTAATGAAGGGACTTTCCCTTCACTAATCAAGGAAGCTGTGCATTTGCAATTGAGAGTTGGCAATTTAAATTTCCAAATTTGTTACCAACTTCCTCATTAAATAAAACAAAATCACCAGATTTGCCTTATCAACTGATAACCTTACTCTAAAACATTACCTTTCTTCCGATTGCGCTTCTTCTTCTTCTTCTCCCCCTCGCCATCCTGTGCCCCATTTTGCCCCTCTTCAATCTTCCCATCTTCCACAACACGTTCTTCGCTATTTTCATTGGCTGAAATCCCCAAAACTTGAGCAAAACCACGCAGTTATGACACCCAACTTACCGGCTTTTTTCTTCTTCTTCTTCTTTTTCTTCTTTTTGGCCGCTTCACCGGGAGCCCCCTCTGCACCTACTTCTTCCACTTCGTTCTCATTTTCATTTTCATCCTCGTTATCTTGAGAATTTATTTCGGTTTTAAGGGCCGCCATTTTACCAGCGACAAAACCAAAATTGTGACACGCATGCGCGAAATGACAAAATGGGGGCGCCACCTTGACTAGGAATTAGTTCAGCGCCACAACACCAGGCGGCCACGACAATTTTTCACACATTTTGAATAAAATTGAAAAATCACAGGAAAACATGGTTTTGAATGGGTACAAATTAAATGTACAGTATTTTATTTAAACGACAAGTATTTTTTATCAGTGAAAATAATAAGTGCACAGTAAAAATCATAAATGCACAGTAAAAATCATAAATGCACAGTAAAAATAATAATTGCACTGATCATTTATTATTTTTTACTGATCGAAATCGAATTTATTACTGATAATAAATAAATAAATAATGATAAATAAATGGAAACAAATAGAATACAATAATAAAGGTGTTGAAAACAACACAAACGCTTATTTTTTTTTCAAGGGGTGTTTGTTCCTACTTGCCATATCAAAAGGCTTGATTTTCTGCGAAAATAAACCAAATAACTGTTTAAGAAGAGGGTGAAAAAAAAGTTTGCAATACCAAAATATTTTGAAATAATTTTAAATACTTAGTCCCAATCTAAGTCCCTATCTAAGGGCTTGATCTCCTGCAAAAATATACCAAATTTCTGTCTAGGAAGACGGTGAAATAAAATAAAGTTTAAAAATTCTTTAACTTTAGATAAACTTAAAAAATTCATTATGGTCTCAAGGTGTCATTGTCTCCATTTGATTTTTTCAGTCAATGGTCTTGTCAAAGGGCTTGCTTTTTTCCAAAAAAAAAATTTCTGTTTAGAAAGAAAGTGAAAAAAATAAGGGTAGCAAATTATGCAAGGGTAGCAAATATTTTGAAACAATTTTAAAAACGTATTAAGGTTCAATGGGCATTTAATTTTTTCACTAGTCCTATCAAAGGGCTTGATCTCATACAAAAACAAACAAAAATGCTTTAAAAAAAGGAGGTGAAAAAAAAACAAGTTTGCAGAATCAAGAAATTTTAGAAAAATTTTAAAAATTCATAACGTCTCAAGGAGTGTTCGTCCCCATTTGACTTATTTAAAATTAAAGGCTCTATCAGAGGACATAATCTCCTGCAAAACTAAATCAAATTTCTATTTATAAAGGAGGTGAAAAAAATTAAGTTTGCAAAATTGAATTATTTTGAAAATATTTTAGAAATTTATTAATGTCCCAAGGGGCGTTTCTTCCCGTTTGATTTTTTCACATTCGAAAGGCCTATTAAAGGGTTTAATCTTTTGCAAAAAAAAATTGCTGTTTTGGAAAAGGCTGAAAAAAAAAGTTTGCAAAACTGTGAAATTTTGGAAAAACTTTAAAAGTTTATTAAGGTTCCAAGGGGTATTTGTTCCCATTTGATTTTTTCACAATCGTTGGCTCTATCAAAAAGTTTAAGTTTTTGCAAAAATAAATAGAAGTGCGGTTAAGGAAATGCGTAAAAAAATAAAATCTGCAAGTTTGCAAAATCGAGAAATTTTAGAAAAATTTTTAAAATCTATTAAGGTCCTAAGGAGTGTTTGTCCCCATTTTTTACAGGTAAAGGCCATATCAAAGGGCTTAATCTCATGCAAAAATAAACAAAAATGCTTTTAACGAAGGAGGTGAAAAAAACCAAGTTTGCAAAATCAAGAAATTTTAGAAAAATTTCAAAAATTCATAACGTTCCAAGGAGTGTTCGTTCCAATTTGACTTATGCACAGTTAAATTCCCTATCAGAAGGCGTAATCTCATGCAAAACTAAACCAAATTTCTATTTATAAAGAAGGTGAAAAAAATTAAGTTTGCAAAATTTAGTTATTTTGAAAAGTGTTTAGAAATTTATTGTCCCAAGGGGCATTTCTTCCCTCTTGATTTTTTCACATTTGAAAAGCTTATTAAAGGATTTAATTTTTTGCAAAAAAACAGATTACTGTTTTGGAATAGGGTGAAAATAAATAAAGTTTGCAAATCTGTGAAATTTTGGAAAAACTAAAAAATTTATTAAGGTTCCAAGGGGTAATTGTCCCTGTTTAATTTTTTCACAGTCGAAGGTCCTATCAAAGGACTGAAAGTCATGTAGTAATAATACCAAATTGCTGTTTAGAAAGGAGGTGAAAAAATTAAATTTGCAAAATCATGATCTTTAGAAGTAAATTAAATATTCATTAAGATCCCAAGGGGTGTTTGTCCCCAGTTAATTTTTTCACAGTCGAAGGCTCTATTAAAGGGCTTAATCTTTTGCAAAAAAACCAAATTGCTGATTAGGAAGGGGTTGAAAAAAATAAAGTGTTCAAATTCGAAAAATTTTAGAAAAACTTCAAAAATTTAGTAAAGTCCCAAGAGCTGTGTGCTCCAAATTGATTTTTTTTATAGCCAAAAGCCCTATCAAAGGGCATAATTTTCTGCTAAAACAATCCGAATTTATGTTTAAGAAGAGGGTGAAAAAAATAAAATTTGTAAAATCGAAAATTTTAGCAAAACTTTAAATTCATTAAGTTCCCTAAGGGTGTATGTTTCCATTTAATTTTTTCACAACCAAAGGGTCTATCGAATAGCTTAATTACCTGCAAAAAAAAGCAAATTGGTTTTTAGGAATGCGATGAAAAAAAAAGTTTGCAAAAGCAAGATATTTTGAAATAATTTTAAAAATTCATTAAGCTCGCCAGGAGTATTTGTCCCCATTTGATTTATTTACAGTCAAAGGCCCAATCAAAAAACTTAATCATTTGCAAAAGCAAACCAAATTGCTGTTTCGAAAGGTGAAAAAAATAAAGTTTACAAAATTGAGAAATTTTAGAAAACATTTAAAAATCCTAAGAAATATTTATCCCCATTTGCTTTTTTACATTCGAAGGCCCTATCAAAAAGCTTGATCTCCTTCAAAAATAAGCCAAATTGCTATTTAGGATAAGGGTGAAAAAATTTGCAAAATGGACAACCGACATTACAATTGTTCCATACCACCAGATGTCGCACGCTCACATTTGACAATTGACATTGAAGCGGTCACCGGGAGGTCATCATAGTCAGCTGTCATTATTATTTAAGAAAATTTATTTAAAAAGATGCAATCGGCCATTCGAAACGTTGTCTCCTCGTCACTTAAGGTGAGTGTGCACATTTGCGTTCAATTAACCCACAGTTCAAGTGTCATTTGGGCGTAATGTAGTTTACGTAATATATAACCTCAAAATTTGGGGGTTTTAATACCGCTTTTAATTTACAATTATTGTGACACAACTGTTTACGTAATTTGGGTAAAATACGTGTCAGAGGTCACTCGATAATGTGAGTTTTGTCACAGATACGGTGCAATCGGGGGGCCCTGACTGTCTTCCACCACCGTCAATACTCCACAACTCACGATGCGGATTTGGTCGTGATTGGGTCGGGACCTGGGGGCTACGTTGCGTCGATTAAAGCCGCCCAACTTGGCTTAAAAGTGTGTAAAAAATGCGATTTTTTTGCCCCTATAATACCAGTTTTTAGACAGTATGTATAGAGAAAGAACCGACTTTGGGGGGCACCTGCCTCAATGTGGGGTGTATACCATCCAAAGCCTTACTCAACAACTCACACTATTACCACATGGCCCATTCCGGTGACCTGGGGGCACGTGGCATAAGCGTGGACAATGTCCGACTTGATTTGGATAAATTAATGGGGCAAAAGGAAAATGCTGTCAAGGCTTTAACTGGGGGCATAGCGCAACTTTTCAAAAAGAATAAAGTCACACTGATCAACGGACATGGGAAAATTACAGGTGTTAATCAAGTGACTGCTTTAAAACCGGATGGATCGTCGGAAGTTGTTAATACGAAAAACGTGCTAATTGCCACTGGGTCAGAAGTTACTCCATTTCCTGGAATTGAAGTAAGTGTGTCATTTGATTTTGATTTTAAGTTGGTGGTAATGCTCAGGTGACGTTTGAATGTCATAGGTAGTGGTGCCAACTTTGTTTCAATGTCACAGGTCACTTTGATCATTTGATAATTTTGATTAAAAAAGTATTAAAAATAAGTGTGATTATTTACAACTTTTTGAATTTTATCGTTACATAATTATAAATATCTGGTCTTCAGATTTTTGTTTCCCGATATAAATAGACATTGATAAAGTTTAGAACCTATAAGAAATTTAATTTGGAAAAGACGATATTTTTTACTTGGAAGATGTAATTACTTGACTGTTTTTATCTTTTCCTTCTTCTTTACACTTTTCATTTTTTCTTTCTGTATTTTTTACTTTTTTACCATTTCAATTTTCTAGTAATCATTTTTTTTATTATTTGCTGTTTTCTTTTTTTATGTGTTTTTTCTGAAATAACTGCATTTTGCGAAAATAAGGTTTTTTAACATCGTCTACAGTGTGAATGAAATTGTTTCACATTTTGCAAATTTTGCAATGAACGTATTGTCACTTTGGGTAGCTTGCAAAGTTTTTGATCTTTAGAAACCCTGAGAGAATGGATTTTTAAATCAATCTTATTATGTTATTATGAAAAGGTATTAGTTTTAACGTAAAATATGTAATTATTTGACTACTCTCTTTATTTTCTTTTTGTATTTCATTTTCTCTCTCCTTTGCAATTTTTTTTGTCGGTTGTTATCAGTCTTTTCATTCTGTTTTATTTTGGGATATTTTTTTATTTTTATTATTTTATTATTCTAGTTTTTTATTTCTCTAAGTAACTGCATTCCGCTAGTTTGTGTTTTTCGTTTGAAACAATTTCCCATGTTTTTGCATTTTTTTTGTATTTTATTTCTTCCCTGCAATTTTTTCAGTTTTTTTGTTTTCTGTATATTTTTATTTTATTTTTCTAATAAATTTACTTCTTATCAGATTATCGTCTTAAAAATTCTTAGTATGTCTTCTTTTCATTCTATTTAATTTTCGAGATGATTTTTTTTGTTATTGTTATTTTTTATATTTTTTGCAAATTATTTTTTTCCTCTTGCAATTTTTTCTTTTTTTTTTCATCTTATTTTTTTGTTAAATTTACTTGTTATCAAATTTTCGCCTTAAAAATTCTTATTATGTCTTCTTTTTATTCTGTTTAATTTTCTGATCATTGTTTTCTAATTTTATTATCCAATTCGTTTATTTCTCTAAAATAAGTGAATTTCGCAAAAAGGAAATTTGCCTCTTTGTTTGAAAGAATTATCCATGTTTTTGCAGATTCATTTTTTTTGTACATATTTCATTTACTCTCTCCTCCTTTTTTTTGTTTTCTTGTGTATTTTTTTATAAAAATTCTTAGTATGTCTTCTTCATTTTTTTTTATTTTAATTTTTTTATTATTGTTATTTTATTATTCAATTTTTCATTTCTCTAAATTAATTGCATTTCGCTAAAACGAAGTTTTCTTTTTATTTGAAACAATTTTTTATATTTTTTACAAATAATTTTTTTTGTACTTAATTTTCTCTCGCATTTTTTTTTATTTTATTTTTTTTGTTAAATTTACTTGTTTTCAAATTATTGTCTTAAAAATTCATAGTATGACTTCTTTTCATTCTGTTTTATTTTCTGATAATTTTTTTTCTAATTTTATTATCCAATTCGTTTATTTCTCTAAATTAAGTGAATTTCGCAAAAAGGAAATTTGCCTCTTTGTTTGAAAGAATTTCCCATGTTTTTGCAGATTCATTTTCTTGTACATATTTCATTTACTCTCTCCTTTTTTGTTTTTTTTGTGTATGTTTTTATAAAAATTCTTAGTATGTTTTCTTTTCATTCTGTTTTATTTTCCGATATTTTTTTGTTATTAGTATTTTCTTCTATTTTTTTATTTCTCTAAATTAACTGCATTTCGCTAAAACGTGGTTTGTCTTTTTGTTTGAAACAATTTCCCGTGTTTTTCCAAATTTTGCAATGAAAATTTTGTTAATTTAGGTAGCTTGAAAAATATCTGGTCTTTAGTAACTATGAGAAAAATAAATGATTACATCAATTTTATCGTGTTTTTACATTTTTACTTGAATAATCTAATTGCTTGACTGCTTTATCTCTATCTATCTAACTAGCTATGACTTCGTATCTCATTTCTTTCCGCTTTTGCACTTTTTTGTTTGTTTTTTTTTTAATTTAATTTGCCTTTTAAATTTTCTTATACTAGGTAATCAGTCACATTTATTTTCACTTAGAAATTCTAAATGGGTATTTTTTTCCACTGGGTTTCTTTTTGTCTGTCAAACAACTGTTTTTTCGCTAAAACAAAATGGCGTACAGTATAATAGAATTGCCTGAAACTATTGATTTGCTAATTTCTTAAGCTTGAAAAATATCTGTTTTTTCAAAACCAAAAGAAATTAAATTTTTAAAATAATTTTATCATGTTATTAAGAATATTTACTTATTTTCTACTTGAAAAAATTTGATTTTAACTGCTTTTTTCCCTTTTTTAGTATATCATATTCTTTTTTTGTTTTTCGTTTCTTTTTCTGTATTTTTTCTTTTAATTACTTTTTAAATTTTCTTGTACTCACCTTTTTTTCTTAAAATTTCTAAATGTGGATTCTTTTCACTCTGTTTCCTTTTGCCTGTTCTTCTTGTCTTCTTTTCTTTTTGTTTTGTTCTAAAATAACTGGATTTCTTTAAAACAAAGTCTGACTATTTTTAAGTTTTTGTCGGGACAGAGATCTCCGCCACCTGGGTATCCATAGAGGTGGTGGTGTGCTTATAGCAGTTAATAACAAATATAACTGTCGTCAACTCGATATATCTAATATTAGTCGTAGAAGTTCTCCTACTATTGATCTGGTTGCAATAAAAATAAATGTAACAAGTTATCAACATCTCTTCGTGTTTGTAGTCTACATTCCTCCTTCTATTTCCTTTAGTGATTTTGACAATTTTTTTGATCTTCTTAATAATTTTGACGAGATTAATAATGACAATGTTTTATTCTTAGGAGACTTTAACACTCCTTTATTCAGTGGATTTTCAAAAAACAATTTTAGTATTTCTCTCAAACACTTCGCTTCTTTTCATAATTTTAATCAATTTAATAACATACGTAATAATAGGAATAATATATTGGATCTCATCTTTTCCAACATGGACTGTGCCGTTAGCAAGTCCTCTTTCTCGTTTGTTCCTGAAGATCCTTTCCATCCGAGTTTGGAGTTTACCCTCGATATTGTAGCAAAAACTCCTGATAAGTTCTATATGAATAGGGACCACGTCGCATTTAATTTTAAAAAAGCAAATTTTGATTGTCTATACACTACTTTACAGGTAGTTGATTGGTCCGAACTGGAGAAGTTTAGCGATGTGAATGAGGCATGTCGAGTTTTTTATGAAACCCTCTACAATTGTTTTGAGTTATCTGTTCCAAAACTATTTTGTCGTAAAAACTACCGCACATTTCCTACTTGGTTCAACACTGACATTATCAATTGTCTACGTCGTAAATCTAACATTTTAAAGAAATATCGTCGAACTAAAAATATGCATTTCTATGAAGAGTTTAAGAAACTTCGATCTCTTTCAAAATCCCTAATAACTACTGCCTATTCTCAATACATCGGCCACATGGAAAACACTATCTCCAAAGATCCAAAGAAATTCTGGTCTTTTGTTCAAGCTAAAAAGCGTAACTCTAGAATTCCGGGTGTGTTGTATCATAATGGTAATGCAATATCAAATCCTAATGATATAGTAAATAGTTTCGCTAAATTCTTCAAAAGTGTTTTTTCTGACATGACTTTGACTTCAGATAGTCCCTCGATGATGACGAATCTAAATAGTTTTGTTACTGTGAACGAGATTAATGAGCATGAAATAATCCGGGTATTAAAGCGATCTAAAGACACACTTACTGCTGGTTGTGATGGTATCCCCAGCTTTTTATTAAGGGATTGTGCACATATTTTTTCTAAACCACTCGTATACATTTTTAATTTAATATTGCAAACTTCGACGTTTCCTAACATATGGAAAATAGCACACGTTTGTCCTGTCTTCAAAACGGGTGATATAACACAAATTCAAAACTACAGGCCAATTTCAATCTTGTGTAATTTCTCGAAAGTTTTTGAGTCAATTATTTACGACCGCATCTACTCTTCTGTAAAAAGATTTATATCACCTTCGCAGCATGGATTTGTTGAAAAAAGATCAACTGTTACAAATCTAGCCTGTTTTACTCAGTTCATATCTGACGCTTTGGACAGAAAAGGTCAGGTTGATGTCATTTATATGGACTTCAAAAAAGCATTTGATCAAATTGATCATCATCTGTTATTGTTAAAACTTGATCAGTATGGTTTCTCCGGTTCTTTGCTATCCCTAATAAAATCTTATCTTGCTAATCGAGAGCAAAGGGTTAAATATCGTAACTACATTTCGGATAGTTACGTTGCAACTTCGGGTGTGCCGCAAGGTTCCAATCTTGGACCCTTATTATTTTTGCTTTTCATTAATGATATATGTGGTTCTTTATCAACATGCGCTAAACTTCTCTTTGCCGATGATCTTAAAATTTACACAGAAATAAAATCTATAGAGGACTGCCTCACTTTACAGAACAATATTAACGCAGTAGTGAAATGGTGTAATGAAAATCGCCTTTATCTAAACCCATCCAAATGTAACGTTATGTCTTACACTAAAAAGCGCGAATTCCTTGAATTTGTATATGATATTTCGTCCGCAACACTGCATCGTACCTTTATTATTAAAGATTTGGGAGTTATTTTCGATACTGAACTCGCATTCAGTGAGCATATTAGGGATGTTACGGCTAGAGCGATTAAGTCATATGGATTCATCTATAGAAATTGTCGAGATTTTAAGAACTTATCAGTTATGAAGACCCTATTCTTCTCGTTAGTTAGAAGCAAACTGGAATACGGCGCACTTATTTGGCACCCGATTTATAAAATCCATATAGATCAACTCGAAAACATACAGCGACGATTCCTAAAATTCCTAGTTTTTATAATAGATGGAAATTATCCTATAAGGGGCTATGACCAGAACTTGCTTTTGAATAGATTCGGTCTCCAATCTTTACAGTTTCGCCGTATTTGTATTATAATTAAATTTCTGTATAATTTAATTAATAATAACATCGACTGTTCTTGGCTATTAAATATGTTAAATTTTGCTGTTCCACGTTTAAACTCCAGACAAGCCATGACATTTTATCCTATAGCGAGAAGGACCAATGTAGCTGATAAGTCTCCTATCGTATTAATGACTACCCTATTTAATAATGTATGTAAAGACGGTGATATCAACTATGATTCGTGGCGGAAGATTGTTTCGTCTATATCATTAGTATAGTATTAGTGTAGTTCTAAGTTTTTGTATATATTTACTGTAAATGGGATTCCTGTAGTAAATAAAGGCTTATTATTATTATTATTATTATTATTATTATTAAGTATCATAACTATTGTGAATATAGTTCCCTAAAATAAACTATTTTATTTTATAAAGAAAAGATTTTATTTTTTACTCGTAATTTAAAGGCTTGTCCGATGTTTTTTTTTGTGTATCATTTTCGTTCTTGTTTGTAGTTTTTTCTTTCTTCTGTATTATTTTATTTTATTTTCTTTGTAATTTTTTTTGTTATCATCTAATTAATTCTAAATATGAACTCTTAATTTATTTATTTTCTGTTTATTTATTCCTCTCATTTTATTTCTTCTAAATTAACTGCATTCTGATGTCTGTCTTTTATTGAAAGTAGTATAGTGTGAATGAATTGACTCATATTTTTGCTATAAATAATTTCACCTTAGATAATATGTTTCTATTAATCAAGTTTATTACTGTTAATCATTTTTTATATTTGAAAACGATAATAGCCTGACTGCTTTTGTATTTTTTAATTTTATTTTGCTTCTTTAGCTAATATTCTTTTTCTTACAAATTTTTAATATGTATTCTTTTTTTCGTCTGTTTCTTTTTTTTTTAATTCTTTTTTGTTTCTGACCTGTCCTCTTAAACGAAATCTATCTGTTTTTCAAAATTGTTTACAAGGTTCTAAAATTATTGCTATAAATGTTTATAGCTTTAGACATTGAATTTTTTTTATTTTTATATTTATGTTATAAATAAACTAATAAGTTGTCAATTAATTTTAATCAGACACAAACGGAATAAAGAGTAATAAAAAAGAGTATTTAGAACTTTCCTAAAATTATGAAGAGGAAAAATAGATAAATAGAAAGAAATAACAGAACATAAAAGAAAAAAATTGTATTTGTTATACAAATATTAAAATGGGGCTTTCACATAACAAAAGATAATTTAATTCAACAATTTATTAAACAAAATTGATTAGTTATTTATTCAAAACTTACTACAACACAAATGAACGCAGTTTTTGTTGTCACAGGAAGAGTTTTTATATTATTGAAATTCAGATTTAATTACATAAAGTATGCGCTCACTCGTTTTGGCAAACATTATGCTCGTTAAACATCTTGCATAATTTACGAAAAAAGGCACTTTTTAACATGCAATTTCAATTCAAATTGAATAATTGAATTGATTTTTATTCAATAGATCGACGAGGAACAAATCGTTTCATCAACTGGCGCTCTTTCATTGAAAGAAGTCCCTAAACGACTAATTGTAATCGGCGCCGGTGTAATCGGCCTTGAATTAGGCTCAGTTTGGTCTCGATTGGGTTCCGAAGTGACCGCTGTAGAATTCTTAAGCAGTATCGGAGGTGTAGGCATCGATGGCGAAGTGGCTAAAACACTACAAAAAGTATTAACCAAACAAGGATTAAAATTCAAATTGGGCACAAAAGTAACAGCCGCCCAAAAATCGGGAGGAGTTGTTAAAGTCAGCATTGAAGATGCGAAAAATCCCGACAAGAAAGAAGAGGTTTGAGAAATTGTAAAGAGAAAGAAAAACTTGAGTTAATATGCAAATTGAATTTTAGTTGGAATGTGAAGTATTGTTAGTTTGTGTTGGACGCAGACCTTACACTCATAATCTTGGTCTTGAAGAGATGGGGATTGAAAGGGACCAGAAAGGAAGGATTCCAGTCAATTCACATTTCCAGACTGTTATTCCTAATATTCATGCGATAGGGGATTGTATTCATGGACCTATGTTGGCACACAAAGCCGAAGATGAAGGTATGTAATTATACAGGGGGTCGCTAAAAAGTACGGATACAGTATTATAAAAATACAGATACAGGGTGACCCAGGGGTGCATAATCGGTCTATAACTTTTTTATTATTTAAAATATTGCGATTCTGTTTTCATTATACGATAGAGCGACTTAAAGTCCACAAACTGAAAATGTTTTTATTATACACAGGGTGGTGAAACAAAGTTACATTTTTTTAATTTTTTTATTGTTATTTAGTTTTTTTATTTCTCTCAATTAATTATATTTCGCTAAAACGAGGTTTTTTTTTATTTGAAACATTTTTTTATATTTTTTACAAATTATTTTTTTTGTACTTCATTTTCTCTCGCAATTTTTTTTCATTTTATTTTTTTTGTTAAATTTACTTGTTTTCAAATTATCGTCTTAAAAATTCTTTGTATGGCTACTTTTCATTCTGTTTTATTTTCTGATAATTTTTTTCTAATTTTATTATCCAATTCGTTTATTTCTCTAAATTAAGTGAATTTTGCAAAAAGGAAATTTGCCTCTTTGTTTGAAAGAATTTCCCATGTTTTTGGGAAATTGATTCATTTTTTTTGTACATATTTCATTTATTCTCTCCTCCTTTTTTTTGTTTTTTTGTGTATTTTTTTATAAAAATTCTTAGTATGTCTTCTTTTTATTCTGCTTTATTTTCAATTTTTTTTATTATTGTTATTTTATTATTCAATTTTTTTATTTCTCTAAATTAATTGCACTTCGCTAAAACTAAGTATTATAAAAATATTATTATTACATTATAAAAAAAGTATTATAAAAATAAAGATACAGGGTGACCCAGGGGTGCATAATCGGTCTATAACTTTTTTATTATTAAAAATATTGCGATTCTGTTTTTGTTATCCGGTAGAGCGACTTAAAGTCCACAAACTAAAAATGATTTTATTATACACAGGGTGTTGTATACAGGGTAGTGAAATAAAGTTACATTTTTTTAATTTTTTTTTTGTTATTGTTATTTTGTTATTCAGTTTTTTTATTTCTCTCAATTAATTGCATTTCGCTAAAACGAGGTTTTTCTTTTTAATTGAAACAATTTTTTATATTTTTTACAAATTATTTTTTTGTACTTCATTTTCTCTCGCAATTTTGTTTTCATTTTATTTTTTTGTTAAATTTACTTGTTTTCAAATTATCGTCTTAAAAATTCTTTGTATGGCTCCTTTTCATTCTGCTTTATTTTCTATTAATTTTTTTCTAATTTTATTATCCAATTCGTTTATTTCTCAAAATTAAGTGAATTTTGCAAAAAGGAAATTTGCCTTAGCCCTAATTTACTGATGTTTTGGTTTATTTTTAACGAAACATTGTGATAACGTTCGAAAAAAAGCAGAAATATTTCAATTCTCTAATTAATTTCGTAATTTTTTGGTGAATTTAACATATAAAATAATCGAAAAAAGACAAAGATCGTGTAATTTTTGGCTTTTTAGTCTATTTCCGCGAAATTTCAGAGAAAAACACAATTATTTAGTTTATAAACGCGTTTAAAAGCTTGAAAAATAAGTTTAGGGTTTTCTGCCTTTTGGGCGAAAATAGCTCAAAAATTAGTTGGTTTTAAGGGAATCAAACGAAAATAACATTATTTTTTTCCAATTTTTTCAGAAAAAAAGTTAAATTTTGTCACAAAATGTGGTTTAACATTGGAGAAACTGCTTAAATTGTTAAACTTTTACCATATTTTTAAAAATTCGATCCAATTTAATGATTTTTTGGGTCTAGCTTAGCGAAATCTTATCAAAATAAGTAATCTTCAGATCTTACGATTTATTTCTAAAGTAATTTTGCAACATAATTCAGATTTTGCCTGAAAAAAAATTCGTTTTTTGAGTAAAAAAGGCGCTCAGATGCTCGAAAAAGGTAAGGATTGCTTCATCTTTGAAGTAATTCGGTGATTTTTGACATGAAATATTGTTCTACAACTGTCCCAGTGTTATTATCAAAGCCAAAAAAAGCACTAAATCTGAACCGTTTTGCTATACTTTTAATAAAAAATTTTATAAAATATTTGCGTTTCCTGCAGTAAAACTTACAAAAACGCACGAAATAGGCAAAGATGATTAAATTTTCAAGTTCATTTCATGATGTAAAATTTCACTGAAAACTACAATTTAATTTAAAAATGTGTTTAAACATTTTTTTTAAATTTCGCCATTATTCGACTTTTTTTCGTGTTTTTTCGTCTCATTTTCACAATCTATCACCAAAATAATTGAGTTTTTAAATAAAAAAAGGCGCTTACATGCTCGAAAAAGGCAAGAATTGCTTCATTTTCGAAGTAACAACTGTCCCACTGTTATTACCAAAGCCAGAAAAAAACACAAAATCTGAGTTTTTTTACTATACTTTTAATAAGAAATTTTATGAAACATTTGCGTTTCCTGTTGTGAAACTTACAAAAAGGCACGTAAAAGGGAAATATGAAATTTTCAAGTTCATTTCGTGATTTACTTCAGCGAAATTTCACATAAAACTACAATTCAGCTTAAAAATGTGTTTTTCTTTTTCAAATTTTTTTGTTTTTTTCGGCTTATTTTTGGCGAAACGAATTCAAAAAATTATAGATTGAGAGAAAACTTAATTTTTACCTCAAATAAACAATGTGCCTAAACACTGCAAAAAAGGCAAATTTTGGTTCAAATAATTTTTGTTATTATTTTTTCACCTATTTTAAACTAATTTTGCGACATAATTATATTTTTGACTGAAATACGAATAGCAAGTTCGAAAACTGCAAATTGTCATTTTCAACTATTTTAGTGTTTTTTGGCTCATTTTGACAAACTTTCACCGAAAAAAAAAGTTTTTTGAGTAAAAAATGCTCGAAAAAGACAAGAATTGCTTAATTTTTGAAGTAATTCGGTGATTTTTAACATAAAATATTGTTTTGTTCTACAACTATCCCAGTGTTATTAGTAAATCCAGAAAAAAATACTATATCTGAGCCATTTTGCTATACTTTTAATAAGAAATTTTATAAAATAATTGCGCTTCCTGCAGTAAAACTTACATAAATGCTCGAAATAGGCAAATATGATGAAATTTTCAAGTTTATTTCGTGATTTACTTTACTAAAATTTCACAAAAAATTGCAATTGAAAAATGTGTTTTTCTTTTTCTAACTTATAGGGTTTTTTGGCTTATTTTTGGCGAAACGAATTCAAAAAATAATAGATTGAGAGAAAACTTAATTTTTAACTCAAAAATGTGCCTAAACACCGAAAGGGGTAAATTCTGGTCAAATTATTTTTCACTATTGATTTTTTGACGTATTTGTTTCAAGCTCATTTCGTAATTTACTTTAGCGAAATTTTACAGATAACTGCAATTTAGTTTATCTTTTATCATTTATCTTTTTTAAAATTTTTTACTTTTTCGACTTATTTCTGGCAAAACGAATTCAAAAAATACTAGATTGAACAAAAACTTAATTTTACCTCAAAAATGTGCCTAAACCCTGGACTTTTTATTTTAATTTTTTCAAATATTTTTTTAAACTAATTTTGCGACATAATTACATTTTTAACTGGAATATTAATAAACAGCAATTCGAAAACTGAAAATTGTCGTTTTTGACTTTTTTAATGTTTTTTCGGCTCATTTTGACAATCTCTCACCAAAAAAATTAAGTTTTTAATTGAAAAAAAGGCTTTCACTTATTTTTTAACATTTTTAACTGAATTACGAACAGTAAGTTCGAATAATGCAAATTGTCATTTTCGACTTTTTTTAAATAATTGAGTTTTTAGATAAAAAAGTGCTTAGATGCTCGAAAAAAAGCAAAAATTGCTCCATTTTCGTGGTAATTGGACGATTTTTTCGCCTAAAACATCCAACATTGCCACTACTTGAAACCAAAAATCACTAAATTTTTTAGGCATCATTTGCGTGGAGGGAATCACCGGTGGTCCCGTCCACATCGACTACAACTGTGTCCCATCTGTAATCTACACTCATCCTGAAGTAGGCTGGGTTGGACGTAGTGAAGAAGACTTAAAAAGCGAAGGAATCGACTACAAAATCGGCAAATTCCCATTCATGGCCAACTCCCGAGCAAAAACCAACAACGAAACCGACGGTTTCGTCAAAGTTCTCGCAGATAAAGCAACCGATCGCATTTTAGGCACTCATATAATCGGGCCCTCTGCCGGCGAATTGATCAACGAAGCGGTGTTAGCACAAGAGTACGGAGCGTCGAGTGAAGATGTCGCTAGAGTGTGTCATGCACATCCCACGTGTGCGGAGGCCTTAAGAGAGGCCAATTTGGCGTCGTACTTCGGAAAACCGATCAACTTTTAAAAGCTGCCCATTTTTTTCCGTTTTGTGTAAATATTTTCTCACTGCGATTAAGGTTAATATCGAACGAAAAAAGAAGTAATAATTTTATTTATAATAAAAAGTTGGTCATCATTTCAGTTAAATTGTGTTGTTGTTGTTTAAATTGACCAAAGTGTCAGTTTTAGAGTAAGTTTTATTAAATAAAGTACATACATTAATTTATCATTTTATTAATCGAAATGAAATTCCCAAGTGAGCAATTTGTTTGCAGCACTTCATCCGATTGTGCTGTAAAGACATTGTTCTTTTTTCCAAGAAAGTAACAAGATTCGAAATATTTAGTGTCATAAAAGGTAAGTTAAATAATTGTTTTTTAAACACTCTGTTTAACAAAAATAACGTGTTTATACACTGAATTTTTTTTGCTGCACTCCATCAGGTTGTGCTGTAAAAAAATTGTTTTCCAAATAAGTTAAGTAAAATATCGTTTTGTTACAAATACAAGTAACTAAAGAAAACAAAAATAAATAATTTTTTATACTTAGGGTTTTTTTTAAGTTTTATTAAATCAAGTATATACATTAATTAATTGTTTTTTATTCACCCTGTATAACAAATTTCCAAAAAAAGTCAACTAAAATAGTTGAATAGTTACTTAATTTGCTCGTTGAATATTAAAAAATATAATATCTTCCAAATTATAAAAAATACAGTATATAGTTTAAACTAGGAAAATGAAAAACAGCCCAAAAAATATACTATAACAGAAAAATTTTAAAAGCATCAGACTATACATTAAAAACAATTTAAATACTTATTTAATTTTTGAAATTGGGCCATAAATAAAAATTCTGCAGTGGCTGCCGTTAATTAAAAATCACCCTGTATAAAATCCAGTTTTTTCAGTCGTTCTAGTGCACCTTTTTGCTCGAAATTTTCACAGTTGGTATATGATTAAAAATATTGACTAATCTCAAAATTACGATTTTTTTGATTTTTTTATTTCATGACATTAGAAACTTTTTACTCGATTTTTATGATTTTTTTTAATATTGTTCTAATGTATTTACTCTTGTAAAATTTGGGCAACTGATGGACCACTACTTAGTTTAAAAAAAACCAAAAGGGCATCAACGAAAATCTTTTAGTTTCAAATTCAAAAAATTGATTTTGACGTTATTTTTATTTTTCATCTCTTTGCGAATTTTTTATTAGAATTGTTGTAAATACAACTCGGAAGGCGAAGTCTAGCAATTGCTATATAACTTAACCCCCTTAACAAAAATAGCTATATATAAAAAACAAAAAAGTAAAAAGGTAAATAATGATTAAATGAACTGAAGAAAAAAAACAAAATAAAACAAGAAGCAAAAGGAATTAAAAAAAACTTGAGATGACAAAAATATGTTTTTATTTTATTGCGAAAATTGTTCACCAAAAGTTTTTCTTTAAACAAACGACAGAAATTGTATTACTTCAAATATTGCTGTTTTAAACTTGGGTAATAAGTAATGAGTGTTATTTCCCTAACATGTTACTTAATTTGTTTGCAGCACTCCCCCAGTTGTGCTGCAAAAATTGCTCGTTATGAAAAAAATAGGAAAATAGGTAAACAGTTTATATCACACTATTCGAAGAATAAATGTTCCAAAGGACGATTAAAAATATTGAGTAAGCTCAAAATTACGATTTTTTTTATTTGACTTTAGAAACTTTTTACTCACATTTACATAAATTTTATGATTTTTGTAATATCGTTCTAATGCATTTACTCTTGTAGAATTTGGGCAACTGATAGACTGCGACTTAGTTTAAGCCAAAAGGTCATCAACGAAAATCTTTTAGTTTCAAATTCAAAAATAGATTTTGACTTTATTTTTATTTTTCATCTGTTTGCGATTTTTTTTATTAGAATTGTGGTAAGTACAAGTTACCCCCTTGATAAAATAACTATATATAAAAAACAGAAAAGCAAAAAAGTAAATAATGATTAAATAAAAATAAGAAATACAACTGAAAAAAAGAACAAAATAAAACAAGAAAAAAATAACAAGTACAAAAAGAATGTTGAAAAAAAACTTGAGATTTTATTGCGAAAATTGTTCACCGAACGTTTTTCTGTAAACAAACGACAGAAAATGTATTACTTCAAATATTGCTGTTTTAAACTTGGGTAATGACACATCAGTAATATTCCGCATAGAAACTTGAATGAAATAGTTCACGGAGTGAAACAGTAACGAACATTTTAGAGATAAACACAAAAAATATATTTTTTTTGGTGAACCGGCAGCCAATCAAAGTCGTTTATTTTTTGTGATACATTATCAATTTTATTTTTTAATTTGAATTGATTTTGAAAAATGGTATGTTGTATTATTAGTCTAACGATTAGCACAAGGTAGACAAAAAAACTGACAGATAGAGCATTAGATTTTCAATAGTTAGAGTCAAACATAATTCAAAAATTTGATCTTAAACTATTTAAAAGTTATAGTCCTCCATAAAAAAGTTGGATACGGTCCTGAAATTAAATTTCTAAATCGTCGAAATTAACTTCAATCCCACTGTTATTTAGACAATGGTAATTGTAATTTAATAGTAATTGAAAAAAAAGTGTAAAAAGGTCCAGGTCTAGCTATTTTGATCAGGCTGTCACAAAGCTTGTGCTGTAAAGACATTGTTCTTTTTTCCAAGATTCGAAATATTTAGTGTCATATGTTGAAAGAATTTAGTGACAAAAGGTAAGTTAAATAATTGTTTTTTTAAACACTCGGTGTAACAAAAATAACGTAATTATACAATGAATTTTTTTTGCTTCACTCCATTCGGTTGTGCTGTAAGAAAATTGGTAATGTGGAAAATTGGTTTCCAAATAAGTTAAGTAAAATATCGTTTTGTTACAAGTAACAAAAAAAAACAAAATTAAATAATTTTTTATACTTACGGTATTTTTGTTGACGAATTGAAATGACCGCTTGTCAGAGTAAGTTTTATTAAATCAAGTATATATATTAATTAATTGCTTTTTAATCACCCTGTATAACAAATTTCCAAAAAAAGGCAACTAAAATAGTTAAATAGTTACTTAAGTAACTATTTAGGTAACTATTTAAGTAACCATTAAGTTACTTAAAAAATTGCTCGTTATATATTAGAAAATATAATATCTTCCAAATTATAAAAAATACAGTATATAATTTAAACTAGGAAAGTGAAAAACAGCCAAAAAATAAACTATGACAGAAAAATTTTAAAAGCATCAGACTATACATTAAAAAGCATTTAAATACTTATTTAATTTTTGAAATTGGGCCATAAATAAAAATTCTGCAGTGGCTGTCGGTAAATAAAAATCACCCTGTATATAATCCAGTTTTTTCAGTCGTTCTAGTGCACCTTTTTGCTCGAAATTTTCACAGTTGGTATATGATTAAAAATATTGACTAATCTCAAAATTACGATTTTTTGATTTTTTTATTTCATGACATTAGAAACTTTTTACTCGATTTTTATGATTTTTTTTTTATTGTTCTAATGTATTTACTCTTGTAAAATTTGGGCAACTGATAGACCACTACTTAGTTTAAAAAGAACCAAAAGGGCATCAACGAAAATCTTTTAGTTTCAAATTCAAAAAATTGATTTTGACGTTATTTTTATTTTTCATCTCTTTGCGAATTTTTTATTAGAATTGTTGTAAATACAACTCGGAAGGCGAAGTCTAGCAATTGCTATATAACTTAACCCCCTTAACAAAAATAACTATATATAAAAAACAAAAAAGTAAAAAGGTAAATAATGATTAAATGAACTGAAGAAAAAAAACAAAATAAAACAAGAAGCAAAAGCAATTAAAAAAAACTTGAGATGACAAAAATATGTTTTTATTTTATTGCGAAAAATGTTCACCAAAAGTTTTTCTTTAAACAAACGACAGAAATTGTATTACTTCAAATATTGCTGTTTTAAACTTGGGTAATAAGTAATAAGTGTTATTTCCCTAACATGTTAATTTGTTTGCAGCACTCCCCCAGTTGTGCTGCAAAAATTGCTCGTTATGAAAAAAAAATTGGAACATTAAAAACAGACCAAAAAATATACTATGACAGAAATTTTTTAAAAGCATCAGATTATACATTAAAAGCCATTTAAATACTTATTTAATTTTTGAAATTGGGCCATAAATAAAAATTCTACAGTGGTTGCTGTTAATTAAAAATCACCCTGTATAAAATTCAGTTATTTTTCAGTCGTTCTAGTAGACCTTTTTTCTCGAAATTTTCACAGTTTATATCACACTATTCGAAGGATAAATGTTCCAAAGGACGATTAAAAATATTGACTAAGCTCAAAATTACGATTTTTTTTATTTGACTTTAGAAACTTTTTACTCACTTTTACATAAATTTTATGATTTTTGTAATATCGTTCTAATGCATTTACTCTTGTAAAATTTGGGCAACTGATAGACTGCGACTTAGTTTAAGCCAAAAGGTCATCAACGAAAATCTTTTAGTTTCAAATTCAAAAATAGATTTTGACTTTATTTTTATTTTTCATCTGTTTGCGATTTTTTTTATTAGAATTGTGGTAAGTACAACTTACCCCCTTAATAAAAATAACTATATATAAAAAACAGAAAAGCAAAAAAGTAAATAATGATTAAATAAAAATAAGAAATACAACTGAAGAAAAAGAACAAAATAAAACAAGAAAAAAATAACAAGTACAAAAAGAATGTTGAAAAAAAACTTGAGATTTTATTGCGAAAATTGTTCACCGAACGTTTTTCTGTAAACAAACGACAGAAATTGTATTACTTCAAATATTGCTGTTTTAAACTTGGGTAATGACATTTATTAGTCTAACGGTTAGCACAAGGCAAACAAAAAAACTGACAGATAGAGCATTAGATTTTCAATAGTTAGAGTCAAACATAATTCAAAAGTTTGATCTTAAACTATTTAAAAGTTATAGTCCTCCATAAAAAAGTTGGATACGGTCCTGAAATTAAATTTCTAAATCGTCGAAATTAACTTCAATCCCACCGTTATTTAGACAATGGTAATTGTAATTTAATAGTAATTGAAAAAAAAGTGTAAAAAGGTCCAGGTCTAGCTATTTTGATCAGGCTGTCACAAAGCTTGTGCTGTAAAGACATTGTACTTTTTTCCAAGATTCGAAATATTTAGTGTCATATGTTGAAAGAATTTAGTGACAAAAGGTAAGTTAAATAATTGTTTTTTTAAACACTCGTTATAACAAAAATAACGTATTTATACAATGAATTTTTTTTGCTTCACTCCATTCGGTTGTGCTGTAAGAAAATTGGTAATGTGGAAAATTGGTTTCCAAATAAGTTAAGTAAAATATCGTTTTGTTACAAGTAACAAAAAAAAACAAAATTAAATAATTTTTACACTTACGGTATTTTTGTTGACGAATTGAAATGGCCGCTTGTCAGAGTAAGTTTTATTAAATCAAGTATATACATTAATTAATTGCTTTTTAATCACCCTGTATAACAAATTTCCAAAAAAAGGCAACTAAAATAGTTAAATAGTTACTTAAGTAACTATTTAGGTAACTATTTAAGTAACTATTAAGTTACTTAAAAAATTGCTCGTTATATATTAGAAAATATAATATCTTCCAAATTATAAAAAATACAGTATATAATTTAAACTAGGAAAGTGAAAAACAGCCAAAAAATAAACTATGACAGAAAAATTTTAAAAGCATCAGACTATACATTAAAAACCATTTAAATACTTATTTAATTTTTAAAATTGGGCCATAAATAAAAATTCTGCAGTGGCTGCCGTTAATTAAAAATCACCCTGTATAAAATCCAGTTTTTTCAGTCGTTCTAGTGCACCTTTTTGCTCGAAATATTTACAGTTGGTATATGACTAAAAATATTGACTAATCTCAAAATTACGATTTTTTTGATTTTTTTATTTCATGACATTAGAAACTTTTTACTCGATTTTTATGATTTTTTTTAATATTATTCTAATGTATTTACTCTTGTAAAATTTGGGCAACTGATAGACCACGACTTGGTGTAAAAAGAACCAAAAGGGCATCAACGAAAATCTTTTAGTTTCAAATTCAAAAAATTGATTTTGACTTTATTTTTATTTTTCATTTCTTTGCGAATTTTTTATTAGAATTGTTGTAAATACAACTCGGAAGGCGAAGTCTAGCAATTGCTATAAAAACTTAACCCTCTTAACAAAAATAGCTATATATAAAAAATAAAAAAGTAAAAAGGTAAATAATGATTAAATGAACTGAAGAAAAAAAAACAAAATAAAACAAGAAACAAAAGGAATTAAAAAAAACTTGAGATGACAAAAATATGTTTTTATTTTATTGCGAAAATTGTTTACCAAAAATTTTTCTTTAAACAAACGACATAAATTGAATTACTTTAAATATTGCTGTTTTAAACTTGGGTAATGAGTAGTGAGTGTTATTTCCCTAACATGTTACTTAATTTGTTTGCAGCACTCCCCCAGTTGTGCTGCAAAAATTGCTCGTTATGAAAAAAAAAATAGGAACATTAAAAACAGACCAAAAAATATACTATGACAAAATTTTTTTAAAAGCATCAGATTATACATTAAAAGCCATTTAAATACTTATTTAATTTTTGAAATTGGGCCATAAATAAAAATTCTACAGTGGCTGCTGTTAATTAAAAATCACCCTGTATAAAATTCAGTTTTTTTCAGTCGTTCTAGTAGACCTTTTTCTCGAAATTTTCACAGTTTATATCACACTATTCGAAGGATAAATGATCCAAAGGACAATTAAAAATATTGACTAAGCTCAAAATTACGATTTTTTTTATTTGACTTTAGAAACTTTTTACTCACTTTTACATAAATTTTATGATTTTTGTAATATCGTTCTAATGCATTTACTCTTGTAAAATTTGGGCAACTGATAGACTGCGACTTAGTTTAAGCCAAAAGGTCATCAACGAAAATCTTTTAGTTTCAAATTCAAAAATAGATTTTGACTTTATTTTTATTTTTCATCTGTTTGCGATTTTTTTTATTAGAATTGTGGTAAGTACAACTTACCCCCTTAATAAAAATAACTATATATAAAAAACAGAGAAGCAAAAAAGTAAATAATGATTAAATAAAAATAAGAAATACAACTGAAAAAAGAA